>NC_062232.1:110959412-111281566 GCF_902686445.1 Sciurus carolinensis | reverse complement strand
TTTCAAGGATATAGCATCATATTTGGACTGGCCCTACTTTCTCAATATCCTTCTGTTTTCAGAACTGAACCCATTACTTCACAGATCTGAGCACCAAAGTAGAGCATACTTACTTTCTTTTTTGATCTGGGCAACATCATATGTTAATAAATGTTTAAAAAGTCTTTATCAAATGTTTTTTTTTTTTTCTTAAATGCTTCTGAATGAAGGACTTTTAAGCTAGGAAAATAGCAGGGGAGGCAGAATGTAAGCCTGCAATTTTTTTTAAGAGATAGGGTCTGGCATGTTGCACAGGCTGGCCCCTAACTCCTGGACTCAAGTGATGCTCCTGCCTTAACCTCCAAAGTAACTGAGACTTATGGTCCTTCAGGAATTTTTTGTTTGTTTGTTTGTTTGGGTTTTTTTTTCTTGTACCAGGGATGAAAACCAGAGGCACTTTATCACAGAGCAATATCCCCAGCACTTTTTTATATTTTATTTAGAGACAAGGTCTCACTGTGCTTTAGGACCTCACTAAATTTCTAAGACTGCTTTGAACTCCCCATCCTCCTGTCTCAGCCTCCTGAGTCACGGGGATTACAGGTGTATACCACCACACCCAGAAGTCCTTCAGTTTTTTAATTACTTATGTTAGAGTTGCATAGAGTTCAGAAACATTGTGGGGCTATTAAAAGAGCAGAATGCAGCTGTCCCCCTAAATAAATGAACACACAGGATGAACAAAAAATGCCTTGCTTGCTCCATTATACATCTCTCCCCATGCTTGGACATGAGACCTTCATGTTTCTACCCATTTCTGATGATTTGAGTATGTTTGGTAGAATGCATACATTACATATGAGCATCAAATTTCCATCTGGAGAGCTAAATATTATATAGTATGCCCTCAACTGGTACTTGTGAATGTCAATGTAAAATCCCTTCCTGAGCAACAGATCACACAGGATCTTAGTTGCAAAGTCAAAATAGCCCATAGGAATTTGTTTGAGGTAAGACCATATAAAAGGAGGGCTTCATGAAGATGCTTAATCTTTTTTTTATTGTAAACAAATGGGATTCATGTTGTTTCTCTGTTTGTACATGGAGTAAAGGCATACCATTTGTGTAATCATAAATTTATATAGGGTAATGCTGTTTGATTCATTCTGTTATTTTTTCCCTTCCCCCCACCCCTCCCACCCCTCTTTTCCTTCTATACAGTCCTCCCTTCCTCCATTCTTGCCCCGCTCCCTAACCCTAACCCTGACACTAACACTAACCCCTCCCACCCCCCATTATGTGTCATCATCTGCTTATCAGCGAGATCATTCGTCCTTTGGTTTTTGAGATTGGCTTATCTCACTTAGCATGATATTCTCCAATTTCATCCATTTGCCTGCAAATGCCATAATTTTATCATTCTTTATGGCTGAGTAATATTCCATTGTATATATATACCACAGTTTCTTTATAATCTTTTTATATCTTTAAGAATTCAGAGTAGAAATGCTTTGTAAAAGGGGAGTATATACATATACCTTTTGTATATGTATAGCTCAGGTTGACTTTGTTGAGAGCAACTTGCATGCATTAAAAAATGACTTGGAGGGGCTGGGGCTGTAGCTCAGTGGTAGACCACTTGACTAGCACATGTAAGGCACTGGGTTTGATCCTCAGCACCACATAAAATAAATTAATAAAATAAAGGTAGGAAAAAGAACTTGGAGGGTTGATAATTATTTCATCCACATTCTACCACATCTTTGGTAAGTTGGCAAATTTGTGATGAGGGTATTGAGGCCCTGGCCAGTGTTGATAAGGGAAAGATTTAATGGCAGTACAAGCACCACCCAATCAGAACTGATAGACCCCAGCATTAAGCCAGGGGTGCTACCTTACTAGGAGTCATGAGTCAAATGTCCACCTAGGCCTTTCCTCAATTTGTAGTTTACTAAGCAACACAAGTTTGATTCTGATGATCACACCATGCTTCTAACTTTCTAGGGAAAGGGACACCCCATACTTATACCAAAGGGAAATCTTTTAAATAATCTGTCCTACTCTATTGAAGTCTTCAGCTAATCCATTTTCCCTCAATGGTGATAAAAGGCATTTGAAACGATAAATTATCCTTTATAATTTATGATTTTAGTCATGACTTTTGCCACCACTTCCTCTCAGATCAGTTTGGAAATCTAAAGCTACTTGGTTTATTTTCACCTCACTTTTTTAGGAAATGAAAATAAACTCACTAATAAAATGCAGACCTGTCACACTGTGTGCACCAACAGCAGAGTCCCCAAAAGAAAAAAGAAATAGCTTTAGGCCCTTGATAACCACAGGAATAAAAAGGGCATGGCGTAACCCTTTTTGGTACATACAAGGCTAGTTACTCTGCACAGGTGTCACTGTCTCATTAAGAAGTTGGAGTGTACCTAATGGTTGTTGCTGGTGCATGTTTTTAAAGTAATGTGCAATTTGTTGAGGAAAAAATGTAATGTGAAACTTCTTCAATGAATCTGGAGCAGGTCTGAGTATTATAAGCACAGTGGGATTTTGAAAGAAATACAAACTTGAAAGAAGGGTTTAAAATGCTGATAGGTTTTAGAATTAATCCTTACAAGGATTTAACAAAGCAAATGGTGCATACTAAAATACACAGTGATCCTATATAAAGCAGAAACACATTTATTTTGCTTAACTGTATATCATACCCAGGTGAGGTAGGTGGTAGGGGAGGAATAATTCATTTTCTTTTTCCTTCCAGGTGGGTTAAGAAACATATACTTCTAGAATTTGAACCTGAGGTCTTTGTATTAATTAGATTTTGTTTTATAGGGCCACAGTATCAGACTCTAATCTATCAGCATCTGTTTTATCATCTGTATACCACTTATCTCCTAGATCCGTATCAGAATTTTAACAGGCAGGATTTTCTTTCCTGCTGTACCTGTTGCTTCTGCTCATCCCATTTTTACAGATTAATAATTGAGCATTTCTGTGATGTTAATTGTAAATGTATTTGCTGTAATAGTTTTCTGTTGCATCCTGTTCAAATGAGGTCTGAATTAGGGATATTGAAAAGCTTTTCCTTTTTACCTTGCTTTTTTTGTGTTTTGGCCTAACTGCTTGTTCAGTGAACTGCTTCATCTCTGCAGTGGGTTACCTTGCTATGCAGCTGCTGCTTATTGAATGGCTTGCTCAATGGATACCTTTGCAGAAATTCCCAGGCCATTCATTACATAACTACTGCTTGCTTGATTTGACTATATTTTTTACTCACTCTGGTATTTGCGTTTAATCCATCCCTCCCCCACAGGCCCTACAGCCTGGTGCACTTCAACTGATACCAAAGAGATCGGCCCTTGAAAAGCCCAACGGTGCCGCCCCGGTCTTTAATCCAAATGTTTTCCACTGCCAACAGGCTCTGGCTAACATGCAACTCCCACAGCCAGCGTTCATCCCGACAGGTGAGAACATAGCTCTGGGTACCTTGAGTTTACAGATGTTGTGAATATATATGATGCAAAGCAGTTTTCAAAGGGCTTTCATTGGGAGAACAATCCACATGCATTTTGATTGATTAGAAATAAAACAAAGCAATTATGCTTGATCTGCTAATATTTGTTGAACAACTTGTTTTTCTATGATTCTAAAAATTAGTGGTTTGGAATCAAACTAGGAGAAAGTATTAATATTTTTCTTTATAGGTTTTTTGTTTCTTGCTTCTTGTGATCCATTTGCTTGGTTTGATCTCAACTAATTCCTTGACTCTTAGGTATCACTTTCACAGACAGCAGTCTGTTATCCCCCAAAAATAAAACAAAAAATAATTCCAGCATCAGCATTACAAAACTGCAGTCCATAGAGTGATATACCAAAGGCAGTAATTTTAAAACTACCCTTAAATTTATAGTAAGTGTAGTATGGCACAGTATAATATATGTAAAATAGGAAGTGTTAGCTTCTAACTCATGAACAAGTTAATATAAAAACATAGCAGTTTGTTACATTTTCTGATACTTTGCTGCATATTTTATATTACCTTCTACATTCATCTATATTTAATAGTGTAACAGTTTTGAGACTAATTGAGAAGAAAATTTAAAACCAGAATTTCATTCAAGTAAATATCATATATGGGGAAAATAATTTTCTTCCAGTGGTTTAGTACTTTAAGAGTGAACATATGGTGCCTTAGGAATAAATTGAAATACTAACCACTGGAAGTAAAAATAAACTTTTTTCCCCAGAATCCTAAATATCCCACTTTGTAAATGATTATTAAATGAAAATAACATCTGCTTAAAATATTTATTTAGAAAGCCTTGTTAGTTCTGAAAACATTTAGAACACACAGTATTGTATACTTCGACTTGGGAAAAACATTAGTTAATTAATAAATCAATCTGTTAATTAATTTTTAAAAAATCTTTCATTACTATATTTCTTCATGACACCATTTAAGTTACACATAATCATAAAAATAGTTTCTGAAAAGGAAAAATTTAATTCTTTAGCACTTTCTTACATCACTTATAAAAAGTAACCACTGATATCTAATGGTTACTAAAACAAAACAATGGTTACCTAAAACAAAAATATGCAATGTCCACAAAGTAAAAGAAAGAACCATTGTGAGTTGAGGTACCTTTATTTCTGGTGTTTTTTCCCCCTCAAGATTTTTAGACATTTACCTACCCATTAGATCTTTCCACTTTGGTTACTTCCATTTGTCTTGTAGAATGAATGCATAGCCCATTTGGTTGAATGTGGAGAAATGTACATTGTTCACTATAGGTTTTCTTAATCTGTTGATTTGTTTAGAAGTTAGACTTCTTTTCTGCCAGTTTTGGCCAGTATAAAAATCTAGATTTACATGCAAAAATGTGAGAAAATTTTCCTTTCCCTTAATCAATAGCAAAATGAAGAAACCCTGTCTGGCCGAGGGCCCCTTCTTAAGGGAAAGAATCTTGTCATATGTTCATAATGAAGTCCTCAATTTCTACGAGGTGGAGGAGGCAGTACTAATAGATTAATGTTCTAAATAGGAAAATAGGCACCAGATACAGCTACTGGAGCATATTTTGAAAAGAATATGTGTAATAAATGAACTTTTATGATAAAAATTACAACATATATGCCCAGAATAAATATGTAATTTAAATGAAATGATTTCTTTAAAGACAAATTAAAGTTCATTTTTTAACCTAAGAATTCAAGAATTACTTTAACTGGGTTTGTCATCTTAACGCTAATCTATAATTATAAGCATGAAGGATTACTGGGTATGCATGAGCTGATTAATTGATATTGCGAATAAAGTATCTTTCTAGTTAAAAATTCATTTCCATCTGTAAAACTTTAATAATGAAATCTCTCTTTTCTTTACTTTCCACGCTTTTCTGCATGGTGTACAGGGCCAATACTGTGCATGGCACCCGCTTCAAGTTTTGGTAGGTTTTGTACAAAAATTCTCAACTTTTTCTAATCTGAAAAAAATGTGTTTTTCTGCTGTTAACTATGAAAGAGATGAGTGACAGAATGATGTGATTGGTCATTTTCTGAATAATTAACATTTAGTATGGTGCTTTGTGTTCCATGTCTTTGTGGAACCAAAATAGTCTTATTTTCTCAAGTCCAAGGTGGTTGCCACTGTGACCAAATACTGACCCTGCCATTTCTCTAGTTCCATCCCCCAAATAGCAACTGACATGTTAAAAAAATATTTCTTTGCCTAGAGAAACTGAACAATTTAAATACCATGGAATGGTACACTTTTTTAAAAAAAAGAGAGACTGGGTAATTATTTAGGTTTACATATATTATTTTAAACGTGTAAAATATTTCAAAGGTCTAAAGTACAATGAAATAGTTTCCCCCAAAAAAGTTATCCATATGACCTAAGCCATTCCACACTCGGATGTTGAGAAAGAATGGCATAAGTAAAGCATTCTTCAGTGTTCTGTGCTGAATTCTGTAGTGTTCTAGAATGAAGTGCCATCTGCACAGAAACTAGACACAACAGAATCATTTTTAAAACGACTCTTTGGGGGTTATGAGATTTTTAGCAACCAGTTATGGACAGGACCTTTAGTTAGCCACTAGCCACCAACACAACATGGTAGCCATCTCTAAGCCATTTTGCACATCACTGATACTGAAGAGGTTGAGAAAGCAACCGAGGAGTTTACAAGTCTTAAAATCCTCATGAGAAGCAAGAACAGATCTAGAAAAAATAGATCTTTTCAATGCAGGGAGGAAAGTCCCACCCTTTACAAATCTACCATCTCATATCAACCCAATTCCTCCCATCCTTTTTGAGAGTTTGTATCAACTTGATCTCCATCCTATTGGTGGAGTACAGTAGTTACAGATGCCAGAAGGCACTAACAGGCTTATGGAGATAAAATAAAAGGTCAAAGTGATGATCACATAGAAGCAGAACTCACAACATAGTAAGTTCTGAACCCTGGCAACAGAAGTGAGGCCTCTGTTATTGAGGAATTAGCTGTCCCCTGTAGGAATTAACAACATTTCCAGTGAGACTAACTGGAACATTCTATGCATACGATTAGAAGAACAGACTTCTCCAAGTTTGAGATTTGTGTCTTTGTGTTGACATTTGGTGACCTGTTTCTTGGAGATGTTTCCCTGTCTTTTACTTTCAGAGCTCTGCTTAGGAATGCAAATTGCATGCTTTAGTGCTGCTGCTTCCTGTGTAGTTGCTGTGCTCCCAAAGGGGAAATAAGACTGTTTTTCAATTTAGCATGTGAGACAATAAAGGGATGACTGTAGGTAACAGGCAACTAGAGTTGAGTGGGAGGGATAAGTATGAAGTTTCTGTTAATAGCCATTTGGGGTACATTTTTGGTTTCTATGACATTACATATGTTGATTTTCCCCCTTCTGGCCATTCACGTTCTCAATAGGCTTTCAGAAAGCCTGAGTTCGATTAATATAGACACAATAAATTATTGTATGTGTATAGCTGCCAATCACACATCAATTCCCTGATTGGCTTTCCAAAGTATACTGGAAATCAGAAAAGCAGCCAAAACTTTCAGATTGAAACTGAAACTAGAGAAGGCAAAGAAAAAAACATCCTGAGACAAATTTTACAGTTGCTAGCCATTGTAACTCTAATACTTGCTGTGAAGACAAGATTTACTATGAAGGACTCCATGTATTTATTTGATAAGTAGCCAGTTTCCAAGGAACTTGCCAGAAGAGAACCTAAAAACCTGTACAAATAGTCCACTGTAGTCCTCATATCTGTTTCCCTACCATGTACCCACCAATTAAACTACATTTCTGTTTGTGTGCAGGTCAGGTAAGTATACATAAAACTGCCCCTTTACACCTGCAAATCTAATGACAGCACTCATGTCCATAAAGTCAGTGAATCCAAACACCAATCCACAATTCCCTAATCCCCTTTAAAATGTGCAACCAGTTACTTGTTTGCTTAACTAACTTCAGATAGATAGCCCTGGTAGCATCAGATTTTTTTCCCATATACATTCGTTATAAACCCTTTTGAAAATTTGACCTTTTGAGTCAACTACCATATGATACTGCTCAAAAACTTACTAAATGTTGAGAATGGTTCCTTTTTCCTTAATGGTAACTATAATTGGCTTTCCCATTTTCTCTTTTTAAATTTCCCTCCTTCCATGCTGTGTTGCTTTGCACTGACTGTGATTGCATGTTGAACCCTGGTGTTTCCATCATGATGATGTCACTTGGCTTGTTGCTGTGATACCTACCACACCTCATTCCATCGAATGTCGTCATTACATAAATGCTCTGCCCTCCCGTGTGTTGCTTCCATGGTTTCCTACTGAAAGTGCCTATGATGCACGGTGCTACACCTACCACTGTGTCTGCAGCAACAACACCTGCCACCAGCGTTCCCTTCGCTGCAACAACTACAGGCAATCAGGTTTGGCCATTTATTTCACCTGTTCAGACCTAGAAAATGACAACATGTTGGGAAGGCACAGTGTATGCTTTTTGGATTGGTGAGAGACACTGGTCCATGTACTTACGTGTTTCTTAACCAATTGTCACATTTACAAATTTTACTTTTGTGCACACTCTAGGATGTTGTATATACTTTACCATTCACCCTAAGGTTAATTGGTGGAATTTTACTCAATTTTAATCAGTGAACAGATGTCATTCTTGATATTCTATATCCAATTTTTGCTACCATACCAATCCTCAAATGTATATACTGTACTGTTTCTTAAATGTTTTCTCATTGATCAAGATGAGAATTGATTTTATTTTCCTGCCATTTTTTTGGTTATTGTGCTTGAACTTCGACTTAGTACAATCATCACTTTTACTTTCAGATACACTGGAAAGAAAGCGAGGTGTCACATTTCTTTCCAAGGCATCGATGGCCTTATCATTACCTGGTGATTACATCAGACATTCGTTCTCATACAAACATTAGATGTGCTTTTGTTGTTTCAATTTTCATTTGCTTTAGATATTTTTCAGTCAGAGTCACTGGCAAATTATAAGTATTCGAGGAGTCTTGAAATTTAAGATGGTACATTTGTATGAATACATCACAATGAATCTCCACATCATGTACATCCACAAGATTGGAATCCTAATTAAAATAAGATATACTCCATGTTTGTGTAAATAAGTCAAAATGGACTCTACTGCCATGTACAATCAAAAAGAACTAATAAAAATGAAAAAAATTTAAAGATGATACATATGATAATTATTGAATAATGCTGTTCTGCCATATCAAAGTGCTAACCATGCCCAGACTGCAAGTTCCTCTGCTGCTTAAATTAAAAGCATGAGCACCATGAGGCACACTGAGCATTAACTAATTGTGGAGCAAACCACATTCTAATCTGTGCTTTGCTATTAGTGGAAATGGTCAATATGTCTAAAGTTTAAAAAATATGTCTAAGCTTTTCTGTGAAATTGATTATAATCATTGATTACCATGTCCAAGCAGTGAACAAAAGAAACAGAATTCTCTCAAGAAACTATTTTAATCTAAAATCTTTTTTACTACTATAGATACCCCAATTATCAATAGATGAACTGAATAGCAGCATGTTTGTTTCACAGATGTAGAAGTTACCAGTAGAACAGTAAGTTTCTTTAAGTATTAATATAAATAATATTTATAGGTTATATCTTTTTATTTACACAAATGTATTTGCTACAGGCTTTGCTAAATATTTTCATTGAGATACCACTTATGACATAGAGGTTGATGTACACATTCTAAATTGTCCAAATTGAAATGAGAGAGCAAAATGTGCTTTTTAATATGGAAATGACAGCTGATAACTATGTTCTTTTTAGAGAATACAGCTTACAATTTCTGCAATGGGTGCCTATTTTTAAAGGGGTGTTATTTGTTAGCCAAACACATAGGTCACTTTTGAACTCTGATTCCTGAACATTTTTATAGCTTCATTTTTTAACTGAAATACAACAAAGTAGGGCCAGGGACATAGCCCAGTGGTAGAGTACATGCCTAACGTGTAAAGCCCTGGGTTCGATTCCCAGCACCCCTCCCCAAAGTAATATTTGTCAGGATTTTACTGAGATGATTATCTTAAAGACAGTAAGTGTCATGCTTCTCAGATGACATTGTGGAAAATAGTGCATTTACAGTCAGCTGCCTTATGTTGCTTCCCATATAAGTCACCCAAAATTGCTCCAGCTGTTTTGAATTTTGAGTGGCATGATCAAGTGATTTAATCATTACTTTCATTGAAATCATGTTATTTAAAAATTCCATTGCTCTGGGATTTTTCCCCTGCACCCTTAATCTCCTCTTTGCCTAGTCCAGAGCCCATGGTAGCACACAATTTGACCAATCATTCACCTGCACATGTATCTTTTGAAGCCACTTAAGAGGGCTAGATATCTTAATTCTAAGGACATTAAATAAGTGTACCAACTCTGAATTGCTTATGTTAGTCATTGAAAATATGAAGTCCTTGCAGCCACATTGTCGTTTGAAGGAGGCAGCAGTTGTGTTCCCAGCTAATCCTTCTTTGCTGCTGAGGATACACAGGCCACCAACTCTGTTTTGAACAGAGCTGATTGCCAGATGTACAGTAGATAAACAAGTCCTTTTATCATAAGGACTGTTTTTAAAAGACACTTTTGAATCCATGGAATAACAGAAGGAAACATAAATGGTAATAGTTTTCAGGGGTGTCATTTGGGATAGTGGCAACTTGGGAAAAGCACCATACATGAGACTATAGATTTTGCCAACACCTTGCTCCATTTTCAATAGCTACTGCATGTCAAGGTAAACAAAAGTCATAATTAAAACTAACTTTCCAACAAAATGCACATGGGAAGAGTGATTCTTTTTGCTTGTGTCCATTAGAAAATGTAGAGGCATTTGATATCTAAGAAGTATTGAAAATTTCTCTAAAGGTCAAAAACCGTTTTGTACATTACTATATGCCTCACTTAGGCTATTTCTGCATGGCTTTAAAACACTCTTGTAAAGTGTGAAGTTTATTTAATATTGGCATATTTCAAATTGTTTGGTGTTGAACACATTTTTCTAATATGTACCTGTTGAAGATCAGTCAATGGGTGGATAATGGGCAAAAAGTTTTGGTATTGTTTAGATAATGCCTGAAACAATGGAGTGTAACTCTGTTAATTGAGCACAGTTCTCCAAAATAGCTCTCGATGGGAACTTCCCATAGACGGTCATAGCTGTATGGCTGTTTAGTGATCATTCACAACAGCCCACTTTCACAGATGTAAAACTGAAGTTCAGAACTGAAACAAGAACTAATCTCCTAACTCAGAATGCAATATCCCTTCAATATTTCTCACTCTTTCTCTTGTTTTTCCCCATTTCAGTCGAAATTCTGAACAGCAGAGTTACGGAGTACCGGAATCTCTCCATGAGAACCTCCATATGGCCTTTCTATATGTATTCTCAAATGTCCTCTTCTACCAACACAACAATAAGCATGGTGCAGTCAATATATTAACAAAGCAAAGGTACCAGCTAACAAATTTGAATAAAAAATGAAACATGAAAAATCAGCAGAGATGGTAAAACAAGACACAAATAGAAAACTAGTAACTACTACTCATCTTGTTTGAATTATTGGGTAGAATAAGACCATAGAATTTGTGATTTTCCAATAACCAGTATACTAAATTAATTTCCACAGTGTACTGTTGGTTTACTCTACATTCTTGGTGGATAAATGTTTATCTGTTTTTGAAGTGTTACCTTACTATTGTGTTTACAGGATAGTCTATTGGGTTGATTTAGAATGTAACAAATATGTCCAGTACCAATTTCCACATCATTGTGTTGTACTGGGTTGGGTTGGAATTAGTCCTTACATACTATAGTGTTTTGCTGTTTATGTGTGGTGTTTGATAAAAATTAAAATGTTACTAGTGGGGAACAGAAGTTTATGTGCTTGAAAACATGACAGGTTCATGTTTATATGCTCTCTTTAGAATCTTTCTGTAGGTTTCTAGAGGCAGACATTTAAAAGGCCTCACTTTTGAGTGTGCACAAAATTTGTTCATAAACATGCATGTATATAATTTGTACCTGTAGCTCTGACCCTGCATAATTCAGTAAGCTTACTAGATTTTTTTGTGAGAAATAATTACCCACCCAAAGTAAGGAACTTCTTAAGACATTAACTCCTAATACACTCCTCTTAAATAGCCTAAAAAAAGAATAATTTTGCCTTTTAATGAAGTTCTCAGCTTTTATACTAAAATTTATATAAAGCACGCATTACATTTTTTTGTGTCTCAAGAAATCCTGTCTCCTAGGTTGAGTGTCTAAAATTGAGCCATTTGTCATCTTCAGCTGAGAAACTGGTACTTGGGAGCTTAAAGGTATGCTAATTGCAGGGTATAAATCAAACAGAGAGATGGGGGAGTGGAGATAGTTTTTACATACTGGCAGAAAGTGTGTAAAACCATTGCATTGTAACCTTTTACACAAGTGCCATTTCCAAATGCAAATGGCTCGTGCTCTTTAGACTACTCTGAATAATAAGTAAGAGGCAATCTAGCAAAAGTCAGTCAGGGTGAAAGAGAATTGGTTCCAAATGAAGCCTTTCCTCCCCAAATGGACAATCTTTTCTATTGATCACAGAGGGAGCCTGAGTACAGGTTCGGAGAAATGGTAGAGATGGGGACAGGGAGACATTTAAAATTACTCTTTGATTTATGCAAAACAACTAGGAAAGATGTCCACAATTGTCTTTAGCTAAAGTTTCACTGAATTTCCAATTCTGTTAAACATTTATTGTGAAGGAGCCAGTGCCTGTGATACATGGCAAGTTTTTCCCTGCCTAGACTTCAACATCAGAGTCCTGTGCATCATACCCAAGCTTTCTTATTGTTTGGAATCATTAGCCTTTATGTATGTTTCACAATTATAATACAGGTGTTAGCACACTTTGGTTAGTGTAGAGAGGCTATATTCCATAGAAATGAACTGAATTCTCATTACTAATACTTATGAAATAGTTGCACACAGTAAAAATAGCAATTAATCCATTCCTGTGCTACATAGCATACCTCCTCCACTCTATGGAGTTATTAACATTATTATACAGTGGTAGAAACATATGATATTTTACACAACTTAGATTTAATATTTTCTACTAAATATATATTCTCCCATGGGAAAGTATAAAACCATAAAATATATATGTTGTTTTTCTCCTTTATGAAAATGACAATCAAAGAAAGTCTGATTTAGGATACCTTAAGCCAGCTGGTGGGTTTGAATTGCAGAACAATGGATATGGTGAAGACTTTTCGCAGTCTTATTTTCTAAGACCCAGAGCACGTGATTGCTCAAGGGTGCCCAGCCAACTGTAGGACTCAGAACTCCCAATTATCCCTTCTCCTCACATTTTGCTTCAGAACATTTCAGACTCCATGGACAAAGCATGAGCAAAGCACTTTGACTCAGAATATAAGATAATTAAATTATCCCTGGTAGTTTGTATCCTACTGATCTTAACTATCAATCCAAATCCTGGTCAACAGTGATTTCTAGACAGTCTCGCTTGTATTGAGCCACTGTTATCTGTTGACAGTGTTGCCTGGAGCAAGAGATCAAGAGTTGTCCTAACTTTTCCCGGTTTACTCTTTGAACCACTTAAATTTGTTTCCTAAAATCTTAACACTGCTAGAAAAGAAAATAGAGTATGTCTTTTTGAAATGTCTTTTGTAAGCAACTGAATTTTGTATAATCTGTGCCGGTGCCTCTCCAGAAGGGCAGATCTGATCACATAAATCCAGGAAGGAAGCACCTGAGCTGGTCAATGGAGATGGGAATTTTTGTGCAAAATGAACTTTTCTGTAGTTTGACATTTTGATGCAACATACTATCTCATTGAACTTTTTAAACTTGTGGCATAGATGTACATAGATAACAAACCTAGAGTACAGTTGTTTTCATATTGCTTTAAGCACTGGAAGACATTAAAAATGACTTATTTGTAGGAAGAAATTCAATAGGGGATATCCATGGTAGTTGTATTTTGGAGCCACAAGTTTCTATATTGATGACATTTTTAAAGTTGCTATGTAAATGAGTTTAAAGAAAGAAAGCTCAAAGTCCTAAAGTTTTCATCAAATTCAACAGAGTTTTGAGAGATGCAATTTTAAGATAGTACTCTTTAAGCTAGTTGTGCAATGACTTATTAAAATTATCTCTTTTCAAGAGAAAATAAGACCAATAAGTCATTAGACTTTAAATTTCCAGTTAAAAAGACAAGTCACGAAATCAGTGACTCTAAGCACAAATTTACTGGATGAATTGTATATATGAAATTCTAACCATTTGTGATTCTTAGTTAACAGTTTATAATCTTTGTGTTTTACAAGGGCCTCTATTGTTATTTATCTCAAATTATTGTTTGTCCATTTTTCTCAGCCTTTTGCGAAACTATGCAAGAGTGCTGAAACTTGGCTGAAACGGGTCATATATACAGAAAAAATAATCTAAAAATATCTTTTAAGAGGGTTTTAGTAGTTTCAATTTTTGCAAAAAGCACTATGTGACCATAGCATAAATATATTTTAAAGAGGGATTAAGATTAAATTTAAAAATGGATTCATAAAATTGCTATTTAAATACAGTATTTACTTTTGCAATAGGAGCATGATTCCACCACCAGCTGTTGCATTTCATTTCACTTTTCTAGATTAGTCTTTACTTTGTAGTTAATCATGAAAGCCATCTTCTCCCTACTCCATCCGTTTCTGAACATGCTAAAGCACTTTGATCTTGCCATAAGTGTTGTCCTACAGCACTGGCTGTGTTCCCTAATGGGAGCCCTCAGCTCACCTGCTCTCCAGCTTGGGAGAATGCCAGGACCTCCTCCCTGCCATCAGCAGGAACCAATCAAAATTAGCCTTTACAGTCTGAATCACTTATAAATGGCATGACCAGTAAGCATAGTGCTGATGTCTGAATAAGGAACCAGATTTACATTGCATTTAATGAAATAAGAGAGAAGGCTCATGTGCTACTTGGAATGTTATTTGGTTCTTTTTCCAAAACCCTCTTTAGAGAGTGTCAACGAGGATGCTCTCAGGTAAAGCGCAACCACAAGTTTTCTGAGTTCTTGTAGTCTGTAGAGTAGGCTGTGGCACTCAGAATGGTTAGAAACTGGAGTCTTCATTCTTTTTCTCACTCATACATTTCACATACATTAAAATAGAACTAAGTAAAATTTATGAGGGAAATTTGATTTCCCAATTTTGATTAATAGATTCAGTAAGATAGTGGCCTAGTTTTACCAGTGCCTGTTGAAGGCAATAGAAGAAATAGCATTTAAAAATATAACTTTTTTTTGAAAACTTAGTTGCTAGTCTAATCAAACTGTAAATATAACTACAAATATAGGTTCTAAGCACCAACTCGTTAATTGGTGCCATGTTTTCATTTTTTTATTGTTAGTTTTTAAGGTTCATATTTTTTACTTTTTATATCTCTAAGTAACTAATGGATTTAATGTTGAAGGACAGTTAGGGAAAGTTTTAAGTTTTTACTACATATAGTCATCCAATCTAGATAGGTTCTAAACTGACATTGAAGCATGGCAAAATGTAGATCACAGTCCATAACAACTCTCTACAATTCACAGTTTAAGAACAAATTTACCTTTATACAAAAATAATAATTGTTAACTAATTATATTTAGTTGTTGCTTTGGCAACAAAACTACAACATGGCTACCTTTAGACATTGTGTGTGTGTGTGTGTGTGTGTGTGTGTGTGTGTGAAATTTTTATTTGTAAACTATACATGGTTTGTGACAGTATAAGCATGTCAAAGATACAGTTCAAAACTCAGAAAACAGATATGGTTGATTTTTTTTTTTAAATCCCTAAGTCTTATGTGAAAGCCGAATTTGTTTCCTTGTGTGACTTTTTGGTCAAAAAGTTTACAACACATGGATTTTAGAGTCAGGTTTTATAGTTCATAGAATTTGTTGTGTGGATTGGGTTATTCCTCAGTATTTTGACAGCAGAACATAAACTTTGCATATATGAAATGTTACCTGACCCCTTCTTATAACTAAAATTATCCTATTCATGTAACATATCTGTTTTCTGCAATTATGTACACAATTACATGAGGATTAGAGGATGACTAAAACATATTTTGAAACCAATTCATATTTGAAAAACCATACATAAAGATACTGTGGAATGACCCCTTGACAGTGTTTAAGAGACATATGCTGCCGTTACCTGATTGTCTCAGTTAGGGTGCGGATGTGTGAGACACACCTTTTTTGCACTTATGTACATAGTCCATGAAAGCAATCCTTGGAACTTTTTTTTTTAACGTAAGAAGTCTGTGATGATAGTGGAAACATTAGTAAGAAAGAGGTATTTCTAAGGCCTTGAGAAGGAGGGGTTTTGCTTTGCTGTTGTGGATGCTTTTCTAGTTTGCTGCAGCTCACCATAAGAGAAGGCTGGTAACAGGGAAAGGTCAACTTGAACTAAGAGCACTAAACAAGAGCAGAAGTCTTTCTTTCAGCAAGACCACTAGCAAAGATTGTTTGCTTTGTGAATTAACCCCCACTATAAACACACACACACACATACACACACACACACACATGCACACGCACATACACCCCAAGTGGGTTTCTACTAGAAGTTTACTTTTTTTAATGATTTCAAGCAGTTAGATATGCTGTAAGTTGCAAAATAGTTATTCTCATTGTGGTCAAATCAGATTTCATGTTTCCCAGAAAATTATTGGTATATACATCAGTTAATATGTATGTCATCTAATATGTATTTAAGTAATAGTCAGATTGCTATTGTTGACCTCTCTCTTCCTCCTTTAAGATTCAGGCCCCCAAACAAATGGGCAGTCAAGAGATGTAACTTAACAATTAAGTATGACCAGTATAGGGCAGGTCATCCCCTTCAACAGAGGAAAACATGCTCCTGGCACAACTTTGGAAATAACTTGATTTACATTATGCCTGCTCGGTGGAAGCTGTTTTCTGACCTGCCTTTACCAGATTACAGAGTACTTTGATGTGCCACTTGAGCCTCCCAATGTTTTGTTTTAACTAAGAAGAGAACCAGCCAAAATCTTACATAACATAGGAGCTGGAAGAGAATGTTTCAATCTGATCATTTCTGCCAGTTTTAGCTCCACACCAACTACAAATAGACATGGAACTTTCTTGTCCTGCCGAGGAAATGAGACCTAGAAAAGGTTGAGATTAGAAAGGTTAAGGGATAGATCACTCTAGGTCCTTTGAGTCCTTCACAAATTGGAGCATATAGCTCTTGTTCTGGAGAAGAAGCACATCCTGGGGTTAGGAGAGCTACTACTGGGGCATGGCAGCCCTGTTTTCTAGTTCTCACTGAGATAGAAAAATAGGACTGAGATGTAGCTCAGTGGTAGAGTGCTTGCCTAGTGTGTGCAAGGCTCTGGATTCAATCCCCAGCCCAAAAATCAAATGGAGACAGAAAAATAAGCCAAAGTCAGAAAGCAATCCAAGCCTTACAGTTGTTAAATAGCTCAGGGTCAGCTGGTTAGAATTTTTTTTTTTACTTCCTCATCTCATAAGCACTCACAGGTCAGCCATATAATCATACAACAAACAGCCTGACAATCTAGCCATCATTTCCATTGATGTAAAATGTCAGCATTCATTCATTCTATAGTTAGGAACTCATCAACATAATTTCCCAATGTAACCTGTGTCCTTGTTTTCACATTTTCTTGTGAATTTATAAGCCACAAGAATATATTTTCATAAGGTCAATAGAGAGAGATGAGTTTTTCCATGTTTTTTTTTTTTTTTTTTTGCCATGCTGGGGATTGAACCCAGGGCCTCATGCATGTTAGGCAAGTGTTCTACCACTGAGCTACATCCCCAGCCTGAAATATGACATTTTAAGTCAGAAAAAATCATCCATAAAATAGCAGAAAAGGCCCTAGAAGCATGGAGGAAGATATTCAATGAACTTACAACATGGTGTGCCTGCTGACAGCATCTGGGTCTCATTCTTTGGAGCTTAAATACAGTGGCTGTCTACAAGTAAAACAAATTAGGGAACAAAGTATAACAAATGCATATGAGACCAAAAAATCACCTCATTAGGGTTCAGTTTGACTAATTCAGTTTCCAGCCCCCTTTTTTTTGTCCTTGCCTGTAGGGGAATTGCTCATTAATACTCAATAGCTGAATTATTCCAGAGAAAATTTATTTTTATATAGAACCCATCCTCAGTTATGGTATACCTAAAAGAAAAAAAATATCACTGTGAAATAAGTTACCACTCTGCAGATATTGTAAAAATCCTCACTAGTCATCTTCTACATAAAAAATACCTCTGTAAAAAGACCGAAAAGTAACCCGACTATGAGTAGGCATTTTTTCTCCTAAACACATAACCTGAAGATTTATCTATCTTAGAACTGCATGGTTCCAAAGCTTATGTCTATATACAAATGCTATTTGTTAGTAATGGAAACCAAATTGTTTTATTGTTGTCTTTTGTGTCTAGCAGTTGAGGGAATGATGTGAACATCATTGTCATTAGATTCTGAGGATGAACTTTCCAATATAAGTTTCCTTTTATTATTATCATTGTTAAAAATTAGTTCCCATGCTCCCAAGTACACTCATTTAAAATTAAGAATTTTTGTTTATTATTTTTGAGATGGAGTATGTCTGCATTGCCCCAGGTTGGCCTCAAATTCCTGGGTTCAAGCAGTCCTCCCACCTCAGCCTCTTCAGTAGATGAGGCTTCGGTTGTGTGCAACTATGACCAGATATAAATTAAGATCTTTTTTAAAAAGGATACTCCTAAACGTACTCTTTTTTAAGGGTTAATTTTATGCATTCATAAAGCAATCCAGAATATAGTCAATGGAAGCATGTATTTGGGACAGAAAAATGGCAAAAAATACCTATATTAAGAAAACTATTAACACTGTGCAACAACTATAGATTTAAATAATGATCAGAATATTTTATAAATAAAAACCATTCCTATAATGTTTTGTCTCTAAATGTAAGAGCTCATTCCCTCAACGGCAGATGCTTTGACTTTTTTTTTTGCAAGTTATAGTGCTGTAGTGCTTGTTTGTGTTTAGAAGTATACATTATGCAACTCATTTTAGTATGCTACTTTTATGTCATTTTTTGTTCTTTTAATAAAGTATGTAAATTCTTTGGTTATGTCTTTTTTTATGAATCCATATTCACACATTTGGAGTTCACTTCAAAGTTATTCATGTTCAAATATATCAATCGCTAATTAGAATTAGTAATTCTAATATAAATTTAAATTTGTGATTTGGTTCAACGTTATATTTCATACATGTAGTAGACTTATTTCCAAATACCATCAGTATTTTGAATTATGTAGATAATACAGCTGTTGTATTAGATGTATGAGTCCTATAAGATTGAAATGACTAACACAAGAAAGACATTTTAATAAAAGAAAAGTAAGAATTTTGAGATCACGCTCACTGGTTTCCATTGTGCCTCAGAAATCCTGAGGAATGTTTTAAGACACGTAATTAGAAGTGAGTATGTGGAACTGGGGATATAGCTCAGTGGGTAGAGTGCTTGCCTTTCAAGCATAAGGCCCTGGGTTCAATCCCCAGCACTGCAAAAAAAAAAAAAAAAAAGTTTGTATGTGCCAGTTATTCATTTCCATTCTGCATCTTCTGTGTAACATATGAAACCAGTGTTGTTCATTTCATCCTTTTCAAGATGGGCATCAGTAGTTTCATGACAGTGAGATGCATGAATTGTTCCAATAAAATGTTTTCTGTCACTTAAAATTGGTTATCTCCAATAAATGACACAGAAATGAAAGGATAATCATTATTTATTTTTAAGATAATAAATGTAACTTGATAACACTTTATTCTGTCCAATTTCTAAATGCTTCAAAAAACTCTAATCTTGAAATTCTCTACATGATCCCTCTTCTGGAGTCCAGCTAGTAGAAAAATGAGGTGAAGAGAGTTTGAATCAGAGGTGGTGATAAAGTATTATTGACCTCTATTACAGTGACAAGGGCCAGACAGGAGGTTGTGTCCTTGTCCGGCATCAGCTGTACCATATAGATGCCCCTTGCTCTTTGTGCCCTATTTTACTATTTCTCATGTGATTCCACTTTGGCCTTTCCTGATAAGCCATAAGTCCTTTGGTGTCACATGTGTTTCTGTGAGTCTGATAATCCCAGCACTAAAACCAGTTCAGTATACAGACATTTACAAGAGGTCTTTGGCCTCCTCAGAATTCAGCTTATGTCTTTCTCTTTGAAACTGCTAGATGGGTATGAATTCAGGGCAGGCATTCCCAACTGTTGTCAAAATGGAAAGTGAGTTTCTATTGATTGGGAGAAAGTTGACCACAGACAAAACCAGATGTAAACCAACTTTCTCTTGGGTATTTTTCATCTTCTTTACACAGCACCCTTCTAAGCCCCTCCTTTTCTTATCCCTGATCATAGTCTGTAGTCCTCTAAAAGCCCTGTGGTAGCAACTTCTCAGGTCTGACTTCTTAGGTAGATCTGGACTTTTTCACTTCAGAACTTTCTTGTTGGGCATCTCAGGCTATGGAGAGCAGCTCATAGCTGAGATCTAAGAAAAATCACACTCTGGTGTTAAGGAATGGCAGGGCTTTGTGTGCTGCCCCTCCTGGGAGTTTTTCTATTTAACAAGGCAAGACTCTCCAGTGGTACAGTATTGAACATCAGACAACCATGTGTATGGATAAATGAGATGTTTTACTGAAGCACACCTCTAGGCTTTGAATCTCAAAATTTAGGAACAGCATCAAATTCCTACTGAACAATGGAGCAGTCATTTACCACTTCACGAGGGCCAAAATGTGAAGATCCTTGTAATTTAATAATTGTTCTGAAAGTTCTGATATAATAATGAACGTAAAATATTGCCTAGATGGTGAACATCTCAAAGTTCCACAGGCCAGAATGGTCAGCATCTGTACAGAGCATAACAGAGATAGGACTAATACATGATTTTGCTTCTGGGGTGATCTAATGCCTATACATGTTAATATTCAACAAGTGAACACACATACTCTGATTTTTTTAAAACTTGGCTCTTTCCTGTACTAGAAATCCCCATTTAACTGAGCCCTCCCAGATTTTCCATTTAGTAACTAACTTACACGTCTTCCTCAGGAGGACAGTGTATAGCTGGGAAACAAAAGCAAACAGCTGCAAAGAAAATACTTTAGATAGAAGGGGCAGCCACCAGGACATAGTGTGAGGTTTGTGAGAAGTTTGGAAAGTCTGACTCTCATCTGTATAGACAAGCCCAAAGCAAAAGTATAGAATTCTGAAGCAAATTCAGAAATGAGTATGAGAAGGAAGTTCTAGACCAGGTGCAGTGGTGCACACCTGTAATCCCAGCAACTCGGGAGCCTGAGGCAGGAGGATCTCGAGTTCAAAACTGGCCTCAACAACTTGGTGAAGCCCTAAACAACTCAGTGAGACCGGACTCTAAATAAAATATAAAAAAGGGGCTCGGGATGTGGCTCAGTGGTAGTGCCCCTGGTTTCAATTCTCAGTAACATAAAAAAGAAAAGAAAAAGCAAGTTCTAGCATTTTTGTGTTGTGCACAGTGCAGAAGTGGGCAGGGTTATCCAGTACAAAGTGCAGCAGATACATACAAAATGCAAGTTTTCCTGATGAGAGACACAGAGATGTCTCCCTATAAGTGATACAGTACATTCTCTTTATGTGCAAATCCAAAGGGAGAGAGAGGTGAAAAATCATGGAGTAACAGTGGATAAATAGCAGAGGTAGCACCCACTAAAGCAGCCAGCCTGTTTATTGAAAACTGGACTTGAAGGAATCTGAGGAGTGTCTACAATCAGCATGTTTTTCTAGAGACATAATATGGATACAGATGATAATCTGC
Source organism: Sciurus carolinensis (assembly GCF_902686445.1). Lineage (NCBI taxonomy): Eukaryota > Metazoa > Chordata > Mammalia > Rodentia > Sciuridae > Sciurus > Sciurus carolinensis. Next base: position 111,260,112 of record NC_062232.1, on the reverse strand, counting down.
CCATCAGGGATCAGTGTAGTTCTCAAGAAGAGGATGGGAAAGCATAAGATTGGGACTGAGACTTTGCCTTTAGCTTTCATGACCTGAAGAGTTGAACAATTATTTTGGGGGAAAATTGGCGGTTAAGAGATAATCCTGTCTGTGTTAACTATATATAAATATATTGTAAGTGGTTATTGATGTGCCTTTGTTAACTCTTTAATAAATGTGTGTGTTTAGTTCATTCAAAGTGTCTTAGTCCTTCTTAATTTCTATTAACAGAGTCCCAAGTTAAAATTTTTCATTTATGAGAGGTTATATTAGGAAAGCCTGAACCTACAAGAGTCCAGGCAATCACTAGTCAAACTTTGGGATTCTAGCTGTCAATAAATGAGTCACTAGTCCTAACAGGTACACCCCAGTTTCAAGACCTCACTGATAATATCAAATAAGTGCTTACCATAAGCTGAGCCACCAGCAAATGGAAAAGACCCTTACAATAAGCAACTCTTTTCTCCTGATGTGCACCACCGGAAATATTCCAGAACTTAAAGAGGCATGGGGTCTCTGGAGTCACTGGGCCAGAAGAACACCAAAAGCCCTCAAGAAAAATGGCCAAAGAATGTGATGAACCTCAGCCACATTCACTATTGTTGTCCTCCACTCTCCCCATTTTGGATAAATGTTCTTTGTGCTTCAGCTCCAGATATTGTTAGGATTGTTAACAGAAAAGTCAGTCCAGAAATAACTTTTTGAGGGCTGGGGATGTAGCTCGGTGTTAGAGCACTTATCCATCATGTGCAGGACCCTGGGTTCAATCTCCGGCACCACACACACACACACACAAAATTATGTATACAAGAATAACTTTTTGAGTAATAATAGACTTTTTAAAAACCTTAAATGGCATTTTGAAATTATCAGGTCTGCATTCAGTGCTGTGCTACTTCACCCTTCTCCCCTTCTCCCTTCCAACCCACCTCTACGTTACTGCCAGAGTGATTTTTCTAAAGTCAAAAACTATTTATTTTACTTCCCTGACTAAAAATCTTCCATAGCTCCTCCATGTCTATTGACCAAAGTGTGTACTTTAACACAGTGCTCTCTATGCTCTGGCCTTAGACTTGCCCTTCAGTTTCATCTTTTCCCTCTGCTTTCTGTAACTTGTTGTCAAAGAAAACCAGAGCTGTGCAGTAGATAAAGCAGTAAAAACAGATTGTTTTTCCCAGAACTGTTGCAATAGGGGAAAGGAGATCTCAGTATTGAACTAGGTTAAATGCTAAATACAACCAGGAAAAGTAGAAAGTTATAGTTGAGGAGCAGGGTGGGGTCAGTGGAGGGAAAATGACTAAGAGGAAACATCAGGGGTGAGGGGACATTCTTGTTAAACTGATCTAACAGGATTCTTGCTGAAGACAGGCCAGGGTGATCAGACATCACCTTGAGGGGAAAGGGAGGAAGAAGGATTGGATCAGATATGGCAGTGGGAGGTTGTGGGTAAACAAATTAGCAGGATTCTTGCTAAAATTGAACCATGCAAAGACAGACATGGAAGTGCAAATGTCAAGGCCTAGTTGGGAAGACAATTCAGAAGAGCCTGAGTGAAGTTTAGTCAAGGAGAAACTTCATCAATGTATACTGCACAGATGAAATCACCTTGAGGAAAATATAATTGAACAAGAAATCTCCCAAGTCAAAAATCCTCTCCACAAAGGTAGTAAAGGGAAAAAAATGCACTTATTAGCGAATAAGCATTAAGCCAGATTGTGATACACATCACAGGCAACTTTTAATGAGGTGGAAGTTAGGGACATCAAGATGGTGGAGGCAAGGTACAAGAAAAATGCTGACCAGAATACAAAACTGGGAGATGAGTCATTATGTTCCTGTTTACAATAAATCCCATTACCATGGCAACTCCTGCCTTGGAGGGCTTATCACCATAGCAACTCCCACCACAAGTTCTGTGTTCTAATTAGGCAAAAATAAAGCAACCGATAGGAAAAAGTGGGGCATAATCCCCAATCAGGTCCACAGGTAGGATATACAAGACAAGACTTGCCCAGTTATCAGGGCCTTGGGCCACTCTCTCAAGCTCCACCTGCTCCACTTTCCTTTAGAAATGTACTTTCACTTTGAATAAATGTACACTCTGCTTGTTATTTCTTTGTGCCTTGCTCAGTTCTTTGTTTGGGACACCAAGAACCTAGACCCCAACTGGACACTCCACTGGTATCACTAACAGATTGCAAAAACATAAAGGAATCTCACCCCCATGTACAGCCAAGCAGATACAACCCATTACATGCACATTCTCGAGATAAGCAATAACTACTCCAAGTATGAGGACCTGAGAGTACCTTTTGTCAAACGAAATTCTGTCCTAACTTTATCATGACAATTTAGGAGGTCACCTATGTTCAGTTTATCAGGAGAAAAAATATATTTCTCATATCTTTATGACAGGAAGTAGCCAGCTCCCTTCCCCCTATAAAGAAGTAAGGCTCTTACATTCCCTTGATGTTTGCATATCAAAAAGATGTCTCTCAGGAGTTGAAAGACTGGGATGAAGACATATATGTATGTGAAAAGGTCTGAGAAGCAAATAGTGAAAGAAATGGGGTGGGGGTGGAGAGAAGTCTCTATTCTTTTTCCGGTTCTGTGGATGGAACCCAGGGCCTTAGGGCACATGCTGGGCAAGTGCCCTACCACCAAGTCACACACCCTACCCTTTCTGGTTTTTGTTTTTCTTTTTAATTTTGACATGGCTTCTCACTAAGTTGCCCAAACTGGCCTCAAACTTGAGTACCTGGAATTACAAGCATGATCCACTTTTTATCTTTAATTTTCATTTGCCTTTACACCACTCACTGTTTCTCAGATACACACCATAGTTTTCCATATCTCTGTGCATTTTTCTCTCTACTTGGAACACTTCCCCTTCTTCTTCCTCTTCTTTGTAAACTTATCCATCAGGGTATGTACCAATGATCCTTGAGGTCTCTGGCTTTCCCTGATACCACTGAGATGCAGCTAATATTTCTTTAGTGTTTACCAGGTGACCTCAAAACTCAGTACCCATCTACCATATAAAGATTTTAAGATTGGGCCAGGCATGGTGGTGTACGCCTGTAATTCCAGCAGCTCAGGAGGCTGAGGCAAGTGGATCACATTTTCAAAGCCAGCCTCAGCAACTTAGTGAGGCCTGAAGCAATTCAGTGAGACCCTGTCTCTAAATAAAGTACAAAAAGGGGCTGGGGATGTGATTCTGTGGTTAAGTGTCCCTGTGTTCAATCTCGGGTAAAGATTTTAAGATCATCTATATGCCTCTGCCATTAAATTGGGCTTCTCAAGAGTAAGAACCAGGTCTAGCCATCCTTGCTATCTTTATGATGCCTGGAATAACCACCATACAGTAAATACACAAAAGAAAAGTTTTGGAAACACAACTGAGAAGTCAGTTTACCTTTATTGTAAAGAAAAAAAAGCCCAATTAAATAAAAGGTGTTTGCATAATGATAATGAAAAATTTCACAAATTCCAGTTGTAGAAGGAACAACTAGGCTTCATGGAACAACTTGGTCTCCCTGTCTGTCATTTTCTCTGTTTCAGTCTTCTACTCCTCTCTGCAAACCATCTTTCTTGGTTTATTGCTCAGCACTCAGTGGATTGTCAAGGCTACTCTTGGAATGGTAGCCATATTGTTAAGGTCTACATCAATGAAAGCCTGTACCAGAGGCACCAGGAAGGCTTGTAAAACAGGCTAGTGGGACCCACCCCAGAGTTTCTGTTTCAGTAAATATGAAATGAAGCATGGGGTTTGCATTTCTAAGTTTCCAGATAATCGATACTGATGATCTGGGGACCACATATTGAGAACTGTTGAGCTATGTAATCTTCAAACAGGATGCACCCATAAGGAATTGATTCAGTCACTTAACCCCAGTCCTGATTGTCATGGTAGAGAATCCAGTTGACCCTACTTGAGTCACCTGCTTAATCTATGTTACATTCAGTTGTGCTCAAGAGGTTGGAGTCACATGATATACAAGACGTGTTGCCTCTTTGAGACTGTGGGATGAGAAATAATTTAAAGAAGGTGGATCTCTAATACAATCACTGCTATGACTACATTTAAAGCTGTAAGTGTTTCCACACTGAATTAGATCCTTGGTCTATGTGACTCCGTTCTCCAGAGCCAACAGAGCCTATTAGAATACAATAACCATATATTGGGCACCTCCGGCCAATCATCTCAAAGTGAATCAAAACCTTATGTCCCACTCTAAACTCATAAACATCCCTTTCATACATGCTACTCCTTACCCAGTGGTCCAAGTCAATTATTTGACACTTCCTACTCTACCCACTACATTGAATCTACCAAATCCTGTCAATTCTATCTGCTAATCATTTTCACCTACCCTACTATGCCCAGTTAGTTTAACCTAACACCCTACCAGTGCTGTTTGCCTCCAATCTATTCTTCACATGACTATCAGAATGTTCCAGTTAAAACAGTGTTCCAATCTTTGCTTCTTAAATCAGCTATGTTGGACCTGGAGCAGCCTATCATGTTTAGTAGCAGACAGCTACAAATCTACCTCCCCCAGAGTGACATAAAAAAACATCATGGTATGTATACTATAATGTGATGGGGAAAAGGATGGGGGAGCTCGGATCTAAAATAAGTTCAACTATGTAACTCCACTGCTTATAGCATTTCAGTGATGCCCCATAACTCTCAGGATAAATTCTAAACACACACTATAATTGCTTATAACATCTGGAATGATCTAGTCCCTGTCTATTTCTCCAGCTTCATCTCTTGCCATTGTCTGTCTTGGACTCACTTCAACAGTAGGCAAATGTTTATAGTTTCCTGCACCTACCATGTTGTTTCGTGCTTACTCCTGGTTTTCTTTCTGGAATGCCCACTTTCCTACCCCTTTACCTAGCTCCCATACTTTGAGACTCGGTTCATTATGGTTTGGATGTGAGGTAAGCCCCAAAAGCTCACATGAGAGATAATGCAGAAAAGCTCAGAGAAGAAATAATTGGGTTATAAGAGTCTTAACTCAATCAGTTAAGTAATCCTTGATTGGATTAATTGAGCATGGTTTGGGGTATATATTTTGTATCTGGAGAGTGGAGTCTCTCTCACTCTCTCCCTTCTTCCTGATGATGCGAGCTGCTTCCCTCTGCCATGCTCTTCCACCATGAAGTTCTACCTCACCTCAAGCCCTGAGGAATGGAGCTGGCCTTCTATGGACTAAGACCTCTGAAACCATGAGCCTTCAAATAAACCTTTTCTCCTCTACAATTGTGCTGGTTAGACTGAGTCACAGCAGTGAAAAGCTGACTGAAACACTGTTTAAGTACCATATCCTCCAGGAAGACTTCCACATGTGCTCCTCACCTCCACTAGTACAACCCTTTTGGAAACCCTTATGAGAACTTGAGCATATAATTGTCATTGAACTTACCACACTGTTAAAAGTTGGTTTTGAGTTGGGCGTGGCAGCACATTCCTGTGATCCTAGAAGGAGGCTGAGGCAGAAGGATCACAAGTTCAAAGTCAGACTCAACAACTTAGCAAGGACTTAAGCAACTTAGTGAGACCCTGTCTCTAAATAAAAAGGACTGGGGAGGTACTCAGTGATTGAGGGTCCCTGGGTTCAATTCTTGGTACCCAGAAAAATTGGTTTTGGTTCTCCCATGCTCCTGTGAGTTTCTTGAGGACAGGATCTGTATCTTATCCATCACTGTATTTTCAACACCTAGCATAATGATTAATAAGTAGGATCATATGACTCAACAAGAACAACAAAACCCAACTGCAAAATAGGCAAAGGAGTTAAAGTTTAGAGTATTTCTCCAAAAAGAATATCCAAGTGGGTAATGAAAAGTCATTCAGCACATTAGCCATTGGGGAAATGCAAATCAAAACCATGACAACATCACTTCACACCCGGTAAGATAGCCATGATGGGGAAAAAGGAAAACAAAAGTGTGGATTTTTTAAAAAGAAAGAGTAGATGTAAAAATAAGAACTCTTGTACTTTCCTGGTAAAAATTAAAATGGTACAGAACCATTATATAAAAGAGCTTGGTGGTTAAACAGGCAGGCAAGGGGGTGCACAACTGTAATCTCAGCTACTTGGGAGGCCGAAGGAGGAAGGATCCAAGTTCAAAGTCAGTCTGGGCAACTGAGCAAGACCCTACTTCAAAAAATGGACTGGGGATGTAGCTCAGTGGTAGAGTACTTGCCTAGCAGGTGCAAGGCCTTGGGTTTAATCCCTAGTACTACAAAAAAATAAAAATGAAAATAAACAATTAACATGAATCAACAATTCCGCTCCTGAGTATGTGCTCAAATGAATTGAAAGTGGGGTCTCAAATGGACACTTGTACATCTACATTCATAGCAACATTATTCACGATAGAATATGAAATCAACTTACGTGTCCTTTGAAGAATGAATGGACAAACTGTACATCATGCAAAGGAATGCATACAAATGGCATAGATATACATTAGAATATTGTTTATCCTTTGAAAAGGAGGAAATCCTGTCACATTCAACATGTATAAAACTTGAGAACATTAAGTGAAATAAGCCAGTCACAGAAGCACAAATACTAAATGTTTCCACATATATGAGGTACCTAGAATCATGAAATTCATGCAGACTGACAGTAGAAGGGTAGTTGCCAAGGACTGAAAGGGGAGAAATGGGGAATTGCTTAATGGATACAGAGTTTCAGTCTTGCAAGATGAAAAGAGTTCTAGAGCTGGATAGTAGTGATGGCTGTGAAATGTGCCACTTAATACCACTGAACTGTACACTTTCAAATAGTTAAGTTGTTATGTACACTTTTCCACAAGTTAAAAAATGAATGCTGATGACTCTATGACTTCTATGCTAAACTTGGACACAAGAATCCTACTTTCGAGACTGGGAGACATAATTCCTAGTAATCAGCCTTCCTCGTTGTGCTACCAAACCATTTATTTGGAAGGTTCTGCCATATTCCCCAGAGCACTGAGCAAGCACATGATGCTTAACATGATAGCAAAAGGCTCCTCATTGAACTCTTCCTTCTGATTGCTCCTCAGGAAGTTTCCCTATTTTGCCTTTTCTGTCTTTTCCCTCCCCAAGCCTTCGCTTCTTTCCATTCTTGTTATGGTTTAAGTATGAGGTGTCCTCCAAAAGCTCATGTGTGAGACAATGCAAGAAGGTTCAGAAGTGAAATTATTGGATTCTGAGAGTTTTAACCCAATCTATACTTTAATTCTTGATTAAAGACTTAACTGGGTGGCAACTGAAGGCAGGTAGTGTGTGGTTGGAGGAGATGGGTCACTGGGGATATGCCTTTGGGGTTATATATTGAGTTGAGCTTGCTGCTTCCAGGTTGCCATACTCTGAGCTGCTTTCCTCCTCCATACCCTTTCATCATGATGCTCTGGCCCACAGCAACAAAGTCAACCATCTTTGAACGTGACCTCCAGCACCATAAGCACCAAATAAACTTTTCCTCCTCTAAAAGTGTTTTTGTCAGATCTTTTGGTCACAGTGGTGAAAAAGCTGACTAAAACACCTTTCCATCTTGGATATCTAGAATAATTCTCTAAATAAGGCAATGCTTAAAAAAACACAACCAAACAGTAACAACAAACAAAACAAACAAAATAGTAGTTAGCTTCTCATGCCTGGTTCAAAAGGAGACTCAGACAAGGGAAAATAAATTTTTGGCCTCTCTCATGATATAGGATGGAAAAGTCCTTATAGTAGTGAGAAAAAAAAAACATAAGCTACTGTCAATAATAATTCTCATTGTGAGATAAAAGGAGGGAAAGAGATGGCACTTTACAAGATTATGGGTGTCTTTTTGTCCAGGTTCTTCTGGTTATAAGTGACAAAATTCAAAATAAAGCAGGATTAGTAAAGGGGACATGTATTAGGTCAAAGAGCTGAAAAATCCGTGGGTGGTTTAGCTTCAGGTTTAACTGTGTGCTGGTGCTCAAGCTGTGAGCCTGGGAATCTGCCTCTCTCATTTTCTCATTTGGAGCTTCTGTTGCATTAGAAGACCCATCCTTTATCTAACCAGATAAACAGTCTAGAAGAAGAGAGTTCATTGTTCCTAATTACAGTTTAATTCCTAAGGCTGATTCATTGGCCAGGTTTGGCCTCGTGCTTATACTAGTTTGGGTCACGTGCCCATTCTCAAAGCTAGGGAATGGAATATTCTGACTATGTAGGTTCAAGTTTATGTGTCTACTCTTTGAATCAGGGAGTAGGACATGCTGACTCTGACCTGTGGATGGAGAGGGAGAAGGGAAGGAAAGGAAAAAGGAAAGAGGGGGAGAGAGTGCACCAGAATAGTCAAAGGAAAACTCCAGTGCTGTTCCCAGAACAATTGGAAATACATGTTGAACACCATGTGACCTACATGAACACCATATGAACAGAATGTTCTACTACTAGGTAGCCTACCCACTATATTCAAGGTTTTCAACTAATATAATACAACTGTATCAAATGCAAATAAAAATGTACTTGTACCCTCTATATAGAGAGACAACCCAAATTCATAGACCACAACTTTATAAGTTGGAGCTTTAAGATCAATGGTCTTTCAGTAATTAACAGTCGTCCAGGTCTCGTTGTCACTTCCCATCATCTCACAGCTATGGTTAAATGATGCATTTGACTCTGTCTGAAACATCCAATGTCCAATGTCCAATATTCAAGGGAAAACAGGATAGAGTAAATTAAACCTCCCATTTCAAAATAGAAGAGATGGAAACAATATACTAAGATTATCAATAAATATCATGTAAATTTATACATGTCTACAGCAAGAACTCTGACTGAGCAATAGAGTTTTTGTTCAGCTTAGCTAGACATCCTATGTTCTGCTCTCTAAGAGCATGTCCCTTGGTTATTTTCCTACTTGGCTAGTCCTAAAAGAGGCTTTGCAAAAGTTTGGCTATCTGAGAACTTCACCATTTCATCAACCCACTTCCTGTAGGTGTGGATTGGGGACTGCCCTAGGAGTTGAAAAAATCACATGCATTTGTGTATGTGTGTGTGTGTATGTGTGTGTGTGTGTGTGTGTGTGTGTCAGGCTTAGAATTTCTCTGGCAAACTTTAACAACTTAACAGGTACATCGCTTACTATTAAATTTAATTCTCTATAAGACAAAAACCAAAGATAATAGTGGTTTACACAAGACTGCAAGTTTCTTTCTTTTATAAAAGAAGCATGTAAGTAGATAATCTAGAGCTAGTATGAAGTACACAACTTCCTTCTTGCTCTCTGATCTAACATCCGTAGGGTATAGCCCTCATTCTCGTGGCCCAAGGTGGCTGATAAAACTGCAGCTATCACATCCACATTCCAGGCAGTGGAATGGGGAAAGGTGAAGAAGGGCACGTCTCCTGCTCCTAAGGAGACTTCACAGAAGTTCACAAAACACTATTGTGTTTGTCTCAGGGACCAAAATTTAAAAGCACTGCCATGCCTAGCAGTAAGGGAGCTTGGGAACATGGCACACAGCTTTTTATAACAAATGGCCATATGCCCAGATATGAATTGTGCATCTGTTACTAAAGAAGGGGAAAATAAAGATGGGGGTAGGTCACTAGACTTCTACCACAGTAAATTTGATTTACATTCCTTTTCATTGGGTGCTAGTCAAAGGAAGAAAGGCTGTCAATTCATATCCTTAGATCTTCACCTTCACCTCACAGTCAACAAGACATAGAAATCTTCCCAGGTCCCCTAGCCCCTCATTTAAATGACTCTCTCTTAGCTTTTTTTCACTGAAGTCATTAGATTACTTTAGATTGAGAAGACCCAAATGATCTGAGACACTGGCCCTCCTTTGGTATAAGTAGGTGTTTGGGGGATGTCTATGGGTTCAAGTTTTCACAGGCACTGTTCCTATATTCAACCAGGTTTCCTTCCTCTTAATATTTTAAATGCTATTTTTCTATTGGGTGGTACATAATTTAGGTTTTCTAACTCTATCAAGATTCACAATGAGTCTCATTCATTTTTATATTGGTAATAACAGGCTAAGCAAAACTATTTTCTCTCTTCTTGCTTTTAGATATGCCTATTTCAACAAGTTTCCCCCTCTTTTTTTGCAAGCTACTAGTGGAAGCCGTAAGAGATCCCCATAAGCGCCAACAAGCTGACATGTTTCTACAGGTGCCTAAAACTGCTATTCTTAACATGCAGACTTTTGTCCTGCAACATATGGCCGCAAGATGACTTTTGTTCCTCCAGGCATTTTGAGCACATTCTAGACAGATAGAAGAATGAAGCAACAAAAAGATTCAAGGATCTGTCATCTGCATATATTCATTTAAAATGCTTTCCCAGAAATTCCAACCAATTGTAGAATTACATGGGGCCGCAGGGGACCAATCCACAGTGTATGCTACAGTTTGCCACTTTGGGCAGTCAATATTTATACACATCTATTTGCCTTTTAGTGGCAAAGGCAATACGGTCCAGAATTCTCATCTTTTACACCCTTTCCTTTTTTTTTTTTTTTTTTACATGTGGAATTGAGCCCAGGGGGGCTTAACCACAGAGCCACATTCCCAGGCCTTTTTTTATATTTTATTTAGAAACAGGGTCTTGCTAAGTTGTTTAGAGATCACGAGGTTGCTGAGGCTAGCTTTGAACTCGTGATCCTCCTGCCTCAGCCTCCTGATCCGCTGGGATTACACGCCTGCCCCACCACACCCAGCACTTATAGCTTTTCCTTTGAAGTTAGCATCTCTAGATTTTGCACAGTCCTTTCCATAAAATCAGTTCTTATCACCTACCAATTAACACACAACTGGTCTTCTCCTCACATGATCACTATAAAATGTGGTTGTGATAAGATTTCTGCAATTTATTATTTTTTTAAGAATTTGACTTTGATTTTTTTATTTACTTGGTTTTTATGTGGTGCTGAGGATCGAACCCAGTGCCTCACCCATGCTAGGCAAGAGCTCTACCACTGAGCCCCAACCCCAGCCAGACACTGCAATTTAAAACTATTCAGAAAACTCCTCCAAAGAAAACACACAGCAGTCATTGGTCCATCGCTTACTATAATTCATCCCACAATCCTTACCCCCACATAATCGTCACACTCTGCTTTTCTAACCCTAAAACTGGTTTATAACCTTTTATATAAACATCATATGGCATGATTCTGTTCATCACACTAGCTTAAAAGGTAAACAGAGCAGCAATATATTCATCAGTAACATATGGATGTGCATTTGTTTTCTCCCACACTGAGCAAAAAGCCTAGAATTCTCAGCACATTCACATTATCAGTGTATTTCCAAAAGCTGCCTTGTGTGGATTGTTTAGAGCATTGCAGAACAAATGGGAAATGTCTCATACAAGTGCTTCTGAGAATGGTGTATCAGATAAGGAAACCAATGATAGTGGCTCAGAATCACTGGACACAGATTAAAGTTTTAAGTCCATACCTCACAACACTGCAGTAAATTTTCTCAAGTATACTATTTTGACTATAACGCACAAATCAATAACAACTAATGTGTTAGCTTTGTTTTTTAGGTCAGAAAAATGTTTACTAAACTGTCATGAAGAAATGTGTGTCAATTTGGACTATTAAATTTCAACATATATTCACTAGTATTGTGCACTAAAGATAGTTTAGTAATCAGCACAATTTTCTTTTCTAAAAAAACTTCACATAATGGTCACACTCCACTTTTTTGCAGAAAAAGAAAATTTGGCATAAAATCTGTGATGATTATGAGGTGAAATATGGTATATCAACTCCTGCTTGCAGGAATAATAAGGATTTCCTGCCCCGAACATGAAGAATGTTCTTTGATGAGCCAAGTTAGCAGGTCCTAGTTCTGCTCTCTGGAAGGATTTCCCTTATTCATTTTCCTTCATTTAAAAAAAAAGAATCTGTCCTCTGAGGGGATCCTTTTCATTCATTCATGGTCAAATTTGAGACAGGCACTAGGAAAAGTATCCTGGAGACTCCCCAGCTTCACATAATTTCCTATGAAACACCTGGGGTTTGCTTAGGGGTTGAACAGCAACAGTATGTTGTTGGTTTTGGCAATGGAATACCTTCAAAAAGTTAAGTATGTTTCTGGTCAACTCCTGTACAAGTAACTACAGCCAAATGTCTTGATGAGACATGGTGTTTAAGTCTGAAGGGCCCCCTTTTTTATTTACTGCTTTTGCACTCTACTTATCCCTCTGGCCCTAAAATAACCTTGCTTAATGAGACCACTCACAATCAGATCATCGTCAGTGGATTTGCCCCTTGGTCTGGGAGAGAATTATTAATGGAAATTAACTAAAAAAGGCAGAGACCACCACCCTTTTAGCTTCTGCTCTGACAGCCAATTGTTTGCCACTGATGTTTCAGCTTCAGCGTGAGATAAGAAGCAGTTGGTGTTATCAACCCCACAAATCTCCATAATGTGGGACAAATACTGTAGCAATGCTGTTTCTTTCTATGTCTACTTGTGGGCTTTCTCAGTTCTAATTTAAGTTAATCCATCTCTTGTAGAACTTTGATGAAAGCAACAGGAAGTAGCAAATTTTACACCCTGATTTTCCCCTGTGACTTTTAACACTACAGTCACTTCTCTTTGTACATCTGCTCCATTCTCCTTTGTGCAGAACACATTTGATCTCTCTGAACTTTCTGCTGGTCCCACCAATGCATAGATTAGTATAGCCTAGAGACTGGGGATGTGGCTCAGTGGTTGAGTACTTGCCTAGCATGCACAAGGCCCTGAGTTCCATCCCCAGCACAGCAAAACAAAACAGAACAAAAACCCACATCCTCAGTGTTGTGGTTTAAATATGGTTTGTGCTCACCAAAACACTTGAAGAGGTGATTAAGTATTTAAGAGGGATTGATGCCCTTTTCCTGGGATTTGGTGGGAATGAAAGAGTTCTTGTGCTCTTACAAATGAATTTGTTCTCTTGAGAGCAGGTTGTTACAAAACAAGGCCACACTACATGCTTGGTCTCTTTGCACACAACTGCTTACCCTTCTGCTCCGAAATGAGGACTTGCCAGAAGCTATGCATATAACATATACTCTTGGACCTCCAGGACTGTGAACTAAGTAAAACTCTTCTTTATAAATTTCTCAGTCTTGGGTACCATGTTATAGTAACAGAAAACACAATAAGACACTCAATTTAATCAAAAGCGCCAAGACTTATCAGAATCAATGGGCTCCAAATTCCTGAGGGAAGACTCTTACTGACAGTTCAGTTGTGTACCCATCATTAAACTATAGTCAGAAGGTAAAGGTCACATACCATACATATGGATCATAGAGCTGTCCCCTGAGTTTTATGGGTTTTTTTCCCAAGGTAGAGACTTGATTGGCAGGTATCTACTACAGATAAAATCATAAATACTTCTCATACAAGGTAAATACCACAAGAAGGAGAGAGATTAGGTGCTAAAGCAGTATAAAGGAGGAAGATATTTCTTGCAGTGAAGAAGTACTTAGATGTTTGACAGAGGATATCAGGCTTGTTTTCTTTAAACTCATATGACTCAAGCTCTTACCAAAGGTCCCAAAGTGGTGACCCTTGGATCAGATTCAGCTTGTCCAAATTTTTCTGTAATTATTTGCCTACATTGAAAAATCAAGGTATGTCATATGATGATGTTTGATTTAGGGTTTCTCTCAAAGAAATCAAGATCTCGTGATGCCAGGGCAATCTGCTACCACTCAGAAACAGCTACCCTCTTCAGAGGAGTAACATGTTCTCCAGGTCATCAGGTTCCAATTGGCCAACCCTGTTTATTGGATTTGCTTGTCTGTCCTCTATCGAATCCCTACCCTAGCTGATTTTTGCAGAAAGAGCACCAAAAGACTACTGGTGTCAGAATGGCCATATAGGAATTGCAGACTCCGTTTTTCTGCAATTTGTTCTCTGTCCACCATGTATAAAATACCTCTTTGTCTGCGTATATTTTCACTAGAATACTCCAACTACCGTGCTGCCCACCAGGATTACATCTACCTTCTTCCCAGTGGTGTAGCAAACTGCAAGTCATGCCTTACTGTTATGTCCCAGGCAATGACTTCAGGGTACTTGAAAGGTACTTCAGGGTACAAAGTTGTTACATTCCATTACCCTGTACACCTTAAATATAACCAATTTATATTCGCCACTCCTATCTCAATAAAGATGGAGAAAATAAATCTGCTTTCCATGCTGTTTGGTGTTCTTAAGGAATGTATCCAGATGACATTCCTTCAGTTAAAAGTATTTGAGGTAAACAATCAAGATATTGTGTTTTGGGGACTGGGGTTGTAGCTCCATGGTAGAGCATTTATCTAGCACATGTGAGGTACTGGATTCAATCCTCAGCACCACATAAAAATAAATAAATAAAATAAAGGTATTGCATCCATCTGCAACTAAAAGTATTTTTAATAAGAGATCTTGTCTCGGGGATAAAAATTTCATACAAGCCTTCCCAGATATCAATGACAGATATAAGAATATATGCTTTCTTCATTTCTCTCTTTTCTTTTTTTTTTTTTTCTTTTTTTTTTTGCAGTGCTGGGGATTTGAACCCAGGGCCTTAGTGCTTGCAAGGCAAGCACTCTACCAACTGAGCTATCTCCCTAGCCCCTTTCTTTCTTTATTCCCTTTACAATTAGGGATACTTTGATTTTGGTCTTATAGCCTCCAATACATTAAGAAAATAAATTTTCAATTTTTTAAGACACCCAGCTTCTTTTAGCAGCTATATAATTCTAATGCACGCTTTCAAGTGACAAATACCATATGTATTATTCAACTTTTCATCACTGATAAAATTACCTAACAATAACAATTTAGAAGAGGGAAAGTTTGCTTTGGCTCATGGTTTCAGAGGTTCAGTTCATGACTGGCCCACTCCATTGCTCTGGGACCCAGATAAGGCAGAACATCATGGTGGAAGCGTGTGGCAGAGGAAAGTTGTTTAACTCAGAAAGCATAGGAAGTATGAGGAGCCAGGGACAAAGTATAATCCCAAAAGACGGGCCCCCAGTGACCTACTTCCTCTAGCCACACCTTACCTATATACAGTTACCATCCAGTATAGTAGTCCTTTCAAATTATTGGTCCATCAAATGAATTAATACATTGATTAAGTCAGACCTCTCATAATCAAAACATTTCACCTCTGAACACTAACACAGAAGCTTTTGTGAGATACCTCCATTCCAAATCATAAAATCACATATGCCAAAGTCTAACTTTACCTCTGAAAGACACCTTGTTTAATGACTTCACAACACAGCTGCCACCGGGAGAAACTCGCCACTCCTCTACCCCTCTAGCCTCTCATTCCTTGTACCTTCTGTTTTTAGCACTCATTTGTATATAATTTAGTCTTTTGTGGGGGGAGGTACCAGGGATTGAACCTAGGGGCACCTAACCACTGAGCCACATCCCCAGCTCTTTTAAAAAATATTTTTATTCTGAGAAGACATCTTACTAAATTGCTTAGGGCCTTGCTAAGTTGTTGAGGCTGGCTTTGAACTTGCAATCCTCCTGCTTTAGCCGCCCGAGTCACTTGGATTACAGAAATGCACCACCACGTCCAGTTTATAGTTTAGTCCTTCCAATGTTAAAAGGAAGTATTACTCTTGGTAATGATGGTTTACTGTGCAATTCGGGGGAAAGTACTTTACAAACTTGGATATATAAGAACTGTCACATTTCTGTATTTTATTTAAATCCAATGTATTCCATCTCCACATTTATGTGTTGCAAAAGTGGCAAAAAATAAAAAAGGAATTTCCCAGCCATTTCTAGAGCTCTGTGTCCTCCTTAGGATCACACAGATACCCAGGAGGTTTGTGTTATCAAATAGGGAAGGCATCTACAATCCTCAGGCCATTGTATTTTCTAGTCCAAACCTGCCCAGTACAGCCATACTTCTTTTAAGCCTAGGTGAAAGCCACAATATCTGGAATCTAGCTAGCCTTTTAAGGTTGATCACAGATACATCACCCCCAGGAGATCTGCAACAGAGTGTTCCCAGGTCTTCACTGTACCCAGACTGGCAGCTGTAAATCTATCCCAAGGCTTACTCTAAACGCAATTATCCCCCTTCCTTCTTTAAGTACAACTCTTACTAAGTGTACAGGATTCCAGGTAAATGAAAGCTAGAAAGGCAGACTTTGGGCCATGCAACACAATCCACTATCCCTAGGAAAGAAAGCACAAATAGTCTGGATTCCTCTTTGGAATACAAAGAAGTAAAATTAGAGGAAGAATAAACACAATATCTCAATAAATTACCCTTGCCTCACTTAGCAATAGGATAAAATAACACCATGAACTTGTACTCTTTGAGCTGCATACTATGTGCCTGCCACTCTTCTAAGTGCTTGACATGTACAAACTCATGTCAGTCTCACAATTCAATCCAGCAGCTACCATTATCATCCCCTATTTTACAGATGGAGAAATTTAGGCACAAAAAAGTTACGTCATGGGCACCAGGTCACATAGTTACTATGTGACACAGCCAGTATTCAAATAAGCAATTTGACTCCAAGGACTGCATATAAACTCAGTGCTCTACTGCCTCTCAGTGGAACATGTCATCTTCTTATCTACACAGGTATTTTATATCCCAGTGATTCCTACAGCTAAATGATTATGAGATTTAAGGAAAATGGGACTATAGCTCAACATCACTTAGGAGTAAACATTCAGAACCTCAGACACACCTCTTCTTTCTCTATCTCCTCTAAATGTGGGTTTCTCAATAAACCACCACTAGGCTAAAATAGCCTCCTTCAAGTTCAATCTATAGACATTTGTCCTTGGCACAAGCATCTTCTAAAATAGAGCACCAACAACATTTTGTGGCGAAATTTCAAGTCAAACAGCCTTAGATAATAGTTGACCTTGATCATGTGCAGATCTTGAGTTTGACCCATCATGGCTGGGTTGGTTTTATTCAAAGGGTTAGTTGTTTTCAATGCTTAGGGCATAGGCTCTAGCAACTTTATGTAGAAAGAACCCTCAGGGCTGTTTCTTTCATAAAGGGGCTGCAGGAGTGGTGGTCACTAAGAGCGCAAAAGACCACAGCCCAATCCCTTCAAAACAATGAAGACTTAATAGCCTGGACTGGAGGTAAACAGGTGTTCTGGTAACACAGGTGAGGCTACATAGTAGGACTGGTCTTCCTTTCCAGATTCAGTAAGGGATTGGTCAACGTCAGGTGCCGAATTCATTCAAGATGAGCATGTGATCTAGAATGTGAGAATTAAATTTAAAACCAAAGCCATAAAAGATGAACCATCCATAAAGCTTCCTTCCCAACAGAATGTATTCAATGTCAAATCTCTCCTATCATTAAAAAAAATACTCTCTCCAGCCTTACGTGACTTTCCATTCATCACTTGAACTTCCAGTTTCCCAGGGAGGTTGTTGGTCCTTGTTGACTCCATTGGATAACCCTTCCTTCACTGCTCAACATACTTTTCCATCCTTTTCACCAATCCTTCCATAAAACTTTCCTCATTAAGTGCATCAGTGGCTACTGACCATTTTTGACTTAAAACTCTTCCTTTGGTTTTCCATATCTTACTGCATAATCATCACAGATTTTATGCCAAATTATTTTGCAAAAAATGTGGGGATGGTGATCATGTGAAGCTTTTTAAAATAAAAATGATCCAGTATTACTTACAAGTCATTTATTACTAAACTGTCTTTGGTGCAAGACTAGGATGCACAGAATACTTATGAATATATGTTAAAATTGAAGAATCCAAATCAATGCACATCATTTCTTCATGAGACTTTAGGAAACATTTCTTCTGGCCTGAAAAACAAAGTTAACACAATAGTTGTTCTTGATTTGTTCATTACAGTTGAAATATTACACTTGAGAAAAATACTCCAGTGTGAAGTATGGACTTAAAAATTTAATCTTCTGTGTCCAATGATTCTGTGCCACTCGCAGTGGTTTCATTATCTGACTGGCCAGCTTCAGCACCACCTGTTTGAGATGTGTTAGTCCTACTGCACTCTAAACCACACAAGCTGGGTTTAGGCAAATCTAGTGACGATGCGCATGCGCTGACAATTCATGGCTCACACGGTGAGAGAAGACAAATGAGCATTCCTATGCCACCAACGAATACATTGCTGCTCTTTTTACCTTTTAAGCTGGTGTGAGGAATAGAATTATACCCTATTATGTGATGAAATGTTATGAACCAATTTTTGTACTTAAAGAAACCCAGGTGGGACAATTATGCAGTGAAATATGGTAAACAGAGAGCTCTTAGATATGAGACCCAAAGAATAATCAGTAATATTAGAAACTGATAAGTTGGACTTAATGAAAAATTAAAAACTTTTATTCTGTGACAGACATTATCAAGGGAGTGAAAATTAGACCACAGCCTGGGAGTAAATATTTGCAAATCACATCCCTGACAAAGAACTTGTATCTAAAATATACAAAGAACTCTTAAACGCAACAATAAGGTAACAGACAACAAGATATTTAAATGGGAAAATTATATAAACTTACCTCACTAAAGAAGATATATGGATGGCAAATAAGCATAAGAAAATATGTTTAATCCCAGCACCACAAAAATAAGAAAATATGTTTAAAATCATTTACCTTTGTGGAAATGGAAACTAAAACCACAATATGATACTTCCACATGCCTATCAGAATGGCTTCTAGAAACAGATAGTACTAAATGTTGGTGAGAATACAAAGCAAACAGAACTTTCATACGTTGTTGGTGTGAAAGCAAAAAGGTACAGTCACTTTGGAAAACAGCATGTCAACTTCTCATAAAGTTAAATATAAACTTATCATACTACCCAGTCATCCCCTTCCAAGGTATTTATCCATTTATCCCAGAGAAATGAAAACTTATACTATATATATACATACACACACACACATATATATATATATATATATATATATATATATATATATACACACACACTTATGCATGTCTGTAGTGATTTGATTGACAGTCTTCACAAAATGGAAACAACTCAAATGTCCTTCAGTTGGTGAATGGACAAACTGTGGCACGGTCAGACAATGGAACATACTCATCAATAAAGATGAATGAATTATTGATACATTTAACATGGATGAATCTGAAGTGCTTTATGCTGTGAAAGAAGCCAGACTTAAAAGGCCACACATTGTATGATCCCATTTATTTCTCATTCCGGAAAAGCAAAAAACTATGGCAGTGGAAACCAGATCAGCGTTTGTCAGTGATGGGTGAGGGGTTGACTAAAGAGAGGCAACACAGGGGAATTTGGGGGAATGATGAAACTGCTCTGCTTTGTAATCATGGTATTAGTGTCCATAGAGCTATGCATTTTCCAAAATGGAATGTACACCACAGAGAATGGGATTTATTACTTGTAAATCAATTAAGTAGAGACTTCCTGGGGATTTTGTGACAGTACTTCTCAGAGTCCTCAGTGCTTTTTAAATATATTTTTATTTGTTGTAATTAGTTACACATGACAGTAGAATGCATTTTGACACACCATATGTAAATGGAGTATAATTTCTCATTTGTCTGGTTGTACATGATGTACAGTTACACAAGTCTTGTAATCATATATGCATATAGGGTAATAATGTCCAATTCATTCTACTACCCTTCCTACACCCATGCCCCCCCTCCCTTCCCTCCCCTCTGTCTAGTCCAAATACCTCTATTCTACCCCCTCTTATTGTGAATTAGCATCTGCATGTCAGAGAAAACATTTGCCCTTTGGTTCTTTGGAATTTCTTATTTCACTTAACATAATATTCTCCACTTCCATCCATTTAGCTGCAAATGCCATAATTTCATTATTCTTTGAGGCTGAGTAATATTCCATTGTATATATCTATCACATTTTCTCTATCCATTCTTCTGTTGAAGGGCACCTTCATTGGTTCCACAGTTTAACTATGGTGAATTGAGCTGCTGTAAAAATTGATGTGGCTGCATTACTGTAGTATGCTGATTTTAAGTCCTCTGGCTATAAATTGAGGAGTGGGATAACTGGTCAATTGGTGGTTCCATTCCAAGTTTTCTGAGAAATCTCCATACTGCTTTCCAGAGTGGTTGCACCAATCTGCAGTCCCACCAGCAATAGATGAGTGTTCCTTTCCCCCACTTCCTTGCCAACATTGTTACTTGTATTCTTGATGATTGCCAATCTAACTGGAGTGAGATGGAACCTCAGTGTAGCTTTGATTTGCATTTTTCTAATTGCTAGAACATTTTTTCATATATTTGTTGATCCACTATATATCTTCTCTAAAGTGCCTTTTCAGTTCCTTAGCCCATTTATTGATTGGGTTATTTGGGTTTTTTTTTTTTTTTTGGTGTTAAGTTTTTTGAGTTCTTTATATATCCTGGAGATTAGTGCTCTATCTGATGTGCATGTGGTAGATTTTCTCCCGCTGCGTAGGCTCTCTCTTCACGTTATTGATTGTTTCCTTTGCTGTGAAAAGTTTGATTCCATCCTATTTATTGATTCTTTTTTTAAAATAGATTTCATTTTTATTTTTTTAATTTTTTTGTATTCATTATACACAAATGGAGTACAACTTTTCATTTCTGTGGTTGTACACAATGTAGAGCCAATCCCCCCAAAAAACAAAGGCCAATTGTTTTGTCTAATAAGTGGGTGCTGATACTTTTATTGATTCTTGATTTTATTTTTTGCACTTTAGGAGTCTGGTTAAGGAAGTCAGGTCCTAAGCGAACATGGTGGAGATTTGGGCCCACTTTTTCTTCTATTAGGCACAGGGTCTCCATTCTAGTGCCTAAGTCCTTGATCCTTTTTGAATTGATTTTTGTGCAGGGTGAGAGATGGGGGTTTAATTTCATTTTGCTGCATATGGATTTCCAGTTTTCCCAGCACCATTTGTTGAAGAGGCTATCTTTTCTCCATTGTATATTTTTGGCACCTTCATCTATTATGAATTAACTATATTTATGTGGGTTTGTCTCTGTGTCTTCTATTCCATACTGTTGGTCAACACACATAGACCAATCGTACAGAATAGAGTCCCTGAGCCTAATAGAAGAAAAAGTAGGCCCAAATCTCCAGCATGTCAGCTTCAGAACTGACTTCCTTAACAAGACTTCCTCACTGCTTTATGATTCCTCCTCTTCTACTTAGAGTAAATGAGGGTCTTTAAGGTCTGGTCCAAGACCCTGGTCTTGTTTTATTCTACTCTCTACCCAGAGGTACTCTCATCTGTTCCTGTGATGGACATTTCTAGCCAAGACACTTCTGAGCTCCAGATCTTCTGATTCATTTGAATGTCTCTCAAGCATCTGAAACTACATGTCTATGCTTCTCTCATAACCTTTGCTGTCTTCATAAATGATACCATTATCCACTTATTTGCCCGGAGCAGAAAACTGGGAGTAATACTTGGTTTGCCCTCTTTTTTCCCTTCCCATATTCAATTCTACTTCTTAGATTTATGTTAATTCTGACTAGTCCAAGCAGTTACAATCAAGTTCCACCCCATTACCTTATTTTAATATTCTAACCTCACTCTATCCACCTGGATTTCCTTCATTTCCTACAAAGTGCTATGATTCCAAGTCTTTGCGCATACTGTTCATCTTTTTTTAAAGTGATTTTTTAACCATTATTTATTTTTATATGGTGCTGAGGATTGAACCCAGTGCCTCACATGTGCTAGGTAATCATTCTATCACTGAGCCACAACCCAGTCCGCATTCATTTTTTAAGAAATATTTTTCTCCATCCCATCTGTCTCAAGCTTAGTTAGATCTTATTCAGACTTTAGGTATCAGTTTAATCTTCACTGTCTTATTAAGAGGACCATCTCTGACCTAAACTAGGCTAGGCATACTGGCTGTCTACTTCCATATTGCTTTTAGTCTTACACTAAATCACAATTCCTTCTCTCACATTTTTCTCCTCTGCTAAAATCTAAGCTTGGTGAGAGCAGGATTATGTCTATATCGTTTACTCTATATCCGCAGTGCACAGCACTTGATAACCAGTATTTGCTGAAAAAGGACAGGTAAGTGAAGTAGGAAGCATACACTACAAATTCAGGTGCATCTTTGGACACCAGCTGTCCTACTTGGACCTCTTTTAATGGCATGCAATTCTGCTCTTCTGGGCTTCCTTAACTTATTTTAAAGCCACTATCCTTAGAATGACTCTCCTTACCCACAGCAGAGAAGAGGAAAGCTTTCAGAAGTGATGGAAGATTACCATTAGGTTACAGGGAAATGTATAGATGGGGGGGTACGTTCTCATGTCTTCTCCTTGAACCTGTATGCATTGTAACCACCTAGCTGATCCATGGTACTGATGCCTGAGAGAGATCAATATGATCCCCCAAAAATTCCCAAATTACTTAGAGAAAACAGAAAGCATGGGACATGGATTTGGCAGTAAGTACGTCGTCTTGACTTTCAGGGCCTTCTTCTTAACCTGTGGTAGATGTGTAGGATTCAACATTAGGAAGTCAGAGTTTGCCTGGAGACATGAAGAAGCATAATCAACACATTCACAGCTTTCCCAGTGTATCAGTGTGGTCCACCCAGATGGGCCCTTCAAAGCTGCTAGGTTCAGGACTAATTAGGCAAGAAATATTACTGAGAAAAAAATACATGAAATCTTTGTGCTTGAATACCATTGCCCAGGGATAACCATGACATGTTGGATATGGAATCAGGATAAAAGATAGGCCAATGTCAGAAAAGCCAGTTAAAATCAATGCCAATCTCATGAAATGGTGTCTAAGAGGGAAAAAAAACTGTAGTGGTCATTAGACAAGGAGTCCAAACCAAGAAAAAACTTATGATCTCACCACTTGCTGTTTTTAACTATAGAAATTACAGAGTGGATTCTTTATTAGTATTTAGTAATATTTTTCATGTTCCTGCTTGGGATCTTTAAGATCATCTCATGGCTGGTGGAGGATTTTTCACGGCAGGCATTAGTGAAACTCCTCCTATGTGTGATTATACCTAAATCCTCTATATCCCTTTATATGCATAATCTTAAATGGTTGTCAAGGTGAATCAGTCTGCAAATGCCTGGGCTTTTAGACAATGAGCCTTGCCTCTTTCTGTTCTTCAAATTCACATGCTAACTAACTTCTCCTTTGATGCCTTCATCCCTGCTAGCCTCACCCCAGCTCGCCTCCTCCTGCTTTTTGAAAATCTGAATCATGGACTTGGGGTGCAGCTCAGTGGTCTTGTGCGCAAGACACCCTGAGTTCCATTCCAAATGCTGCCTAAAGAAAATCCAAATCATATATTTCCTTCAAGACTCAGTTTGTTCCCCAATGATGATCATGACATGTTAGATCTAGAAGTATCCTTACAGCTCTCCAAAGCCCACTTATTTATTTTATATATTAGAAAGTTGAATCCTGGAAAAAGGAAGTGCTCTACCGGCTCTTCCCAAAACCTGAGCTACCTGCTTCCCACCTTGGGCTCTTCTTAGCCCTCCACACCAGCACAGACATTACCCATCGCAACACTTTTTCTGTCTACATTTGGAAACATTTGTCAAATAGGTTCTGGACTCAGAGACAAAAATACCAGATTATTATATAATCCTATAATATTTTATATTGGATAATGTGTTCTGGATCCATGGCCACAAATGGGCATCTAAAACTTACAACTTTCCACCTCCTTACCATTAAACGGAACTGAGGTGCCACCAAGACAGAGCATAGAACGCCCAGATCAGTGCATTCACCACATGGCAAAACATTGTGGAGGGAAGTCAGATCTCATCTACACATACTCAGTGTTTCTTCTCAAGTTCATCAAGTATATAAGTCTCTCCTCCTCTTGGATGGAAACAGTGAGAGACAGAAAAAAGTACAAAAGCTCTATTCAGTATTTATGAAAGGGTCCAAGTATAGAAAGAAAGAAAATGGCTCCCTCTAATGATTATATTCTAAAGTAGTTTGTAAGTGACTCAAAGTTGGGGCTTTGTTTTTCCACTAGATACCATAAATGAACAACTGCTAACTATACCTACCTGAAGACTTCTTAACTCTTCTTTAGGTAGCAAAACCAGATTTTCCTTTGGGAAAACAATGGAGTTGTAATAGAACTCATAGCTTGTACCCCTCATCCCACACCCAGTTCCAGGTGTGAATGTGCAATCCGGGCCAGTATGAATGGGCACAATAGTAGATTCAGAGATGGGTTGGTGACACAAACCACACCAATATAAGTCAAACCTGGACTTCTGTTGGAATGTTTAGGGAAGAAATGCTGCTCTCTGCTGGGATTGTTAAGCCAGGAGAGCATAGACCTGGATTTGCTGGTAGACATCTTTGTTATTATGTGGGAAGAGGCTGTCTAATAATGAAGTAAATATAAGGAGATGCAGAGGTGAAATGAAGTCAGTATCATCAATCCTGATGATATCGTTGACTCCCAGTACCCAGTTAAAGCTTTGAGAAAACATATTTTTTTGTTACTAAATACAAATTGATTTTTGTCTTGGTACCTACTCATGTAAATGTTGTTGCAGAACTGTGTTCTTGTGCATATTTCCTTTTTCTTTTCTTTCTTTTCTTTTTTTTGTTTCTGATGAATCCTCTGTTCTTGAAGTAGACTAGATATCTCAGCTATCTTTCCATGAGGACATCATTGTGTGCATGTGTAAATGTGTTTATGTATCATATTTGACTTGGGTCTGCCATGCCTTGTATTTTACAATTGAGCGCATATTTTTTCACATAAAATTGATTACAGCTTATTGATTATTCATATATAATACTATTTTATCATCCTTTTTATTTTTAATAATTATTTTCCTTCAAACTTTTTTCCATTATTTCATTATCACCATCTCATTTTCATCTTATCATTCTCCTCTAATTCTTCATCAGTACACACTATATGACCACAGCTCTTCCACACAGATCTGTCATTTTGCAGCTCTAAAAACATTAAACACATAACATAAAATTTACCATAACAATTTTAAGTATACAGTTCA
Organism: Sciurus carolinensis; assembly: GCF_902686445.1. Lineage (NCBI taxonomy): Eukaryota > Metazoa > Chordata > Mammalia > Rodentia > Sciuridae > Sciurus > Sciurus carolinensis. Next base: position 111,235,058 of record NC_062232.1, on the reverse strand, counting down.
TTAGCAATAATGAGATTATGCAAATAATATCCAGAAAATTTTCATCTTGAAAAACTTGAATTATACAATTATACCCATTAAGTAACTTTCTATTCAGCCTCACCCACCCAGCCCCTGGCAACCACCCAAACCCCATTCTATTTTCACTTTGAGTCTGACTATTCTTTTTTTTTTTTTTTTGTACAGAGATTGAACCCAGGGGTGCTTAACCACTGAGCCACATCCCAAGTCATTTTATTTTTTATTTGGAGACAGAGTCTTGCTAAGTTACTTAGGCCTTGTTAGGTTGCTGAGGCTGGTTTTGAACTTGCAATCCTCTTGCCTCAGTCTCCTGAGCCACTGGGATTACAGACTTGTGCCACTGTGCCCGGCCCTCCTACTCTTTTGTTTGTTTGTTTGTTTTTGCGGTGCTGGGGATTGAACCCAGGGCCTTGTGCTTGACAGGCAAGCACTCTACCAACTGAGCCATATCCCAAGCTCCCTGCTACTCTTAATATTTCATATAAATAAAATCAGACAGTATTTGCCATTTTGTGATTGGCATAGTTCAATTAGCATAATTTTCTCAGGGTTTTTCCACATTGTAGCATATGTTAGAATTTCCTTCCTTTTTAAGGCTGAATAATATTCTATTGTGCATTTGTGTGTGTGTATCCCATTTTGTCTGTGGATGCATGAACACTTAGGTTCTTGCTGCTACTTGGCTTTCCTGAATAATTCTTCTTGAATGTGGTGTACAGACATTTAACTCTTGATTAAACATTTGATTAAATAGATTTTACCTGTGCCTCATCCAAGTCCTCTGATCACATCAACTCCTTATCAAGGAGCCTCTTATATCTCCTCTCGCCCATTTTCTGCATCCACAGACTTACAACAGCATATGGGAAGTATGAGCTCTGTTACAACTGGTTCTTTTTCTGTCCTTAAAGGTAATTTTAAGGTTGTTCTCTGTCTCCTAGAAATACTGAATGCATGGGTCATGCATGCTTTTATATGTACTTTGTGTTGGTTTTATGGGCTTTTGAAAAAAAAAGACTCTGGGAAATCAAAATCAGGCAGCCTTTATCGTTCTCTAAACCTGCTTCCCTTGTCATAAAAACATAGTTTCATCACGTATGCATGTTTCCCTAAAAGTTATATTGCTTTTGCTTATGTTGAGCTTTATAAGGGAGCTGTCAGTGGCTGGGGAGAATGGGGAGAGGGAAGGATAGGGAGAGATGGATCAATGAGCATAACATATAGTTAGGTAGGATGAAGAAGTTCTGGTGAGCTAGTACACAGGATGTTGAATACATAACAATAAGGAACTGTACATTTCAAAAAGCTACAAGAAAGGACTTTGAATGTTTATACCATAAGGAAATGATAAGTGTTTGGGGAGATAGATACATTTAACCTGACTTAAACATTATACAATGTATACATACATAAAAGCATCACATGATACCCTATAAATAAGCACAATTTTACAGTTTTTTCTATTAAAATTAACTTTAAAATGCTGTTGTACTATATATATTCTTCTGAAATTACATTTTTCATTCCTTTCTTTCTTCCTCTGGAATTCACATTTATTGAATAACTGATGTGATGAAACCTGGGACTTCTGAATTAAATTTCATTTTTTGAACATTTAATCTGTTACTTTTTTGCACCAATAGACTTGGTAAGACCTAATGCTGACCTGACAGTGAGGTGACAACCCCACCTCCCTCGACTCCACATCCCTTTTATCTGCTTCATAAACCCTTTGCTGCCAGTCACGGGGGCTGCCCACTTATAATCCCAGTGACTTGGGAGGCTGAGGCAGGAGGAGCAAAAGTTTGCGACCAGCCTCAGCAACCTAGGCCCTAAGAAACTTAGTGAGGCCCTGTCTCAAAATAAAAAATATAAAAGGGTTGGGGATATAGCTCAGTGGTAGAGCACTGCTGGGTTCAAACCCCAGTGTGTGTGGGGAGTCATTTGCTAGCTCTGTCATTTGATGGTCTACTGCACTCCTTTCTGTAAATCTGGGTAAACCAACTGGTGAAGGCAAGAGTAGTATCAGTGAAGTGGTCCACAGAGCTTGAGCATGACAGTCCAAGATGATTCCTTGGCTTCTCCAACATGACTCCCTGAAGCCACGTACCTGTGCAGAGAACAATGCTGTCATTCTGCCCACTCACCAGCCTCAGTGACTCCACTCCCACTTCCCCATCCAGTTTCACCACTGTCATCATCTTCACTCATCATTTTCATATTTACCTTTGTTCTTGTATAAGTTTTGTTCTTTTACTTTATTGCTGTATAGTATTCCATAGCATGACCATTATTCATAGTAACATTGATGGACATGTGGATTATTTCATATTTTGTTACTACAACCAGTGCTACCATAAATATGCTTATGCATATCTCTTTATGCACATGCACAGATTTCTCTGAGTGTATGCAAATGTTAGGCACAAACTACAAGTCACTACTGAACATTTAAAATGGGAACATAAGAATTGACATATGTTTTATTATATAATATGCACTGTATTTCAAAGATTTACTATGAAAAAAATAATGTGAAAATCTCACTTATGATTTTTATATTGACAGCCTGTTGAAATGATCATCTACTGGATATATTTGTTAAATCAAATATATTATTATAATTAAAATCATATGTTTGTTTTTACTTTGCTATGTTGTTCCAAATGGATTCAAAACTTACGTGACCTGCATTTAAGGATCATATTATATTCCTAAGATTTTGTTGCTCTAGTATATAAACCTAGTCAAATTTGTTTTCTATGAGATTGTACAAATTTATACTATCAGCAGTACTGTAAAAAAGACTTCCCATTGATCCACATCTTGGGACAGTAAGACAATTTTATCACTGCTTACCAAATGAGTATAAAATGTACTTCACTGTGTTCTTGATTTTCATTTCCCACATTATGAATAAGATTGAAGAAAATCTTCATATTTTAAAATTGTTATTCATGTTCATGTTTTTACTAAAATGAAATGCTTATTTTCTCTCTCCTCTCTCCTTTCCTCCACTTTGTTCTGATAGATTTTGGAGGATGTCTTATTGATTTATAGAAATTCGTTCTTTATTTAAGGCACTTTATTTAAAACTTTGCAGATATCTTCCCCCTATTTATGGTTTATCTTTTTTCCTGCTTTATTTATGGTAACTTTTAAACAAAAAATGTTAGAGTAGTTCAATTTATTAAACATTGTTTTATATCTCCATTTATTTAGGTCTTCCTTTAATGTGTTTAGATGTGGGCTTGAAATTCTCCATGGATGTCTTCCACATATTTTATTGTATTAATTCCTAAGTACCTTAATTGTTTACTAGCTATTATAAGTGTTACCTTTTCTAGAACCTATGCTTTTCATTTATTGCTAGAATATATAAATGCAATTACATTTTTGTGATGATATTATTGTGAGTCAGGTTGATAAACTCCATTACTATTTGTAATACTTTTACATAGATTCTTTATTGTTTTCCGTGTAAAAAATCACATGAATAGTAAATAAAGACAGATTGACTTCATCTTTTTCAATTTGAATGGTTTCACATTTTAGTTTTTATTCCATATGGTTTTACTTAACTATAGAGTGTAAAGTGATGGTTTTATTTCATTTTCCATATGGATAACCAATTGTCCTAGTACCATTTATTGAGCAGCTAAATCTTTTTTGCTCAGTGATTTCAATCTCTGTCATGCTCCAAGATCATCATATACATGTTTATGTTCCTAGACAATTATTGCATATTGATTATTTAATTTATCCCTTCCCTAAGAAATCTGCATGGTCTTAAATAATCCAGATTAACATCAAATTTTGGAGCAGGTAGCAAAGATTCCCTTGACTTTATTCTAAAGGACTGTCTTAACTTTTCTTAGCCCCTTGTTCTTACATGTATATTTTAGAATTACCTTAAGTTTCACAAAAATTGCCTTTGGGAATTCTAAGAATTATATTGAACTGTAATATATTTAGAGATAACTGACATATATAAGATGTTAAATCTTCATATCCACAAGTAGAAAATACTTTTCAATTAACTTAAATATTCATTAGTGTCTTCAGAAGAAAGTTTATAACTTTGTACATAGATGACTTGTACATTTTATTATATTTACACTTAAGTACCTGACACTATTATTTTTTATTTTCTGCCTCATCTCACAGCCCCAAAGCAACAGAGTCACTGACCATCAACTGAAAACTCTGAAACTGTGAAGCAAAATAAATTATTTCCTCCTTTAAATCTGACACTATTTTGATATAATAAATAGCATCTTTGCTCAAATTGTAATTTCAAAATGTTCAATGAAGTTACATATTTTATGTTGCTCATATGGTTAGCCACATTACCAAATGCTATTTTCATTTCTAATAATCTGTGCATTCATTTAGGTTTCTAAAAATCATACCAATTCCTAACAATAGCATTTCTGTTTCCTTTTCTTCATTCATCTATCATTAATTTTAATTTCTTGTTTTACTGCATGATTTAGAAACTCAAATACAAAGTTGAATAGAAGTCAGTCATAACTTTTTTCTAATTTTAACCTGAATTTTTCTTCCTTCCTTCTAATTAAAAGAAAATTGCTGTAGTTTTTTGATAGGGAACTCATATAAGATTAGGAAATTCCCTTTCATTCCTAATTGCTAAAATTTTGAGTCATAAAAGAATGCATGATTTAAAAATTTATGGAGTAGGACATGGTGGAGCAGACATATCATCCCAGCAACTCAGGAAGCTGAGGCAAAAGGATCACAAGTTCAACGACAGTCTCAACAACTTAGTGAGATCCTGTCTCTAAATAAAAAACGAAAAGGGCTACAGATGTAGCTCAGTGGTAAAGCGTCCCTGGAAACCCCCAGTACTGCAAAGAATTAAAATAAACAAACAAAAAATCCTAACATTGTGGACTGTTTCTTCAATTTCTTTTTTAAACAATACCTTTTCTGAGATATAATTCACATAACATAAATTTCTTCGATTAAAGTGTACAGTTCTGTAGTTTGCAGTATACATACTGAGTTGAGCAATTATCACCATCATCTGATTTCAGGAAATTTTTGTTATCTACAAAAGAAATCCTGCAACCATTGACCATCATTATCCATCAGATCAACTTCCCAGCTCCTAGCAACTACTAATCTATTTTGTGTCTCTATGGTTTTGCCTATTCTTGACATTTCATGTGAATAGCATCATATGATATATAGTATTTTATTTGTTCTATTTAGTTATACATAACAGTAGAATGCACATAGATTCACTGTACACAGATGGAGTACAACTTTTCATTTCTCTGGTGGTACATGATGTAGAGTCACACCATTTGTATAATCATACATGTACATGGGATAATGATGTTTATCTCATTCCACCATCTTTCCTTTGTCCAGTCCCCTCCCCTCATTTCCCTCTCCACAATCCAACATTCCTCCAATCTTCACTTAGCCACCCCCTGCCCGTTATGTATCATCATTCACTTATCAGAGAAAACATTTGGCTTTTAGTTTTTTGGAATTGGCTTATTTCACTTAGCATGATATTCTCCAACTCCATCCATTTACCTGCAAATGCCATAATTTTATCTTCTTTATGGCTGAGTAATATTCCATTGTATATATGTACCACAGTTTCTTTATACATTCATCTATTGAAGGGCATCTAGGTTGGTTCCACAATCTAGCTATTGTGATTGATCTGCTATAAACATTGATATGGCCACATCGCTGTAGCGTGCTGATTTTAAGTCCTTTGGGTATAGGCCAAGGAGTGGGATAGCTGGGTCAAATGGTGGTTCCATTCCAAGTTTGCTTTCCAGAGTGGCTGCACCAATTTGCAACTCCACCAGCAATATATGAGCATACCTATTTCCCCACATCCTTGCCAAACCTATGGTTTCTTGTATTCTTAATAATAGCCATTCTAATTGTAGTGAGGTCAAATATTAGGGTAGCTTTGATTTGCATTTCTCTACTAGAGATGTTGAACATTTTTTCATATATTTGTTGATTGATAGTATATCTTCTGTGAAGTGTCTGCTCAGTTCCTTAGCCCATTTATTGATTGGGTTATTTGTATTTTTGTTGTTAACTATTTTGAGTTCTTTATAAACTCTGGAGATTAGTTCTCTATCTGAAGAGTGTGTGGTAAACATTTTCTCGCACCCTGTAGGCTCTCCCTTCACATTATTGATTGTGTCCTTTGCTCAGAAAAAAGCATTTTACTTTGAGTCCATCCTATTTATTAATTCTTGCTTTTGTTTCTTACGCTTTGTGAGTCTTGTTAAAGAAGTCTGGTCCTAAGTTGACATGATGAAGATTTGGACCTACTTTTTCTTCTATAAGATGCAGGGTCTCTGATCTAATAACTAGGTCCTTGATCCATTTTAAGTTTACTTTTGTGCAGGGTAAGAGATAGGGGTTTAGTTTCATTTTGTTGCATATGGATTTCCAGTTTTCCCAGCACCATTTGTTGAAGAGGCTATCTTTTCTCCATTTTATGTTTATTCTCACCTTTGTCTAGTATGAGATAACAGTATTTATGTGGGTTTGTCTCTGTGTCTTCTATTCTATACCATTGGTCTATCTGTCTATTTTGGTGCCAATACTATGCCATTTTTTAAATTATTACTCTGTAGTATAGTTTAAGGTCTGGTATTGTGATACCTAATGCTTTACTCTTCCTGCTATGGATTACTTTGACTATTTGGGTCTCTTATTTTTCCAAATGAATGTCATGAATGCTTACTCTATTTCTACGAGGTACAACTTTGGGATTTTAATTGGAATTGCACTGAATCTGTATAGCACTTTTGGTAGTATGGCCATTTTGACAATATTAATTCTGCCTATCCAAGAACATGGGTGATCTTTCCAACTTCTAATGCTTTCTTTAATTTCTTTCTTTAGTGTTCTGTAGTTCTCATTGTAGAGGTCTTTCACCTCTTTTGTTAGATTGATTTCAAAGTTTTTTTTTTTTTGAGGCTATTGTGAATGGGGTAGTTTTCCTAATTTCTCTTTCAGGGGATTCATCACTTATGAATATAAATGCATTAGATTTATGAGTGTTGATTTTATATCCTGTTACTTTGCTGAATTCATTTATAAGTTCTAGAAGTTTTCTGGTGAAATATTTTTTACCCTCTAAATATAAAATCATGTCATCAGCAAAGAGTGAGTATTTGTGGTCTTCTTTTCCTCTCTGTTTCCCTTTAATTTGTTTGGTCTATCTAATTGCTCTGGCTAGAGTTTCAAGGACGATATTGAATAAAAGTGGTGAATAAGGGCATCCCTGCCTTGTTCCAGTTTTTAGAGGGAATGTTTTCAGTTTTTCTCCATTTAGAATGATATTGGCCATGGGTTTAGCACAGATAACCTTTACAGTATTGAGGTATGTTCCTACTATCTCTATTTTTCTAGTGTTTTGAGCATAAAGGGGTGATGTATTTTATCAAATGTTTTTTCTGCATCTATTAAAAAAACTGAACCAGGAGGACATATACATTTTAAACAGATCAATTTCAAGCAATGACATAGAAGAAGTCATCAAAAGCCTACCAACCAAGAAAAGTCTGGGACCGGATTAACTCTCAGCTGAGTTTTACAAGACCTTCAAAGAAGAACTAATTCCAATACTCCTCAAAGTATTCTATGAAATACAAAAGGAGGGAACCCTTCCAAACTTATTCTCTGAAGCTAGTATCACCCTGATACCAAAAGCAAACAAAAACACATTAAGGAAAAAAAAAACTTCAGACCAATATCCCTGATGAACATAGATGCAAAAATTCTTAACAAAATTCTGGCAAATCACACAAAAAAATATTAAAAAGATAATGCACCATGATCAAGTGGGGATGCAAGGTTGGTTAAACATCCAGAAATCAATAAATGTAATTCTTTACATCAATAGACTTAAAGTTAAGAATCATATGATTATTTCAATAGATGATATATAGTATTTTGTCACTAACTTCTTTTTTTTTATTATTGTATATAAATGGGATACATGTTGTTTCTCTATTTGTACATAGAGTCAAGGCATACCATTTGTGTAATCATACGTTTACATAGGGCAATGATGTTTGATTATTTTTTTTCTTCCCCCCCACTTCTGCCACCCCTCTTTCCCCTCTATACAGTCCTTCTTTCCTTCATTCTTACCGCTCTCCTTATCCCTAACCCTAAACCTAACCCTAAACCTAATGCTAACCCCTCCCACCCCCCATTATATGTCCTCATCCGCTTATCAGCGAGATCATTCGTCCTTTAGTTATTTGAGATTAGCTTATCTCACTTAGCATGATATTCTCCAATTTTGTCCATTTGCCTACAAATGCCATAATTTTATCATTCTTCATTGCGGAGTAATATTCCATTGTATAAATATGCCACAGTTTCTTTATCCATTCATCAACTGAAGGGCATCTAGGTTGGTTCCACAATCTGGCTATGGTGAATTGAGCAGCAATGAACATTGATGTGGCTGTATCTCTGTAGTATGCTGATTTTAAGTCCTTTGGGTATAGGCCAAGGAGTGGGATAGCTGGGTCAAATGGTGTTTCCATTCCAAGCTTTCTGAGGAATCTCCACACTGCTTTCCAGAGTGGCTGCACTAATTTGCAACCCCACCAGCAATGTATGAGTGTTCCTTTTTCACCACAGCCTCGCCAACACCTATTGTTGCTTGTATTCTTGATAATTGCCATTCTAATTGGGGTGAGATGAAATCTTAGGGTTGTTTTGATTTGCATTTCCCTTATTACTAGGGATGTTGAACATTTTTTCATATATCTGTTGATTACTTGTATATCTTCTTCTGTGAAGTGTCTGTTCATTTCCTTAGCCCATTTGTTGATTGGATTATTTGTATTCCTCGTGTAGAGTTTTTTGAGTTCTTTATAGATTCTGGAAATTAGCGCTCTATCTGAGGTATGGTTGGCAAAAATATTCTCCCACTCTGTAGGCTCTCTCTTCACATTTCTGATAGTTTCCTTTGCTGAGAGAAAGCTTTTTAGTTTGAATCTATCCCAGTTGTTGATTCTTGCTTTTATTTCTTGTGCTATGGGAGTCCTGTTAAGGAAGTCTGATCCTAAGCCAACAAGTTGAAGATTTGTACCTACTTTTTCTTCTATAAGATACAGGGTCTCTGGTCTGATTCCAAGGTCCTTGATCCATTTTGAGTTGAGTTTTGTGCAGGGTGAGAGATAGGGGTTTAATTTCATTCTATTGCATATGGTTTTCCAGTTTTCCCAGCACCATTTGTTGAAGAGGCTATCTTTTCTCCATTGCATATTTTTGGAACCTTTGTCTAGTATGAGAAAATTGCATTTATTTGGGTTTGTGTCCATGTCCTCTATTCTGTACCATTGATCTACCTGTCTATTTTGGTACCAATACCATGCCGTTTTTGTTACTATTGCTTTCTAGTAGAGTTGAAGATCTGGTATTGCAATACCCCCTGCTTCGCTCTTGCTACTGAGGATTGCTTTAGCTATTCTAGGTTTTTATTCTTCCAGATGAATTTCATAATTGCTTGCTCTATTTCTGCAAGGTACATCATTGGGATTTTAATTGGAATTGCATTGAATCTGTATAGCACTTTTGGTAGTATGGCCATTTTGACAATATTAATTCTGCCTATCTAGAAACATGGGAGATCTTTCCATCTTCTAAGGTTTTCTTTAATTTCTTTCTTTAGTGTTCTGTAGTTCTCATTGTAGAGGTCTTTCAGCTCTTTTGTGAGATTGATTCCCAAGTATTTTATTTTTTTTTGATGCTATTGTGAATGGGGTAGTTTTCTAATTTCTCTTTCTGAAGATTCATCACTTATGTATAAAAATGCATTGGATTTATGAGCATTGATCTTGTAACCTGCTACTTTACTGAATTCACTTATGAGTTCTAAAAGTTTTCTGGTGGAATTTCCAGGTTGCTCTAAATATATAATCATGTCATCAGCGAACAAGGATAGTTTGAGTTCTTCTTTTCCAATTCGTATCCCTTTAATTTCTTTGGTTTGTCTAATAGCTCTGGCTAGAGTTTCAAGGACGATGTTGAATAGAAGTGGTGAAAGAGGGCATCCCTGCCTTGTTCTAGTTTTTAGGGGAACGCTTTCAGTTTTTCACCATTTAGAATGATATTAGCCATGGGCTTAGTGTAGATTGCCTTTATAATGTTAAGGAATGTTCCCACTACCCCAATTTTTTCTAGTGTTTTGAGCATGAAAGGATGCTGTATTTTATCGAATGCTTTTTCTGCATCTATTGAAATAATCATGTGATTCTTAACTTTAAGTCTGTTGATATGGTGAATGACATTTATTGATTTCCGAATGTTGAACCAATCTTGCATCCCTGGGATAAACCCACTTGATCGTGGTACACTATCTTTTTAATATATATTTGTATGCGATTTGCTAAAATTTTGTTGAGAATTTTTGCGTCGATGTTCATTAAGGATATTGGTCTGAAATTTTCTTTCCTCGATGTGTCTCTGTCTGGTTGAGGTATCAGGGTGATATTGGCTTCATAGAATGAGTTTGGGAGGGTTCCCTCCTCTTCTATTTCATGGAATAGTTTGAGGAGTATTGGAATGAGCTCTTCTTTAAAGGTTTTGTAGAACTCGGCTGAGAACCCATCTGGTCCTGGACTTTTCTTTGTTGGTAGGCTTTTGATGACCTCTTCTATTTCATTGCTTGAAATTGGTTTATTTAAGTTGTGTATGTCCTCCTCGTTCAGTTTAGGTAATTCATATGTCTCTAGAAATTTGTTGATGTCTTCGAGGTTTTCTGTTTTGTTGGAGTATAGATTTTCGAAATAGCTTCTAATTATGTTTTGTATTTCACTCGTGTCTGTTGTGATGTTTCCTTGTTCATTCCAAATTTTAGTAATTTGAGTTTTCTCCCTCTTTCTCTTTGTTACTGTGGCTAAGGGGTTATCAATTTTGTTTATTTTTTCAAAGAACCAACTATTTATTTTGTTAATTTTTCCAATTGTTTCTTTTGTTTCGATTTCGTTGATTTCGGCTCTGATTTTAACTATTTCCTGTCTTCTACTACTTTTGGTATTGGTCTGCTCTTCTTTTTCTAGCGCTTTGAGCTGTAGTGTTAAGTCATTTATTTGTTGATTTCTACTTCTTTTGTTGAATGCACCCCATGAAATAAATCTTCCTCTAAGTACTGCTTTCATAGTGTCCCAGAGATTTTGAGATGATGTGTCTTTGTTCTCGTTTACTTCTAAGAATTTTTGTATTTCCCTCCTGATGTCTTCTGTTACCCATTCATCATATAATAGTGTATTATTTAATCTCCAGGTATTGGAGAAGTTTCTGTTTTTTATTCTGTCATTTATTTCTAATTTCAATCCATTATGATCTGATAGAGTACAAGGTAGTATCTCTATCTTCTTGTATTTGCTAACAGTAGCTTTGTGGCATAAATATGGTCTATTTTAGAGAAGGATCTATGTGCTGCTGAGAAGAAAGTGTATTCGTTCTTTGTTGGATGGTATATTCTATATATGTCCGTTAAGTCTAAATTGTTGATTGTGTTGTTGAGATCTATAGTTTCTTTATTCAATTTTTGTTTGGACGATCTATCCAGTGGTGAGAGAGGTGTGTTAAAATTGCCTAGTATTATTGTGTTGTGGTCTATTTGATTTCTGGAATTGAGAAGGATTTGTTCGATGTACGTGGATGAGCCAATGTTCGGGGCATAGATATTTATGATTGTTATGTCTTGCTGATTTATGCTTCCCTTAAGCAGCATGTAATGTCCTTCTTTATCCCTTCTGACTAGTTTTGGTTTGAAGTCCACATTATCTGAAATGAGGATGGATACTCCAGCTTTTTGCTGAGTTCATGTGCATGGTATGTTTTTCCCCATCCTTTCACCTTTAGTCTGTGAGTATCTCTTTCTATGAGATGAGTCTCTTGCAGGAAGCATATTGTTGGATTTTTCTTTTTAATCCAATCTGCCAGTCTATGTCTTTTGATTGATGAGTTCAGACCATTAACATTCAGGGTTATTATTGTGATACGATTTGTATTCCCAGTCAATTGACTCATATTCGTTTTTGACATGATTTGGTTTCTCCTTTATTTGGCTATTCCTTTAGGCTAGCGCCTCCTGTTGCTGATTTGCATCATTGTTTTTCATCTCTTCCTCATGGAATATTTTGCTGAGAATGTTCTGTAATGCTGGCTTTCTTTTTGTAAATTCCTTTAGCTTTTGTTTATCATGGAAGGATCTTATTTCATCGTCAAATTTGAAGGTAAGTTTTGCTGGGTATAAGATTCTTGGTTGGCATCCGTTTTCTTTCAGGACTTGGTATATGTTGTTCCAGGTCCTTCTAGCTTTTAGGGTCTGGATTGAAAAATCTGCTGATATTCTTATTGGTTTCCCTCTGAATGTAATTTGGTTCTTTTCTCTCGCGGCCTTTAAAATTCTGTCTTTATTTTTTTTTTTTTAATTTATTTTTTTACGTTTACATAGGGTAATGATGTTTCTTTTTTTTTTTCCTTTCCCCCCCACCCCTCCCACCCTTTTCCCTTTATACAGTCCTTCTTTCCTTCATTCTTACCACTCTCCTTAGCCTAACTCTAAACCTAACCCTAAACCTAATGCTAACCCCTCCCACCCCCATTATATGTCCTCATCCGCTTATCAGCGAGATCATTCGTCCTTTAGTTTTTTGAGATTGGCTTATCTCACTTAGCATGATATTCTCCAATTTCGACCATTTGCCTACAAATGCCATAATTTTATCATTCTTCATTGCGGAGTAATATTCCATTGTATAAATATGCCACAGTTTCTTTATCCATTCATCAACTGAAGGGCATCTAGGTTGGTTCCACAATCTGGCTATGGTGAATTGAGCAGCAATGAACATTGATGTGGCTGTATCTCTGTAGTATGCTGATTTTAAGTCCTTTGGGTATAGACCAAGGAGTGGGATAGCTGGGTCAAATGGTGTTTCCATTCCAAGCTTTCTGAGGAATCTCCACACTGCTTTCCAGAGTGGCTGCACTAATTTGCAACCCCACCAGCAATGTATGAGTGTTCCTTTTTCACCACATCCTCGCCAACACCTATTGTTGCTTGTGTTCTTGATAATCGCCATTCTAATTGGGGTGAGATGAAATCTTAGGGTAGTTTTGATTTGCATTTCTCTTATTACTAGGGATGTTGAACATTTTTTCATATATCTGTTAATTACTTGTATATCTTCTTCTGTGAAGTGTCTGTTCATTTCCTTAGCCCATTTGTTGATTGGATTATTTGTATTCTTCGTGTAGAGTTTTTTGAGTTCTTTATAGATTCTGGAAATTAGCGCTCTATCTGAGGTATGGTTGGCAAAAATATTCTCCCACTCTGTAGGCTCTCTCTTCACATTTCTGATAGTTTCCTTTGCTGAGAGAAAGCTTTTTAGTTTGAATCTATCCCAGTTGTTGATTCTTGCTTTTATTTCTTGTGCTATGGGAGTCCTGTTAAGGAAGTCTGATCCTAAGCCAACAAGTTGAAGATTTGTACCTACTTTTTCTTCTATAAGATGCAGGGTCTCTGGTCTGATTCCAAGGTCCTTGATCCATTTTGAGTTGAGTTTTGTGTAGGGTGAGAGATAGGGGTTTAATTTCATTCTATTGCATATGGTTTTCCAGTTTTCCCAGCACCATTTGTTGAAGAGGCTATCTTTTCTCCATTGCATATTGTTGGAACCTTTGTCTAGTATGAGAAAATTGTATTTATTTGGGTTTGTGTCCATGTCCTCTATTCTGTACCATTGATCTACCTGTCTATTTTGGTACCAATACCATGCCGTTTTTGTTACTATTGCTTTGTAGTAGAGTTGAAGATCTGGTATTGCAATACCCCCTGCTTCGCTCTTGCTTCTGAGGATTGCTTTAGCTATTCTAGGTTTTTATTCTTCCAGATGAATTTCATAATTGCTTGCTCTATTTCTGCAAGGTACATCATTGGGATTTTAATTGGAATTGCATTGAATCTGTATAGCACTTTAGGTAGTATAGCCATTTTGACGATATTAATTCTGCCTATCCAGGAACATGGGAGATCTTTCCATCTTCTAAGGTTTTCTTGAATTTCTTTCTTTAGTGTTCTGTAGTTCTCATTGTAGAGGTCTTTCACCTCTTTTGTGAGATTGATTCCCAAGTATTTTATTTTTTTCGATGCTATTGTGAATGGGGTAGTTTTCCTAATTTCTCTTTCTGAAGATTCATCACTTATGTATAAAAATGCATTGGATTTATGAGCATTGATCTTGTAACCTGCTACTTTACTGAATTCACTTATGAGTTCTAAAAGTTTTCTGGTGGAATTTCCAGGTTCCTCTAAATATATAATCATGTCATCAGCGAACAGGGTGTCTTTATTTTTTATGTTAGGTATTTTCATAATAATGTGCCTTGGTGTGGGTCTGTTGTAATTTTGTATATTTGGAGTTCTATAATCCTCTTGTACTTGGTTTTCCATTTCATTCTTCAGATTTGGGAAATTTTCTGATATTATTTCATTGAATAGATTGTTCATTCCTTTGGTTTGATTCTCTAAGCCTTCCTCAATCCCAATAATTCTTAAATTTGGCCTTTTCATGATATCCCATAATTCTTGGAGATTCTGTTCATGATTTCTTACCATCTTCTCTGTTTGGCCAACTTTGTTTTCAAGATTAAATAATTTTTCTTCAATGTCTGAGGTTCTGTCTTCCAGGTGTTCTATCGTATTAGTTATGCTTTCTATAGAGTTTTTAACTTGGTTTATTGTTTCCTTCATTTCAAGGATTTCAGCTTGGTTTTTTTTCAGTATCTCTAACTCTTTATTGAAATGATCTCTTGCTTCCCGTATTTGGTCTTTTAACTGTTGATTGGTGTGATCATTTAATGCCTGCATTTGCTCTTTCATCTCCTCCTTCAATGCCTGCATTTGCTCTTTCATCTCCTCATTTGCTTCCCTGATCGTTTTAATTATGTACATTCTGAACTCCCTTTCTGACATTTCTTCTGCTGTGCTGTCATTGGGTTTTATTGATGTAGTATCTAGGTTTGTTTGGGACATTTTTTTTCCCTTGTTTTCTCATATTGGTCAGCTGTCAGTGGGACCCTGAGATATTGCAGATTTCCGCTATTGGCTTATAGTGTCCCGGTAGATTTCCAGTGTATCACCTCCTAGCCTTCAGTAGCCTGATGTGTTGGAGGAATTTGATAATGCAGTGCATCCGAAGAAAGCTGCCACTAGCCCACTACTGGTTCCAGGGTTTGGAGCTGGCTCTGTGCGGAAAGGCTCTCACTGGGGGTCTGCACCATGCAGCTGGCCGTGTGGGAGGAGCCCACCACCGGAGTGTGGAAGGCTACCTGGGGAAGACTCTAGCTGCCCTGCCCGGCTCCGATAAGCCACCTCTATCTGGGCCTGCCACCCGGGCCGAGCTTTACCCAGTGGGCAGACTCACCTGTGGCTCTATTTCAGTCCGAGTCTCTCAATGCCTCCCCTTCTTAACTCCTGGGTTCTGGAGCGACTGGGGGTGCAGTCACCCTCTAGGCCGCCATCTTGGATCGCCCCATGAAGAGAGCCTGCGGCTGGAGTGGGCAGAGCCGCCTGAAGAGGTCTCTGACTGCCCTACCCTGATCCCAGAGGCTGCTTGCGGATCGAAGCTCTCCGTTGGTTCGGGGGCTTGTGGCTGGTTCTATGTGGAAAGACTCTCACTGGGCGGTCTGGTCTGAGAAGCTAGCCTTGAAAGGCACCTCCCACTGCAGGGGTCCAGGCTACTTGGGGAGGTCTCTGGCTGCCCTATCCTGGTCCCTGAAGCTGCTTGCGTGCTGGAGTACGCTGCGCTGCGCTGGCTCCGGGACTCGGAGCTTGTTCTGGTCAGAAAGGCTCTCACTAGCGGGCCCGCTCCGGGAACCTGGAGAAGCTGGCTGTGTGGGCGGGGCCCACCGCCGGAGTGCGCAGGGCTGCCTGTGGAAGACTCTAGCTGCCCTGCCCAGCTCCAATAAGCCACCTCTATCTGGGCCTGCCACCCGGGCCGAGCTTTACCCAGTGGGCAGACTCACCCATGGCTCTATTTCAGTCCGAGTCTCTCAATGCCTCCCCTTCTTAACTCCTGGGTTCTGGAGCGACTGGGGGTGCAGTCACCCTCTAGGCCACCATCTTGGATCACCTGTCACTAACTTCTTTAAATTGCCATAATGTTTTCAATTTATCCATGTTGTAGCATTTGTTAGTCATTTCCTTTTATATAATGGTTATACAATGTTCCATTGTGTGTGTATAACACATTGCTTATTCCTCAGTTGATGGATACTTGGGTAATTTCCACCCCTTTTCTTTATTCTTTCTTTTCTTTATTTTTTTTCTTGGTACCAGGGTCGATTAACCACTGATCCACATTTCCAGCTCTTTTTTATTTTTTATTTTTAGACAGGGTCTTGCTATGTTGCTTACAGCTTTGCTAAGTTGCTGAGGCTGGCCTTGAACTCAGGATCCTCCTGCCTCAGTTTCCTAAGCTTCTGGGATTACAGTCACGTGCCACAGTGACCAGGTCCATCCCTTTTCTATGAATTATCCCCACTGCAAATATGTATGTACAAATATTTGTGTGGACATATTTTCATTTCTCTGGCATATATCTAGGAATGAGATCATTGAAACATATGGTAACTACATTTAACCAATTGAGGAACTTCCAAATTGTTTTCCAAAGCAGCTGCATCATTTTACATTCTCATCAGTAATGTAAAATATTTCCAATTTCTCCACATCCTTGTTAACACTTCCCATTGTCTTTTTAAAATATTATTGTAGCCATTCTAGTGGATATGAATTTGTATCTCATTGTGGTTTCATTTGCATTTTCCTAATGACTGATGATGAGAATCTTTTCATGTGCTTATTGGTGTTCAACTATCTTCTTTGAAGAAATGTCTGTTCAGTTCCTTCACCCATTTTTAGATTGATTTATTTGCTTTTAATATGCTGTAAGAGTTGTTTATACATTCCAGACACAAAGTTTTTCGGATATATTATTTGTTTTAATTTTCTCCCATTCTGTGAGCTGCCTTTCACTTTATTGATGATATCATTTAAGGCAACAAGTTTTTAATTTTGATGAAGTCCAATTTAACTGCTTCTTTCTTTTCGAGTCATGCTTTTGGTGTCATATCGAAGAAACTATTGCCTAACCCAAGGTCATTCTGTTTTTATTAAAGAGTTCTATAATTTTAGCTCTTACATTGAGTCATTGATCTATTTACTATTAATTTTTTTGTAAATTTGAATATAAAGTACATTACTTGTAGACAACATATAGTGAAACCATGCTTTATCTATTATTATAGTTTCTGTATTTTGTTTGGAATATTTAGTCTGCTGCAGATAGGGTCTCTTGGAGTTTCTAGATACCATATGTTGAATTAGCATTGTTTATTTAATGAATTTTCTATTGATCAATATTTTCATTGTTCTCAATGCATGACTAGAAAAAATGCCACACCCTTATATATGTCTCTGTATACTTGTAAAAATATTTCTTTTTTGTGTGATGCTGGGGATGAAACACACAGCCTCATGCCCATTCAGCAAGTGCTCTATCACTGAACTACATCCCTAAACTGTGAAAGTGTTTTTTCATGAAATTTTCTTAGATGAAGCTGTTGTCCTTTATGAAAAGATAGAAGGAGCACATACAGCAAATTGGACCTCGCCAATATTCTCTCTCTCTCTCTCTCTACCTCAGTGATTGAACCCAGGGGTACTTAATCACTGAGGCACTTCTCCAGTCATTTCTATTTTTTATTTAGAGACAGGGTCTCGCTCAAGTTGCTTAGGGTCTCACTAAGTTGTTGAGCTCACTTTGAACTTCCCATCTTCCTGCCACAGCCTCCTGAGCTGCTGGGATTACGGGTGTGTGCCACTACACCAATTTTTTCTTTTGCATTATTTCTGATCTGGGATGTTGGTCCCTTAGAGTTAGTACTGTAAAAAAGAAGTAGAGCATCAGAACCATAGTCTACAGCTATCTTAAATTCAGAGAAGGATTGTAAAGCCCAAACTTAAAATTGAGGAAATGTTTATGTTTTGAACCAAGGAAAATATAATTTATGAAAACCAATATCAATTTTGATCTTCCACCTTGGCAGGGTAGAATATATCTCTGAACTAGGAATCCCATCAGAGCTACTTTTTCCATGGTTTAAGCAATAAACAAGGAATAGAACAAACCAAAACAGAAAGATGGGGAAGGATGAGCCCCAAAGTAAGTCTTTGTCTTGGTTCACTCCCATTGCATATTCATTGCTGTCTGGTATTTGGAAATCTGCTTCTATCGTCCCTTCCATCATTTCACCATTGATTCATTCAGCAAATATCCCAGTAGCTGCTCTATTCCAGGGAGATAGATTAAAAGAAGATACTGAGGTTAAAGGAAGGATCCCAAGAGTATCATTTAAAAGGGGGACATCTTAGGTGGGTGTGGAATCTTTATAGAGACTATAAATATTTTAAGTAGAAATTCTATAGCAAGGTCTTTGTAGGAGACTAATTTGAAAACCTACTTTAGAAACTCAAGGATGGCAGAACAGCCAAAGGGACTTCTATTTTTAAGGGGCTGTTAGAAACAGGGAAGGTGATTGAGAGACCCAACTGTAATTCACAAAAACACTCTTTAACAAGACCTCTGGAAGGATGAAAGAAGGGGGACCATAGGGTTCAAAGTCTTAATGCCCCGCATTGTGGTTCTAGGGTAGGGTGTACAGAAGAATTATTTCTGGAATCACAAGAAGAGGTGCCACTAAACTATTCCCTTCAATAAGTTAATGGTGAAATCTTCCTTCATTTCTAAAAGGGGACCATAAATTTGAAGGTTTTCTTGGGAGTCAAAGGTGGAGAACGGGAGCTGAAAGTTTGTGGTCCATTGAATGTTGGACAAACTATATTTGGCCAAAAAAAAAAAAAGAAATAACTGGGGTATAGTAATTGTCCTCCAACTTTGGGAATGACAATGTAGACCTTGGAAACAGAACCAAAGCAGAAGAACAAGAGCAAATCTACAAAGTGACACTTCAGAACAAGAAGGAACCCCGTGGGGTATAAAGGAAAAGAAGATTAGGATGTGAGAAGTTGTCATTTTAGCAATCAAAATATGATAGCTTCAGAGCCATGTATCACTGAGTTTGTCTTAAAGCCTTTGAGTGTTCCTGCATGGAATAGCACATTTTACTTATATGTACGAATTACCGTGAGTCTGTATGTGTAGATCATATGTTTACCCTGATGTTTAAAATCACATCATCCACACAAACACATCTCTGTGTTTCTTCCTACAACTTTTGAAAATCGTTTACCTCTCTGGTCCATTTCCCCCTTTGCATTGCAGTATTTGTGAACCAGATTTAATGAAAACCTTGTCTAGAGTGAGTTCTATAGAAGTCTTTGACAAGCCTTCCAAAATTCATTTTCCAAGAGCCTCCAACAGGGTAGAAGGAAAACAGGACTCCCATTCTTCCTTGATTTATGATTTCTTAGTTCTTTTTGATCTACTTTTGCTCTGAGAAGAACGCAAAATGGAAATATTTTAAGCCCTTAAGAATTTAAATGTAATAGAACCTTACAAAACAAAAACTATTCTACAAAAAATAATTGTTTTAAGATATTGAATTGAAACTAGGTGGAAGAAGGGGAGAGGAATAGGGGGTTTCAGAACCATTTATTGCTTTGTGGGTTTTACTCTTGAAAGAAAACAATAAAAGGACTCAATTTGAAATGACCTTCTTTTTGTTTTTCAAGAAAAATCTTAGTGTTAAGCTTGGTAAGTGAACCTTTCCTATGCAGTGAATATACAAAATCATAGTCATAGGCATGTAGATGCTCAGGGACATTGACAATCCTCACACCACACATCCACCTACCTACCTGCAAGATTATGAGCAAAGACTTAACAGAACTCACTAACTTGTTTTCCATTCAGTGACAGTCACTCTGAATCTGTTTTGGTTTGTTTTTGCAGTGCTGGGATGGAACACAGGGCCTTAAGCACACTTGACAAGTGTTCTGCCACTGAGCTAGACCCTAACGTCACTCTGATTCCTTTTTGTACTGATCCAAAGCACAACCCTCATCTTGTCACTGGCCTCCTGGACTTTTACGTCCATATTGACTTCACCCTCTTGTTTGATGCTCCCTGCATTGCTTCAGATAGGATACTGTAATTGTAGCTTGGGTTCCCAGAAACCAACTGTTAAAACTAGCTACCTCCATTGTCGCTGATCCTGCTTCTCTATAGGTGTACAGAAAGGAGAAGGGAGTAAGGTTCAGACACCTAACTGCTTAGGAGCCACAGGAACTGAGGCTAGCAAGTACATGCATCAAGCCTAGTAATTGTTGGACCTATTCACTATCCTATTAAATTTCCAGCCCAAAGGATCACTTTGTAAAATGGAAAATGAATTAAGAGTGGGCAAGATTCCATCATCCAATTGCTCCTGCTAGAGCCTGGGGCTGCTCCATCCATCAGTTGCAAATTGTAGTCTAGGTCACTTGATCTTGGGAAGCTAAGAGGAGTCAGGCCACCGTTCATCCTAATGTGTCCACAGGGTGCTGGTGTAGAGTGAAGAAAGGTAGGCCTTTTTGCCCCTTCCTATCTTCTCTGTCATCAGTCATCTTATCAAAGGACCCAGGTTTCACCATGATGGAAACAAAAAGCCCACTTTTTCCAAGAAGGGCTTTTATGTGTTTACGGGTAATCTGTTGTTACATGTATCACTGGTGGTGAGTTTTAAGAGTAGAAAAAATTGCAATAGTGTTGATGGCAGTAATTTTATTTGCTCTTTTCCTTTCTTGGCCTTAAAACATGAATCAAATATACCCTCCAAGTAGGGAAACATTGTAACAATGCTGCTGAGTGCAAATTTTACAGCTATGATAACTGTAGAAACACACTGATAATAGATTTTTAAATCAATTTTAGAGGTATATTGGGATAGAGTTTTGGTGCTATGACTAAAGCCCAGGAAAACAAATTTAATAAAAAAGTAGTCATCAGTGGATTTATATGTCAAGACATAGGGTCTAGTGCAGAGGATGGATCAAAGATTTCTGACTTTAACTGATGGTGGGACACAAAGTTTAAACAATGAAGCTTCCAGATGGCTGGGGGCTTGGAGAAGGGGCAAAGACACAAAGGATAATCTGTTACAGGTACAGTCAGCAGGAAGGCACACATCAAAGGGATGCTGTGGGAAGCAAAAGGAACAGGATTAGGAGAAGAGAAGCCCTGAGTCCCCATGGTTACTCCATTAGTGCCAAAATGTCATAGACTGATAACCCTCTGTAGATGTGATTGGCAGGTAAAGGTGGGAATTAAAGGACTGAGAATCCTTAATGCAATAGATTGGGTTGAAGTACATTGCCAAAAGAAAGGGAGAGCAAATGACTTATCTGATAAAGCCTTCACCAATTCAATTTCAGAAATATTCAATTTAACAATAGTTGCCCTTTATGGAATTCAGCAAGAGGTGCTAGACCTGGTTTCAGGTCTCTGTTTACTCACTTGTCTCTTGCTCTCATACAAACTGAGGGATTTTCACTCCCATTTAACATGTGTTCTAAATGTCACCCAGAGCCTCCATAACTCTTGACTCCAAGTAAAATTGATCGCAAACCTCAAAAACCACTGACTGTGGAAGGTGAAAGTTCAGTACATGTTTTCTGTGACTTCAGAGGCTTCCTCTGTCTCCTGGGCTCTGCATCTTCTCAAATGGCCTGTCCTTACAGAAACAACCTTAGTGTGAAATTCAGTTTACACACACATGCACACATGCACACACACACCTCTTACACAAAATATCTGTAACTATATAACTTTAATGCAGCTCTGGCAATCATGGAGATGAGACTATATTGTGCATGACATCTTACTGGCTCTCTCCTCCCCCTCCTTCTTCCTTGTCCTTCAGAGAGCCCTTGGGAACTCCAGGCTCTATGCATTTTATTTCAACTTTCTCTGGTTCTGATCTCTGCATTTGCTTAGCCAACCCCATCAGGATACTCAAGAGATAAAAGATCATTTCATCTAAAAAAAAAGTTGTGCCCCCCTTAGAAGGAAGTTGTAATTATAAATAACAAAATAAAATCACATTTAGGTAGATATGCTTCAGGAAACTAAGATTCAGAGAGGTGATGCCATTTGGCCAGGACTACACAAGTACAAAGTGACAGAGTTATGATTAGAAACAAGTTTGTCCAGACCTAAAGCCTGTACTATTTCTACTGGACAGTAGAAATATCTCCTAGTGACTTACAGAGAAAGCCAAATCCCATACTGCCTTACTCACTATTTTTTCCTCCATTTTGCACCTGGATATTGACTTTCAGGTTTCTCAGTTGCTCCTAACACATCTACATGACAGGTACAAAAAAAAAGGTGCTCCAAGGAACCTATGAGCCTATCCTGAGGTTCAATCTGACCTTACTGTTCTGTCATTCTACAGAGCACTGCTTCTCAACCAGGGATTTTACCTCCAAGGGGATATGTGGCCATATCTGGACACAGTTTTGGTTCTTAAAACTGGGGGAGTGTGACTGCCAGGTATATACACAATATCCTACCATGCACACGATGGCTCTCCCCAACAAGGAATTCCAGCCCAAAATGTTATAGTGCCAAAGTTAAGAATCCCTGTTCTAAGGAATTCACCCACTGCCATGCAATGTTTCTTTATTATCTGTTTCACATGGACTGTTTTATTTTTCATTGCTGCTTTTGATAACCAACTGCCACTAAACTTTTTAGAGCCTGCTGTCATATCAAAATTCCAAAGAGCTATCTCCTCTGAAAGTATTATTTCCAGAAATGCTATTGCATGGACTCACTCAAGGTAACCCTCATGGTGTTCCTCAAAATGATGTCACTAAGTTACGCACATGTGTCAGGGGAGACTCTCCAGCAAGAATTTACCCATTATTTTGTGACAGCCTAATTGAAAGATTGTGCTGCTATGGAGCAAGGTTGGACAACAGAATTTCTTCTCTATCTTGGACATTTGGGAAACCAAAGAAATGAAACCCAGCTTCCAAACCAAAGCTGAAAATCACACTCCCTTCTTCTCCCTAGACATTCTGGTCTTGGCATTCTTAGTTGAATCTTTGGGTACCAGATCAATGATTTAGTCTCATGTGTATTGATCTCCCATTTTCCCTCTTCTTTTGGGGGGCATTTGTTACCATGTAAAGACAAAAACATTCACTTTAACATCCAAATGTTGGATCTGGACATCTCAAAACGTTGAACTTCGACTAGAGAAATTTAGCTGTGCTATGCTTTGAAAGTTGATGTCCCTCCAAAATTCATGCTGAAACTTAACACCAAATGCAAAGGTGGTGGCCTTTAGGTAATTAGGCCATCATCAGGGCTCACTTTCATGGATGGGATTAGTGGTCTTATAAAAGGGTTTAGGGGAGCATGCTCATCCCTTTTGCTCTTCTACCCCTCTCACCATGAGGGGACACAGCATTAATCTCGTCTCTCTGTTACCTAGTCACAATGCATTTATACAGTATCATTTTGGAAAGAGAGCACAAGCCCTTATCTTATAGGAGAGCCACAAGCCCCTTAATCTTGGACTTCTAGCCTTCAGAAATGTAAAACAAATTTTGTTCATGAATTACCCAGTGTTAGGTATTTTGTTATAGCAGCAAAAACAGACTAAGACAGCATACTAACAGCAGCATGTATGTTCCAGGTTGAGAAGCATTTCTGTTAAGGTGATCCAGTAAAGGTCAGACATAAAACTGGATAAAGTAAAGCTCCAAAGAGAAAAATGTTTGACTTAAGAACACAAAGATAACTTTCACAGTCAGAGCCAGAGGCTATTAATTTTCCTACTATACTGTAATTCCTATGCTAATGCCAGAGTAAACATATATGTAGTCTGATTTTCCAAACATCTTGAAACATTTTATATGATTTTAAAATACTTCCATATCAAATGTGAGGTATGATTATGCTAATGATTTTCGAAGTATCATCATCACTCTGAATGACACTCAGGGAATTAATGTGGATTGTAGAGCTGAAAACAGAATCTGGGTATACAGATACCTTTCTATTGCAACATCCTGATGAGAATGTTGGATGTCAGAAGTTGACAGGTACGAATGTTATCCAGGCCGTTAAGTCATGTCAGAACCTAGTCAAAGAGTTCAGGTAATGAGGACAGAAACAGGATTTGAGCTGAATTAGCCAGACTACCTAAATGATTCATTTTGACCTAAGACAGTATGCGTGCTTGAAAACTTCCCCAAACGTTATGGTTTGCAGGTATCTGTAGGGAAACTCCGAAGCCATTGCAAAAATCTGCAGAAGTAAAGTTTGGATATCATTTCTTAGCCATGTAATAGTACACTCTTCATCTGTGTATCAGAGATCACAGGGGCTCAAGAGAACACTTCTCACTCTGGATCCTAGGGGTGCATTATGTGTGAGAGGATTTGACAGCTTCAAGTCAATTTTCTGATCATAAGCTTCATCATAGAAAAGTAAACTCTTCCAATCTTATATCCCCAAATATTTACTAAATATTTATTGTATGCTACACTATACTAAGAATGGTTTGTGTATTAGGAGTGGGGTCGTGAAAACAAAACATATTCCCTGGAATCCAGGATATTTCAAGGCAGGGACTGAGAGTGATGGTTAACAGATATTAAGAATTCAAAGCAGCTGAATGTGGTGGTGCACGCCTGTGATCCCAGCAGATCGGGAGGCTGAGGCAGGAGGATTGTGAGTTCAAAGCCAGTCTCAGCAACTTAGTGAGGCCCTAAGCAATTCAGTGAGAACCTGTCTCTAAATAAAATGCAAAAAGGGGCTGGGGATGCGGCTCAGTGGTTAAATGTCCCTGGGTTCAATCCCTGGTTAAAAAAAGAAGAAGAGGAAGAAGACTTCAAAGCCAAAAGTGCTAAGAGCACATGCTATTCCTTGTCTTTTGGACATTCTTCCCTCCCACATTTCCCATCTAGTATCACTTCTATTAGGAAACATTCTTTATCTTGATGCCTCTAGTGGACTTTGTGTCCCTTCACTGTGTTTACATGCTACAGTTGGCATCTTTTGAATATACTATTATTACAAGATATGGTGTCCAGTCTCAATAAACCATTCATTTATAAAGAGGAGAGAGTTTTCATTTTTGTAGCCTCAAAGCCTATCACAGTACATAGAACATAAAAAGTGTTATTATATGGCTGCTTAATTTTTAAATGGGTGAATAAAGGAGTACATAAATCTGTTCTGGAAAACAAAGGAAAAACAGGTTGCTTCTAATTGAAGGGTATATGAAAGTTTGCTTCAAGGAGATGGCATACGTTGGGTTTTGAAGAATGATAGGATTTGTACAATGAACAAAGACACAGAGATCAGAAATAAACAGATCAGGAATATGCTTTAAAAATAATACTTTGGAACCAAACAGTGGCGAATGCCTACAATCCTAGCTACTAGGGAAGCTGAGGCAGGAGGGTGGGAAGTCTGAGGCCAGCCTGGGCAACTTAGCAAGACCCTGACTCAAATTAAAATAATTAAATAAATAAAAAGGGCTGGGAATGTAGCTCAGTTAGTAGCACCCCTGGGTTCAATGCTCTGGGTATTCAGTGATAGAGTGCTGTCCTAGCACAGGTGAGGCCCTAGAATCAATTCTCAGCACTGCAAAGCTTAAAAAACAAAACATTGAAAAATAATAATAGTTTGACAGGGCTTCTGCTTCTTTCATGCCAAATTATTTAGTACCAGATTTGTTGCCTTATCACTCACATTTAAAAAATTGGACAAAATATGTGAAATGACTGTTTTCATGAGCAGAACTGTGATTCACAAGGAAAAAATGTCAAGGTGAGTGCTACTATCTTGTCCATGTGCAAGGAGCACAGCAGACACACTGAATTCAGGAGAGAGTTTGGGATTTAAGGAAGCTAAGGTATGTGGAATTGATTGGGCAGAGCTCAGAAGACTGGAAAAAAGACATTCCAAACTGTACATAGAGGTATCCCTGATTCTGTTGCTATAAACTAAGCTGTATAAACACATATGGCAAAATTCCATGTAGCCAGATGAAGGAAACGACAGAATGTTACAAGCAGAAAATTTTACAGATTTCAAAGAGAGATAGGAGGTATTTGAATTCCAGTCAGATAGAAGAGAATTTGTTTAGCATCCAGAGAAGTCAGTAGAGGCCTAAGAAGAGTATCTTGGTATAAGTGCTAAAATAAATAAATAAATAAATAAATAAATAAATAAATAAATAAACCCTGAGTAAAGCCTACAATATACTAAACCTTAGAGCATTCCTAAGATGAAAATAAAGAGGAATACATAGTTCCCATAAGGAAGTTGTGAATAGAATCCTAGGAAACAATACAGGTCAGGGCTGAGTTGCTATTCTTACAGAGCTATGTTGGATCTTTCCATCAAGGGCTCTTTAGAGTCTTCCTTGATATCTGTCAGAGCCTTCATTATCGTTGAGTCCTAAGACATTTCTTTTTGCCAATCTTGACCTCTTGGGGAGTGACATGGGGGGCCAAGAGAAGAATGGAGGAACTTTGGATTGTGTAGAGGGAAATGGGGTGGGAGTGGGTGGAGGAAGGAAAGATAGTAGACCAAGAAGGACACTATTACCCTATGTATATGTATGATTACATGAATGGCGAGAATCTACATTGTGTACAACCATAGAAATGATTAGTTGTACCCCATTTGTGTACAATGAATCAAAATGTGTCTGTAAAAATAAAAAAGCAGAAAAGAGACATGCATTAAAGAATAGACAGGGTAAAAAAGAATAAATATAATTATCTGTCAAAAAAATTGACATCTTAATAACAAGTTTTCAAGCTTCACTTGTACTAGAATGAGGAGAAAAAAATAGAGGCAAAAAATCCCTCCCATCAAAAAACAAAAAGCCCGTATTTTACCCTAGCCTGAACCTCTCCTCTGAATTCTCAGATGCATAAATACAATGACCTATTTAATATTTATAATTGGCCCTCAAGCTTAAAATGTCCAGAACTCAACCCTTCATTTTAAAAGTTTTGTAGTTAGATAAAATATACTACACATATGGTTTCTTTTTGAGGTGATGAAACTTCTAACTGGACTGTGATGATGATTGCACAACTGAATATCCTAAAAACCATTGAATTATACATTTTAAATAGGTGAACTGTGTGCTCTGTGTCTGACTTTTTTCACTTAGCATAATGTTTTCAAGCTTCATCAATGTCGTAGTATCTATCAGTACTTTATTCCTTTTGAGAGCTGTATAATATTCAATTGCATGTATATATCACATTTTTTATCCATTTAATAATTGATGGAGCTTTTGGTTGTTTCCACCTTTTCGCTACATGAATAATATTTAGAATAAAATCCAAGCTTCCTACCCTGGCCTACAAGGCTCTGTCCTGGTTGCTGCTTCGTTCTTCTACTCTTCTCTTTTGACCACCATTGCTCACTGTCCTTCAGTCACAGGGACTTTGTTTTTGTTTGTCCAACATGACAAGGAATGTTCCCATCTCAGGACATTAACATTTCTTATTTCTTCTGTCTGGAATGCTCCTCCTCAAATATCCCTCTGGCTGTCTCTCTCTCTCTCTCTCTCTCTCTCCTCTCTCTCTCTCTCTCTCTCTCTCTCTCTCTCTTTCTCTCTCTCTCTCTCTCTCTCTGTCTCTTTACTGGGGATTGAACCCAGGGGTACCTAACCACTTAGCCACATCTCCAACTTTTTATTTTTTATCCTGAGACAGGGTTTCACTAAATTGATTAGGGCCTCACTAAGGTGCTAAACCTAGCCTTGAACTTGTGATCCTCATGGCTCAGCTTCCAGAGCTACTGGGATTACAGGCATGCACCCATATTCCCCAACTGCATTTTATGGAATTTAGAATTCAGGTCTGTACTCACACATTTCCTTATCACAAAGGTCCTCACTAAGCAACCTATCTACAGCACAGGGTACAAATTTTCTAGACTTCCAGAGGGTTCTATGTGACTGCTATGCTGGAGAATAGTATTGTTTTCTTCATCCTTGTCAAAGAAAAAGACAAAAAAAATGTCAACAAAATAAGTGGTCACAGATGCTCCTGAATGTTGATATTCTGATGCTGACAGGATTTCATTTAGCTCTTAGAATGCTTCTACCATTGATAATGTCCCTAAAATTCTCAGTCTTGTTTTTCTGTGCCTGCTCCCTCTGGAGCTGCCCCAAAGACCTGGAGGTGAGGCACAGGTTTACTTGGGAAGCAGGACAAGCCTGAATGACATACTCTTTTATCTCCTGTTAAGTCTCTTCATGCTGACTGGGTGGGAACTGAGTCTCAGAGCTGGAAAAACTGGTTCAGCAGTTTAATGCTTGGGAAACCAAAAGGGAACATTTTGCTCATGACCCTAAAGAGCTCTCCTCATTCCAAGGAAAAATTTACCTTTGTGTCCAAAAGGCATTTCCAGAGGCATCTTTATAACTTCTGGGAAATTAAATAGAAGTTCAAATAAAATGATCATGAAGCAAATTTTCAATGTTCTTTTTTTGTCTTCCTCTCTCTAGGGGCAAGGTTCAGATGTGGGAAGTGCTTCTGTGGTGAGGGTCCATAGCTAGCTATTGTTCTCTTCCCTAGCAATGATTGGGTTTGAAAGAAGCTGTTGGAGCCTCTGTGCCAGAGGCGTACACACTGAGAACTCCACATTTGGACCCCTGGTAGCACAGATTGGAACCTCCTGGAACACACCTTTGTTCTGCCATTTGTATATGACCTTGGACAAATCACTTGCCCTCTTTGCACCTCAGTTTCTCCACATATAACATGTAACACTTGAACCGTGCTGTCACTGAGAGCCCTGCTAATCCTGTCATTCTACACGTTTCCTGAGTCCCCAGCAGGTGTTGGCCTCTGTTAAGTAAAGTCATCATAAGGCATCCGGGGAGAAGAAAGTTGTCTCTTGTCTTTCACTGTGTGTACTTATGTGTCTGGCATAAATCAGAGGATGGGACCAATTTTCCAACTGTTACATTTTTACTTCTGTGATTTCTTGTTAGGACAAGTGTGCTATCCATTTTGGGAATGTAATTGAACAGGCAGCAGAAAGAGCATCCTTCTCTTCTCAGGACCTAGGAATTCTAGTTGTCTCCCCAAAATGAAACATTTGCATGAGGAGCTAGGTCCTGAGGGATGCCTCCCAGGAGCTGGTGACTGCCAGGTGTGAGGATAAGCCTCATGAGGAGGTGACCACCTACATGGTGTGCATTGAGGAGCAATGGGTGATCCACCTCTGTACCCTAACATCTCTTCCAGTGCTTGTCCTTGTACCTCTAATACGCCCATTTCAAATGCATTCGTATCAGTATTTGCAGACTCCTGTCAGAGGTTGAAAGTCGAAGAAGCTACCTGCTACCCACCCACAGAACTTCCTTAGACAGCAAAGTTTTAAAGAAGTTGAGTGCTTTGTTTTTACTTTTTAGATATCAGAACTTTTAAGATCTTTGGCAATAAAGTTTACCCTTCCCATCATTTTACAAAATAGCTGGTAATCATAGCAATGTTTAAGGAAACTGTGTTAGCACTCTGGAAAACAGTATGGAGGTTCCTAAGAAAATGTAGAATGGAACCAATATTTGACCCTGTCATTCCACTCCTAGGTTTATACCCAAAGGACTTAAAATCAGCATACTACACTGACACAGCAACATCAATGTTTATAGCAGCTCAACTCATGATAACTAAACTATGGAACCAAACGAGGTGTCCTTCAACAGATGAATGGATAAAGAAAATGTGGTATATATATGCAATGGAATATTACTCAGCCTTAAAGAAGAATGAAATGATGGCATTTGCAGGTAAATGGATGGAGTTGGAGAATATCATGCTAAGTGAAATGAGCCAATCCTCAAAACCCAAAAGCTGAATGTTTTTGCTGATATGTGGATGCTGACTCACAATAGGTGGTGGGGGAGGGAGGAGTGGAGGTTCACTGGATGGGATGGGGGTATGGGGGGAAGGGAGGGGAGATGGGAATGGAAAAGACTGTAGAATGAATTGGACATAACTTTCTTATGTTCACATATGAATACATGACCAGTGAAACTCCACATCATGTACAACCACAAGAATGGGAAGTTATACTCCATGTATGTATGATATTTCAGAATATACTATACTGTCATATATGTCTAAAGAGAACAAATAAAAAAAATTTTAAAAATTGCATCTATCTAAAAAAAAGACAATTCTGTTAAGCATCAATGGTTGGATTTGAGGTTCTGAAATATTTCTGGGTAGATACGTGAGAGACTAGAAAACATGTTTGGCATTTCTCTAAACATACCAACGTGGAATCCTCAGATCATTTTTGTCACACTTACAATACTGAGCATATTTTGCTTTATGTAACACCACAAATATTTTGCAAAATACTTGGATGATTTGCAAGTATAACCTATTTCTAACCAGTGACCAATTATAAACAGCTTGAGATTCCAGAGGATAGTAGAAAAGGTTATTCACTTTGCTCATTGATTTTCTTTTCAGTCCATTCAAAGTCCATTTCTGATAACAGTCCCAAATCTCCCTCCTTTCAACCTACCTTTCAACCCACCATATCCCAGTTCCATACCTCAGGCTCCAAATGATCTGGAACACTGAGTGTTGCTAAAGTTGGGGATCATTTATTGGGGGTCGTGGTGATTCTGAGTCTTTACATCAAATGGATTCTTACAGTTTCTTTTAGGAGCAGGTTTGGGTCATTCAAAGCCTTTAGCATAGAGAATCCTTAACACCTTTCTTCTTATTAATATTGAAAGTCCTGAATGGCAAAACTTTGATACAATATTATGCTAAAAACTTCTTTCTCACTGGAAATAAGAAGAAAACATGAAGAGAATTAAAGAGATGAGGAACTCTGTCCTACTATCTTATATTAAAGTTACCTGTCTTTCCTACTATACTTACATTTCTAGAGAATAAGGGTCATGTCAATTCATCAGTAGTTCAACAGTACATCAGTAGCTCAATGGTATTTGGGCAGAGAACAAATAAGGAAATGAATGAATGCTTCCCCTTCTTTATGAAGGCTGATTACAAGGAAATTCATCTTTGTAAATGGGCTCAGAAAACACTCTCAATGAGAGAATAAAGTGAAGTTAGGGAGTTTTTCTTGCCCTCTATGAAATCTCGGGACACAGAAATGGTGGTATTTTAGCTTGCAGTTGAAGTCTGTCCAAGGCAACATCTGACTTCTGCATAACTTTTAAGGATCAGTTCAACTTATATTTTCATTTCTACATGCTCAGGAGCACTCAGTTTGTGTTGCCAAACCCTGCTCTTATAATCCAACGGATCTTCATCAAATGCCCCCCATTTTCTACATCCATCCAGATAACTTTATTGGCTCAAATAAATCCAACCCAGCCCTTGATGTCCAACTGTATTGATTTCCTATAAGTACTGTAAAAACTAACAACAAATCTGGTAACTTAAAACAATACAAATTTTTATCTTATAATTTCAGAGGTCAGTATTCCAAAATGGGTCTCAATGGGCTGAAATCAAGATGTCAGAAGTACCATGTCCTTCTGGAGACTCCATCAGAGAATATATTTTCTTATTTTTTCCTGCTTTTAGAGGTTGTCCAAATTGCTTGGTTAGTGACTCCATTCCTCCATTTTCAAAGCCAGCAATGGCTAATCAAGTCTTTCTCATACTGTATCACTCTGGTGTTTTTTGTCTGTTTGCTTTGTTTTTGTGTTTTGCTTTTGTCATTGTACCTCTTATGACTTTTTAAAAATCTCTTATGAGAATGTAAACTTCTTATTAAGCATTCTTATCACAAAATAAAGTTAATTTGAAAAGATAGATGAGTTCTAAAAATAGAAGCTCTACAACCAATATCTTTAGTTTATGCACATTTAACTTAATTCCAAGTATAACATAAATCTCTGACCAGTTTAAAGAATATCCAAACTAAGGGAATTTTCCTTTCTTTACTGACTTTAAAGTAAATGGTTAAATGCTACAGATTTATGCCATATTATATAGATGAAAAGCACACTATATTCACCATGCTCAATAAACAACTTATTTAAGAGTTGGAAACCAGTAAGTTATCAAATCTCATCACATGCTATATGATCAAAATCTTCTGAAAAATCAACTAAATAACATCAATTTGCACTGCAAAAAAATGGAACATGTGAAAGTGAAAAATATAATAGGTAACATGAAAATTTCACTAAATGAGCTTCATATTAGATTAAATGCCACTACTGCAAAGATCAGTGTACTTGAAAGTGACAACACCTAAGAATGGGATAGCCTTCATTCATTTTCAGGAACTGTGCTATGGTGGGGTGACACACCAAATTCTGGTTCAGGTCATCCCACTCACCATCTCACTATTTAAATCATCTCAACCCTGTTCTTCTGAAGAGTATAAGAAACCATTTTACATTCTTGGAGGAGTGTTAAACACTGACACAAGTGTCACCTTGATGTGATTCACCAAGTGGTGCATTGTACTCCCAACATTTCATGTTCCTGTAGAAACCATCTATGAAGAATGCACAAAGTTCCAAGCGGAGTTCTAGACACCGCATGTAATATAATAAGCAATAATGGTCCCTTTCACATGGAAGACAGGAGTGTACAGATTGGTAAAGGAAAAGTAGCAAATCTGGCTCAGAATATGTTCACTGAGCTCTTACCCTGTGCCAGTTGTCATGATTTGGTGATGTACAATGGTCCTTGTTTTCAATTTGTGTAGAACTCAGGTTTCCTATAACTTTGGTTAAAAACTACAGCCAAAAGATAATAACAGCTATTTCTCATGGAAAAGGAGAGTTTAACTATGTGGGGTTTTATTGGAAATAACATTTTTAATCCACATTTTCTTGGTGTATTATAGTTGTACATATTGATGGGATTTGTTGTAACACATTTGTACATGTACATGATATAACAATATAAATTGGTTGATATCACTCCCCAGCATTTTCCCCCTACCTCCCTGAATTCTACCTCTTGATCCCTTTCCTCTACTGATCTCCGTTTGATTTTCAGGAGATCTCAATTTCTAGGGGTCCAGTGGTGTGAGGTATTTCAAGAAATCTCTGCTAAATTGTGATTCACAATAAAGTTATAGAATCAGCCTCAGTGCCCATCAACAGATGAATGGAAAAAGAAAATGTAGTGTATAAATTTAAAATAGTTTTACTGAGCCATAAATAAGAATAAAATTATGGCATTTGCTGGTAAATGGATGAAATTGGAGAACACCATAATAAGTGAAATAAGCCAGTCCCATAAAGTCAAGGATCAAATGTTTTCTCTCATATGTGAAAGCTAGAGAGAAAGAGAGAAAAGGGGAATTTAAAAAAGGAATCTCCAGGGCACTGGGGTTGTAGCACAGGGATAGGGCGCTTACGCAGCACATGTGAGGCACTGGGTTCTATCCTCAGCACCTCATAAAAGTAATAAGTGAATGAAATAAAGGTATTTTTTAAAAAAGGAATCTCCAACTGGGCACAGTGGTGCAAGTCTGTACTCCCAGCAGCTTGGGAGGCTGAGGCAGGAGGATCTGAGTTCAAAGCCAGCCTCAGCAACTTAGCAAGGCCCTAAGAAACTCAGTGAGACCCTGTCTCTAAATAAAACATAAAAAGGGCTGAGGATGTGGCTCATTAGTTAACTGCCCCTGGGTTCAGTCCCTTGTACTAAAAAGAAAAAATAAAGGAATTTCACAAAAATAAAAGGGAGACCAATGGAGTATAGGAAGGAGATCAAGAGAGAGGGAAGAGGAGAGGGCATGGAGAAATACAGAGGAATGAAATCTAGCAAATTATGCTATGTCCATGTGTGAATATACCACAGTGAATCCCATTTATATATAATTATAATACACTAGTTAAAATAATAAGAAGGGAGATCAGTAGAGTAGAGCAATTGAATCAGGGAGAGGGAGGAAGGGAGAGAAAAGGAAGGTACTGGGAAAAGAGATTGATCAAATTATTGTATGCATGTACAAATATGGCATAGTGAATCCCACTATTATGCATACTTATAATGCACCAACAAAAATAAATTTTCAAAAAAGAAATTCCTGCTAAGGTGAAGGAAAAGTTGTCATATCTGGCCCCTCCCACTATCAAAAAGAAAGTATAACACCTGGTGGGTTCCTTTTGATTTCAACATATTCCTCATTTGGATGTGTTACTCGGGGCCATTTAATGAGTGGTGTAAAAAGTTGCCAGTTTTGAGTGGGACCCATAATAAGAGCAGAATCTGCAAAAGTTCCAGGTTGTAGTGCAAGTAACACTGCCACTTAGGCCACATGATGCAACAGTTCCAAATATGCTCAAAGTATGAGTGGTAGAGATGCTGTTTGGATCCATTGACAGGCTCCATTGGTGAATCACCTTGTGGACCCTTGGGATTCCAAAATAAGATTCTGTCATGGGCTGTGGATAACTACTATTCTTTTGAGAAACAGCTCCTGGACTAGTACTGGGCCTGAGTAGAGACTGAATACTAAACCATAGGCTACCAAGTTACCCTGTGGCATGTGCTACCCATGATGAACTGGTTGATATCTGACCACCAAACAATACAGTCGGATGTGCACAGAAGCATTCCATCACTTCCAAATGGAAGCAGGATACATGTGAACAGGTTCAGTCAGGCCCTGAAGGCACAATTAAGTCACATGAAGAAGTGGCCCAAATGCCCATGGTCTCTACTCTTGCTACACTACTTTCTTTCCCTCTTAGCCTGTACCTATGGCCTCATGGGGAGCTCCCTACAATCATTTGACAGAGGAAGAGAAGACTCAGGCCTGGTTTACAAATGGTTCTTCATCATATTCAAGTACCACCTGAAAATGGATAGTGGCAGCCCTTCAGTCCCTCTCTGAGGCATTCCTGAAGGACAGTGGTGAAGGGAAATCTTCCCAGTTGGCAGAACTTTGAGCAGTGCACCTGGTTGAGCTTTTGCTTTGGAAGGAGAAATGACTAGATGCTCAATTATATTCCAACTCACGGGATATTGCCAATGGTTTAGCTGGATGGACAGGGACTTGAAAGGAACATGATTGGAAAATTGGTCATATTTTTTAGCAAGAGGTATATGGATAGACCTACATGAGTGGGCAAAAAATGTGAAGAAATTTGTGACTCATGTGAAGAATGTTCATCACTGGGTGATCTTAGCAGAGGAGGCTTTTAGTAGTCAAGTGGATAGAATAATCCATCTTGTGGGTACCAGTGAGCACCTTTCCCCAGCCATATATGTCACCACCCATTGGGCTTCTGAATAAAGTAGCCATGGAGGCAGGATGGAGATGGTGTATGGGCTTAGCAACATGGGCTCTAATTACCAGGGCCAACTTGGCTATAGCCACTGCTGAGCACCCAATCTGCCAGGAGAGAGAGAGAGAGTATCACTGAGTCTTTGATATGGCACATTCCCTTGGGTATTCAGCCAACTTCCTGGCAGGCTGATTACACTGGACTCCCTCCATCATAGAAAAGAGTGTCTTTTACTTCCAGAGTAATTACTCTGGATAAGCATGTGCCTTCCCTTCACACTATGCTTCTGCCAAAACTATTATCCATGGTCTTATAGGTTGATTTACTCACCATCATGATATTCATCCCAGCATTCCTTTTGAGCAAGGAAATCACTTCACAGCAAATGAAGTGCAGCAATGGATGCATGCCCATGGAATTCACTGGTCTTAACCATGTTCCCCACCATCCTAAAGCAGCTGGTTTGATAGAATGGCAGAATAGCCTGTCAAAAACTCAGTTACAGTACCAACTAGATGGCAATACCTTACAGTACTGGGGCAATGTTCTCCAGGAGATTGTATGTGCTGTGAATTAGCATCCAATGTGTGGTACTATTTCTCCCAAATTCAGGACTCATGGGCCCAGGAATCAAGGGGTTAGAAATGGTGGCAGCACCACTCATAATTGCTCCTAGTGTCACTAGCAAAATGTTTGCTTCCTCTTCCCAGGACATGCTCTACTGGATTGGAAGTCTTAAATTCCAATAGAAGAAATGCTTCTATCATGAGATATAACAATGATTTCATTGAACTCGAAGTGGGCTGCATGGACACTCTGAGCTCATTATGCCTCTAAATCAATAAGCAAAGAAGGGAGCTATGGTGAATGATCCTGAATACCAAGGGGAAATCGGACCACTACTCCACAACACAGGTAAGGAAGAATATGTCTGGAATGTAAAAGGTCACTTATGGTGCTTCTTAGTATTCCCAAAGTCTATAATTAAGGCCAATGGAAACAATGATAACCCAATCCAGACAGGACTACTGATGGCCTGGACCCTTCAGGAGTGAAGGTTTGAGTGACCCCACCACATAAAGAGCCACGACCAACCAAGGTGCTTGCTGAAGACAAAGAGAATATAGAATGGGTAGTAGAAGAAGGTGGTTACGAACGCCAGCACCTACCATGTGACCAGTTACGAAAATGAGAACTGTAATCGTATTAGTATTGTCTTATTTCCAGGTGACCTCTACTGCCACTGGCCCAATAAGTTGCTCTGTGATGTCCAAGGCCTAGATAATCTCTAAAACCCTTGCAAAGGAAAAGAGCCCTTTTTAATGAATGCCTACGATGTGCCAAGCTCTGTACCAAGCAAAGGCCAAGAGAAAAATCAAAGCATCCTTGGGGGAGGGGAAAGCAGCAATAGGAGGAGTATTGTGGTAGAAAGACAGACCCCAAGTCCTTTGAGAGCATGAAGGGAGAGTTGAGAAGGGGAGGGGATAGCATTGCTTTGCTTTGAGATATGGCTGGCCAAGCTGCTTGGGGCTGATGCGCTCTTGACAACCTGAAAAGGTCCTTGGATTATTCCCATGTTCAGGCTGCTTTTGAAGAGCTCTTTTGTTTAGGAGCCTCTTTCAATTGTATGAAGTCATGCTCACTTCCTATAGATGTTTCTCAGTTGTCAAGAGCTCTCCAGTCCTTCTGGAAGGCCCCTGGGACAAAGGGAACTGTGGGATGCAGAGGCCAGGTGCTCAGACTCCCACGAATGGGTGGAGAATGGAAACAAAGTGAATGGGGTTTAGAGAGGCAGAATGGCCAGGTTGCTCTTGGTTGAGTCACCAGGGAACAGCTATAGTGGAAATAAGCCCTAGCCTCATTTTTCAGTTAACTTCATTTCCCTTCTGAAAGGCTGAGACTAAAGGGAGAAAGTGGGGCAAAGGAAAGAAGCTATTTCTGGGTAAATCAAACATAGTAAAAATTTACCCCCCAAAATGGAAAATCTGAAGGTTGAAAGCCTGTGAAAGTTCCTTTTCAGCATTAGTAGGAGATTAGCCTGACCATTAAGAGCCTGCATAGTGTAGTCCCAGCCCACCATTGAATCTTGTCTTACTTTTCTTTGACCCTCAAGCTCTACTTATCAGCCTAGGCTTTGACCCCTGAAAAATACTCATCTTTGAATTTCCCATCTCCAGGCTGACCTCCATCTCCACTCCTCTACTCTCACCCACGGCCATTTCCTCTTAGAGTTGTTGCTCCTCTCAGTGCCTGTGCCACTTGCCCATGCTACATTTTTCATGTTATGTCTTATTACACAAGGCATTAGTGCTCCTTCATTGTGCATACATCTATCTTCCCACCTTGATTCTAAGTGCCTGGAGGACAGGTACCATGTTTTATACCTCCTGTCCCCCACCCCTTCCCTAGCTGTGCTATATTCATAATTAATCAATCAAAAACAATCTTCTGGTTGTTTTGTTGATTATTACAAGTATGTCATGAGACTAACCCATAGGACTCTACCCTGAATGTTTTATATGACCTTGCGCAAGTTTCTGCTCCTTTCTATGCCTCAGTTTCCCCACAGGTAAATGACTAGGTTGAAGTCAATAAAGTCTAAGACCCCTTCAGGCTTTGATAGCACATGATTCTACAAATCCATGCTGAAAATGAGGAAAGGGGATCAATCCAGCTTCCCATTCAAGCTGGGGAAAGAGGGGCAAATCAATTTTCATTCAAAGTAAAACTACATGGCAAACAATGGCTGAAAAGGAAATAAAAGGAATCTACAAGATGGTTTGTGGCTAGAAACTAGTGTGAGAATTGAGGTGGGGGAAATACTCACCAACTAAGAGAGCAGGCTTTTCCAGCCCTGAGTGCTTTACAAACATGAATTTTCTTCTGTAATAGACAAAGGAATCCAGCTAGGTCGAGTGCTTTTTGTTAGCAATTGATTGCAAGAGCCTAAGAAACAGAATAACCAAGTGAAACTCCGCACCACTCAGCAGTCAAGCACTCAACGAAGGCTCAGGTCTGGCCATCAACCCTCCCAGACACTGCCATCTAGTGGCAGTTCAGAAATAGACTTGGGGCAACTCATCCTTGGCATTTTCAGATGAATGAAACTAAACCCCTATCTCTCACCATGCACGAAACTAAACTCAAAATGGATTAAGGACTTCGGAATCAGACCAGAGACCCTGCATCTTATAGAAGAAAAAGTAGGTCCAGAGCTTCAACATGTCGACTTAGGACCAGACTTCCTCAACAGGACTCCAATAGCACAAGAAATAAAAGCAAGAATTAATAGCTGGGATAGATTCAAACTAAAAAGCTTTCTCTCAGCAAAGGAAACTATCAGCAATGCGAAGAAAGAGCCTACAGAGTGGGAGAAAATCTTTGCCAATCATACTTCAGATAGAGCACTAATCTCCAGATGCTATAGATATTATTATGGCCACAAATGAACTTCGGTAAATTTTAAAAAATTGAAATTACACGAGTATGTTTGAAAACAAAATGGAATTAAAATAGACAATAGAAAGATATCTGATAAATTCCTTACTATTAGGAAATTAAACAATATATGTATCAATAGCTTACAAGCCAAAGAATAAAGCATGAGAGAAAGGAGAATTTTCTTTGAACTGAATGATGATAAAAATATAACACATAAAAATGTATAGGATGAAGTTAAGGCAAAGTTTAGAAGGAAATTTATACTTTCTAATGCCTATATCAGGAAAAAAGAAATGTATCAAATTGGTAACGTATGCTTCACCCTATAAAACCAATATAAGAAGAGCAAACTAAGTTGTAAGTGAGCTGAAAAAGGAAATAATAGAAATTAGTGTATAAATTGATAAAACAGAAAATTTTATGTAGAATATCAGTTAAACCAAAAGTTGGTTCTTAGAAAAGATTAACAAAAATTGACAATTCATAAGCTAGACTGATGAAGAGAAAAAGAAAAAAAACGCAAATGACCAATGTCAGAAGTGAAAGAGAGGATATCACTATGAACACTATAAAAATGAAAAGAATAGAGAATACCGGGAAAACCTTCATAGAAAAAACTGGACAACATAGCTGAAATACAAAGCTTTCCTTAAAAGACACAAATTATTTTGAAAAGATATAATTGGAAAAAAAGAAGGAAAAGAAAAAAAGACACAAATGACTAAAACTGACCATACAAAAATTTTAAAAATCTGACAAAACATATACCAAATCAAGAAATTTATATAGTAACTAAGTATCTTCTCACATTGAAAGTCCCTGAATCAGATGGCTTTAGTGATAGATCCTATCAAATATTTAAAGAAGATATAATATCCATTCTTCATAATATCTTTCAAGAAATAATAGAGGGAACACCTATCATCTCATTCTATGAGTTACTATTACCCTAATTCTGAAGTTAGAGAAACATATCACAATAAAACAAAAATACAGGTCAGTGTAATCCATGGGCATAAACATATATGGAATCCTGAACAAAATATTACCAAACAAAATTAAGCATCATATAGAAGGAATTATAGCTTAGGGACAAGTGAGATTTACTTCAGATATGTAAGGTTGACTTAATATTTGAAAATCAATCAATGTAATACATTATACTGATGGAATAAACATGATCATCTCAGTAGAAGTAGAAGAAGAAAGAGGAGGAGGAGGAAGAGAGGCATTTTCCAAAATCTGAAATCCAACACTCATTCATGAGAAAAGCTCTCAACAATTACAAATGGAATAAGGCTACCTCAGATTGGAAAGACGACTACAAAAACAAAACAAAGTAAAATAAAACACAGTTTAATATCATACTTACTGATAAAAGGTTGTTTTCTAAAATGGGAACAATGTAAGAATGTCTCCATTAGTCACTTATATAAAACACTATCTTGCAGTAAGTTAAGTAAATAAATACATAAGAGAAATTAAATGCATACAGATTGAAAAGGAAGAAGTAAAAATGTACTAATTTGCAGATAACATGATACTGTGTGTAGAAAATTCCAAGGAATCCAGAAAAATGGTAGAACTAATACTTTATAAAAAGTCACAGGGTGTAAGACAAGTAGCACTATCCATAAAATTAAAATTTAATGAATTGATTTTCATCCAAATAAAAACTTTTGTGCTTCAAATGACACCACCTCAGAATGGGAAAGAATTTTTGCAAAACATATATCTGATAAGTTTGTATGAAAAATATGAAAAGTGAAGGTAGATCAGCAGAGCAGAGGAAAGGGACCAGGGAGAGGAAAAAAGGGAGAGAAAGGGGAAATATTAGGGATTGATATTGACCAAATTATATTGCAATATTATGTGCAGGTATGAATATTTAATGATGAATCATACAATTATGTATAATCATAATGTACCAATAAAATGAGGGAAATATAAAAAGAACACTTTTTATTTTTTTAATTTATTAATTTTATTAGAGCTTTATAGTCATACAAGTAGTTGGGTCCATCCCAACAAACTCATACATGCATGGAAATTGATTTCAGTTCATGATCCCCCCTTTTCTTCCCATTTTTCCCTTCTGTCCTCCCGCCCCTCTCCCATTCTCCTTGTTCATCTATTTGTTTATATTTGATTGGTTCTTTATGTTATCCTACCCTTCTGCCCCCCTTTCCTTTATTTTCCTCCAATTTCCACATATGAGAGAAAACATTCGAACTTTGAGTTTCTGAGTTTGGCTTATTTCACTTACCATGATGTTCTTCATTTCCACCCATTTACTGGCAAATACCATGATGTCATTTTTTTATGGTTGAGTAGAACTCCATTGTGTGTGTGTGTGTGTGTGTGTGTGTGTGTGTATTTCAGTTCATGATACCCCATGATATATATTTTTTTCTTAATCTATTTATTTATTATCAGGCTTCTGGGTTGATTCCATAATTTGGCTATTTTGAATTATGGTGCTATAAACATTGAGGTGACTGTGTTGCTATAGTATGCTGATTTTAGATCTTAAAAAGAACTCTTACAACTCAACAATTAAAAGACAAATAACCTAATTAACTTTTACAAAGTATCTGAATAGACATTTCCCCCCAAAATTTAGGAATGGTTAAAATGTACAACTTCCAACTCAATACGGAAATGCAAATCAAAATGACAACACACCATGACACATACACTAGGAAGGCTATAATCAAACAGAATGTCTCATTTGCCTTGTTTACCTAGTGAACTGCTGGTTCCTCTGCAGGAAGCGGTTGAAAGCCTCTCATCTCTCCCGGATCACTATCCCCAGGCCAAGAAGGGTTACTCATTCCCCTTTCTCTGTCATGACTGTTCTCATCATATACCTCTATCATTGTGTTTCTTGTACTCTACGACGATTATCTGTGTTTACCTACTTCTCTGGTCTCCTTAAGTAAATGATGAGTTTATTGTAGGCAGGAATTATGCTGGATTTAGCTACAGGGCCTGATACACAGTAGACTATAGGTACACATTTGTTTGTTAAATAAAAGGGGCTGGCCAGTCATACA
Organism: Sciurus carolinensis; assembly: GCF_902686445.1. Taxonomy (NCBI): domain Eukaryota; kingdom Metazoa; phylum Chordata; class Mammalia; order Rodentia; family Sciuridae; genus Sciurus; species Sciurus carolinensis. The sequence continues at coordinate 111,193,188 of NC_062232.1, read as the reverse complement.
GAGCAGAGCAATAGAGAACACATAGGGTCAAATTATTATGTCTTAAAAGGCAATGCAAAAGCTTAGAGTCATTTTTGAGTCACTGCCTACTGTGTATCTCTTCTACGTGATGTGACACCCTGAGAATTTTTATCTGTTGTGGCTTAGTTATGGTTTGAGCGTGTACCCAAAGGTTCATGAGCTGGAAGCTTGATACCAGTGTGGCAGGGTTGAGGTGGGGCTATTTTTAAGAGGTAGAGCCTAGAGTGACAATTAGGTCATTGGGGCACTGCCCTTAGAAAGGATTAGTGATTCTCTCAAGGGATCCTAGTTAACTCCCCCAAGAGTGGGTTGGTATAAAAAAAGAGCGAGCCTGGCTCCTGAATCTCTCTTCCTTCCCATCTCACCAGGTGACTGCTCTTTCCCTCCCACATGTGCTCCCACCATGATGGCCTCCACCATATTGTGATTTGCCCAGAAAGCCCTCACCAGAGGTAGAACAAATGATATTTCCCAAATTTGGACTTTCAGCCTCCCAAATGGGGAGATAAATAAACTTATTTCCTTTTAAAGTACTCAGCCTCAGGTACTTAGTTACAGCAACACAAAATGGATTGATATAGGCTCTCTAAATGCTGCTTCAGAGACTCCTTTTCTGAATGCTACGGTTAGCAGACAGATGCCACTATCTTCTAATCCTTTCTGGCTTTTTAATTACACAGGGTGCTCAACCATGTTTTCCTGTGGTCTAAATCAACAACTTTGTACTTGTATAATCTTTAGCCAGAAGGGCCAGCTGGCTCTAGCCCAGTCATTTTGACTGTTTGGATAAAACATGGGGAAAATATGGCCTATACTAAGCAAAATTGAAATGTCAGAACTGCCTCTTTATATTGTAGAAGAAGGAATTCTGCCTCAAGTCTATAACATAGAAATTCTGCTTGAGTTTGCAGCTTACTAGCCTGCCATGTGGATTTTGAATTGACAGACCCCACAATCATGTAAGCTGATTCCTTAAAATAAACGCTCCCTCTCTCATATGTATATATGTAGTTATCCAGTGTACTGCCTGTCTCCTAGCTGAATTTCTTGCCCCAATGTTGTTAATCTCTGAGGACAAATGTCTGAAGGCCAGAAGTTCCCTTTCAGGTAACCTAGCCAAAACAGGCTGGATCTAAGATGACTGCCAGAGTAACCACCAGACACCTTCTAACCTCTTTATAATCTAATTTCCATGCTAAGTGACATACCCAACAGTAGCCATGACTGGAAATACCAGATCATAAAAGAAATAAAAAGGTGACACCCAAGTTTTGAGAAGTCCACTGAGTCATGGAAAATAAATGAATATTCCTTCCTGCTGTTGGCTATCCCCTCCCCTCATTTCCACTACTCTATCTCGATGACCTCTCAACCCTAAGTGAGTCAAGAAGTTGATATGTGAGCTGGGCTTCCGCTTCTCCATTCTTTGGCCACTGAATAACAGCTTGTGCCTTGAATGCTCAGAATCAGTTTCATTATTGGTTTCACAACACCCAATGAAAGAGTCTCTCTCTCGCTCTTGCTCTCTTTCTCTTGAAGGGAAACAAATCTGTTGGTACACACACACACACACACACACACACATGTGCATGTGTGTGCATACACATATCATACTTGTTTTGTTTCTCAAAAAGACCCTTCCTGATATGCCCAGCAAATGAGAAAAGTATTTCAAGAGAAAATGTGAAATGTGTACGTTTCACAATTTTGTCTAGAGGCAACTTTCTCATGAGAAATATAGCTTTCATCATCAGCCTATTCATCATCACTCAGTTTCTGATTTAAAACAGTTGTTATTTTGGCTGGAAAATCCTAATCTGACAATAGACTCTTCTGATTAAATGAATACAGTCAGGGGCTTTTGACAGAGTGGTTGCTAGCAAGCTAGTTTCTTCTGTCATTTCAGTGGCAGAAGGACAGTTTTATCTTTCCCAGTGTCAGACAGAAGCTGGTCTGAAACCACTCCCATCTCAGTCTGGGTGTGGTTCTGATTAGAAGCCAAACAGCTCAAACAAGAGCCAGGAGATTTTAGGAGCAGTAATTTATCAGCAAATGCATGCCCAAGGCAAAAATGGCGGGTTTTGCCACTTCCCAGTTTGAGTTGCTTTGCCTGAACTTGAGGGCCTTTCCAATTACCCAGGTTTCTCTGTAACACACTACAAAGAAGTGTGACAATATGTTCCACAGGACCCACCAGCATCTGCAGACAAGATGGGTGCTGAACACCACATTTGAGCTGTGTTGATAATTAAGGGAGGTCTAGAAAAGTCGGGAAGGTTATTTTTGTTCAAATGATCTGGGGAAAGTGAAAGTACAGGAAAGAAAGTCCCTTTTGTGGTGTTTTTACCTTTCTTTTAAAATCTAGGAAATACCTCTTAGTTGTTTGCCTCTTCAGATAAATAGAAAACATAAATACATTTTGTACAAGACACTTAAAACTGCAATCACTTCGAATTGCTCCATTGTTCACTTCATCTGCATTCATAGTCATGATCCTCTGCCAGCACCAGATGTTTCTAGGAGTGGCTAGCTCAAAAGCTCACTTGACATCATTCCATGGCTTTCCTTTCACTGATGTTTAACAGAGGACACAAGGCTTGACTCACACCTTGGCCAGAGACCATAGCTTGATTAAGGCAAGCTGCAAGGAATCACAAGCTCCCTCCCTAATTGAGGCCAGCTTTGTGCAGCCACAGTTCTCTGATAGGAGAAAGGGAGCCCTTGTCTAGGATAGTGTTCCTTCTATGATTTTGGAAAGGGGGAAGGTCTCCAAATAAGAATAGAAAGGAAATTGGGTTGGTAATTCAGAAGCAGAAACATACACTGTGCAGTGATCTGAAAGTTGGTACCATGTCTGAGAGCACTACACTACAAGGTAGGGTGTTTGTTGAATTTTGAGGATGCTCATTCCTGTGTATAATAAATAGTACAGTGTACTGCTTCTTAAACTTTCATGTGCATGTGAATCACCTGGGGATCTTGCTAAAATGCAGATTTTTATCTGGTAAGGCTACTAGGCTTGAGATTGTGAATTACTAACAAATCCTCAGGTGATACCTAAGCAACTGGTCCTTGGACCACACTTCGTGTACAAGGTTATAAGACATGTGTTAGGCCTGCAAATAGTTCCCAAAGCTCTAGTGTTGGCTGAGTTCTGTCAGCCATGCAGAAAACACTAGACCCTTCCATTCTGTGGTTTGCAGTCTAGTAAAGAATGATTCTCATGTACACATAATGGGACCAGTGCCATGAGGGAAGGAGAGAGGGCTGGGGATATTTGGAAGGAGGAGAGGTCGTTTTGCAGCTGTAAGCAGGAACTGCAAGAGAAAAAAACTTTCAAACCGGATCATGAAAGATAAATTGAACTTAATAGAAACATGGTGAGGTCTTGCCAGGAGGATGGATCACCAAAAGCAAAAGTGCAAAGATTAGAAAATATGAGACATGGGCAAGAAATAGTAGTAATTCCATTTGACAACACTTAAGCGTCTTTGCTCTGAGCAGGATGCACAGGTTTAGGCAGCAAAATTCAATGCAAGGAAGTCAGTTATGTGAAAGTTTGAGTTGAACAGACAAGAGGTGATAGAGGCTTGATCTAAGTGGAAGTGAGGGGAAAGATTTCGGAAGACACAAATGAAAATAAGTGGATCAAATCAGCAAGAACAGGAGAATGTGGGGAAGAACAAAGAAAAGGAGGGCAAAAATGATTCTTAAACTCTTAGTTTAGGGACTGGAGAGAAATTGGTAGCACATCCTGGAAAAACTGATCATCCGTATGGATAAGACTGAAACTAAATCCACATCTCTCACCCTGCACAAAAATCAACTCAAATGGATCAAAGAGATAGGACTTAGATCAGATACTATGCAACACCTAGTAGAAAACATAGGGTCAACACTCCAGCAGATAGGCATATGCAACAACTTTGTCAATAGGACCCCTAAAGCTCAGGAATAATGCCAAGAGCTAATAAATGGGATGTAATCTAATTAGAAAGCTTCTGCACAGCAAAGAAAACAATTAGAAATGTGAGAGGAGAACCTAAAGAATGGGAGAGAAATCATTGCTAGCTACTCTTCTGATAGGGATCATTATGCAGAATATATAAAGAACTCGAAATTTAATACCAAAAAAGCAAATAACCCAATAAATGAGCAAGTGAACTAAACAGACACTTTTCAAAAGAAAAGTACAAATGTCCAACAAATACATGAAAAAGATGTTCAACATCATTAGCAATTAGGGAGATGCAAAAAAAAACTACACTGAGATTTAATCTCACACCAGTCAGAATGGTAGCCATCAAGAATACAAACAATAATAAAAGCTGGAGAGGATGTGGAGAAAAAGGAACACTTTTATACTGTTGGTGGGATTGTAAATTAGTACAACCACTGTGGAAATCAGTATGGAGGTTCCTCAAAAGACTGGGCATGGACCCACCATATGACCTAACTATACCACTCCTCTGTATTTATCCTAAAGAATTAAAGTCATCACACTATAGCGATACATACTTACCCATGTTTATAGCAGAACAATTCACAATAGCCAAACTATGGAACTAGCCCTGGTGGACATCAATGAATGAATGGATAAATAAAATGTGGTATGTATACACAATGGAGTTTTATTCAGTCATAAAGAAAAATGAAATTATGTCATTTTCATGAAAAGGATGGAGCTAGTGCCATCATATTAAATAAAACAAGCCAAACTCAGAAGGTTCAGGTTGTACATTTTCTCTCATATGTGGAAGCTAGAGAGGAAAAAGGAAAAAGAAAGTGGTTGGGGGCTCTCATGAAAATCAAAAGGCGATCAGTAGAGGAAAGGGACTAGGGGTAGGAAGAGGGGAGGGAGTGGAGAAATGTTGGGGAGTGATATTGGCCAAATTATATTGTTATATTGTGTGCATACACGAATATGTAACAATAAATACCATCATCATGTACAACTATAATACAACAATAAAACACTGTGGAAAGAGAAAAATGAAGTTGGTACCACAGCCAATAATGTAAAGAACATTGGAGGAGAAGGAAATTTGGAAGAGAGCAAGGAAGAGAAGTTCAATTGAAGATCCTGTGACATTCAGGGAGAGATGGATAGGCAGTTCTGTATACCACTAGAGTTTGGGAGAGAGATTTGGACCAGGGATAGAAGCTTGCGAGTCATCAAGATAAAGATGCTGGCTGAAACCTTATGGTCTCATTCCAGCCTCAAAACATTCTTCCCTGCCTGCTCATCATGCCTCCCCATCGTGCCTGGCCCCAAAACTCTCTAGGAACAGACACTGCAGTCGACAGACTCATACAGCCATGCAGATTCTCTCTCCCATGGCTGAAGAAAGGGAAAGCAGAATTTGGAGATAAATCACAAAGGAATTTTGAGAATTTATAAGAAATTATTATATCTTTGGAGTTGGTATACAACATATCAAGGTGAGGAACAGCTTTCATTTAATGTGTTCAGTCTGATAAGTCAGTGACAAAAAGAAGATTCAAGACTTTGCAGGCAATTGTACATCAAACTTCAGCTTAAGAGTGTTGGGTCAGCTCTCCCTGCTCAGTTACCCAAAATGTTCTTGACATATATATGCTCAGAGTGTACAAGCTAATTCCAATATTAGTCTAAACAAAACCATAATTAGAAACACCTGTTGCTGCTGGAAATAAAACTATAATACATTCCCAAAATGAAAACAAATAACTTTTCCCAGTATTTTAGACTATTTATACCACTTTGCCCTTTCAATAACCTAGATAACCTAGTTGACTGTATTTAAAAAGATTTCATTCCAAATGAAACAATGTGAGGTAGTTTGCTTTATATAAGTGGTCTTCCTGAATGATATGCCTATCAGCTACCTTTAAAAATAATACTTAGAAATTATTACATCTGCAAACTAATGCTTTTATAGGGTCTATTGAAGGAGAACTCTTGTAAAGGAATCAAAAATAAGAAAATGAAGCCAACAGCAATGTGTCTTCTAAATTTGCAGCAGAATGATGTCTACAGAAAAATATGCAATCTGAACTTAATCTGATGCAAACCTCAGGGTGACATCATGTATTCATATGTGAGAATTTCTGAGTGAAACCAGGACTTGTAAGGGTATGTGGTGGAGGGTGGTATGGTTCCCTAGAAAGGCAATGCCACTGAGCAATTATCAGACTCTGGATAGGCAGGCACCTAGAGGGAGGAGGTCACCTATTTGAGTGATTAATTATGAATCATCCAAAGAGTTTCACCACCTGCTTAGCAATGCCAGAAATGTCAAGAACTGGGCCTGAAGCCTTATGCACAACTCGAGGAGATCTGGAATATAGTTGTTCCTTGATATCCATGGGGAATTGATTCCAGGACAGCCAGGAGATACAAAAATCTTCAGAAGATCAAATATGGTATACAAAATGGTGATGGTGTCATATATAAACTATACACATCCTCCCACAAACTTTAAATCATCTTTAGGTTACTCATAATAACTAATACAATGCAAACAGTTGTTATATTTTGTTATTTGGAAAATGAAAAAATGTCTGTACGTGTTCGGTACAGACAATTTTTTTCAAATATTTTTCCTCTGTGATACCTAAGCACCTAGAGAAACCAGGGAAGCTTCATAGAGACTTGTGATACAAGGAAAAAGTAATATTCCCTAAATTTACCACCTAGCACAGACAGTCCCCATTCATTTCCACTATCCCCCCAACTACAAATTCATCCTTCCACCAATCATCAGACAAATATGGCCTAAAACTCAGTGCTTTCCACCACTACAACCCTGGAATGCTAAATTGTATTAACTCAGAGCAATTAGACAAGAGAAAGAAATAAAAGGCAAACAAATAGGATAGAGGAAGGCAAAGTATCCCTGTTTGCAGATTATATGATTCTACACATAGAAAAACCTAAAATACCCACTAGAAGACTGTCAGAACTGAAACAAATTCAGTAAAGTATAAGGATGTAAAATCAACATACAAAAACCTGTAACTTTTCTATATGCCCATAATGAATTTGCTAAGAAAGAAATCAGGAAAGCCATCCTCAAAAAATACCTAGGAATAAACCCAACGAAGGAGGTAAAAGACCTCTAGAATGAAAATTACAAAACACTGAAGAAATAAATAGAAGACACTAAAAGATGGAAAAGACCTCCCATGTTCATGGATTGAGAGAAGTATATTTAAATGGTCACATTACCAAAGGTGAGAGAGAGATACAATGCAAACCCCATAAAAACATCAATGGCATTCTTCGTAGCACTAGAAAAAAATCATATGGAAACACAAAAGACTGAGTAGCAAAAGCAATTCTGAACTAAAAGAGGACTTCTGGAGGCATCACAATACCTAATTTCAAAATATATGACTGAACCATAGCAACAAAAACAGAATGGTATTGGCATAAAAAGACACATAGACTGATGGACTAGAAAAGAGGACCCAGAAATCAACCCACATATCTACTGCCATCTGACTCTACATAAAATTGCCAAAAATACACATTGGAGAACAGGCACCCTCCTCAACAAATGGTGCTAGGAAAACTAGATGCCTACATGCAGAAGATTAAAAATAAGATCTCCATCTCTTGCCCTGTATAAAATCAACTCAAAATGAACCAAAGACCTTAATGAAAGACCTGGAAATTTGAAGACTAGAGGAAAACATAGGGGAAATACTTGAAGATATTGGCATAGGCCAAGATTTCCTGACTAGGGTTATACTAGATCAGGAAATAAAATTAAGAATTGAAAAATGGCATTATATCAAATTAAAACGTTTCTACACAGAAAAGGAAACAATTAAGAAAATGAGGACACAATGAGAAATCTGGTGAGAAAATCTTCACCAGATGTTCATCTGACAAAAATTAATATCCAGAATATATAAAGGACTCAAAAAAGTTAACAACAAAAGAACAATAATCAAGTCAATAAATGGCCTAAAGATCTGAATAGACTTCTCAAATGAAGAAATACAAGAAACCAATACATATATGAAAAATGCCCACCCTCCTTAGGCACCAGGGAAGTTCAAATCAAAACTACATTGAGATTCTAACTTACCCCAGTGAGAATGACTATTATAAAAATAATAATAATAAAATAACAAATGCCAGCAAAGATGCAGAGATAAATGAATTCTCATATACTTCCTGTTGGTGGGAATGTAATTAGTACTTTCACCATGGGAAACAGTATGGTGTTTCCTCAAAAAAACTAAGCTATCCCACTCCTATATTATACATTCAAAGGCAATGAAATCAACATACAAAAGAGACATCTGCACACCCATGTTTATTGTGACACTATGTATGAAATAGATATGGAATCAGTGTACGTGCCTTCAACAAATGAATGTAGAAAGGACATACAGTATATACATACCCATGGAGTATTATTTAGTCCTAAAGAAGAATAAAATCCTGTCACTTGCAGGGAAATTAATGGAACTGGAGGACATGATGTTCAGTAAAATAAGCCAGACATAGAAACACAACTATCACATGTTTTCTCTCATATATGGAAACTAAAAAAATAAACTGCCTGAAAGGAGAAGAGGGATTACCAGGGACTGGGAAGAGCATGATGGGGGATGAGGGCATACTAAGGGTATATGGACATGATCAATGTAGGACATATGCATATCTGGAAATATCACAGTGAATCCTATTAATTTGTACAATTAATACACTGATAATTTTAATAATAATAACTTTAAAATCTTTTTACTATGTCCCATCTGTCTCTTACACTCTGTTTTCTATTTTTATTCTGTGTCTTTCATTTTAAATACTCTAATCCTGTCTCCAACTATTAATTCTTAACTGTTTTGATTCTAGAATTCCAGTTATTATAGCTTCTAATTATTGCGCTGTTTTCCCTTTTTCATATAGTTTGTTCATCTTTCCTCTCTTACTTGAACATTTCATTATTAAAAATTCTTTGTGTGAGAATTGAAACATCCAGATCATCCTTCAGTTTCTATCTAATGTCTGTTTTTCCACTAGGTTTTCAGTTATATGGCCTTGTCTCTTTTAATTCCTAGATGGTTTTGAATAAATGCCATCCAATTGTGTCTAAATAATTATAGAGGCTCCAGATGATATTATCTTCCCACAGAGGGAGGTGACATGATTTCTTTCTTTTATGGCTGAAAAATATTACATTGTATATACTGGTAGGTATACAACAAATTTTCTTGATCCATTCGTTAGATAATGAACACTTAGGTTGATTTCATATCATGACTATTTTGAATAATGGTGCAATAAACATGGGAATGCAGATATATTTTCAACATGCTGATTTCATTTCTTTGTGTTATATACCCAGAAGTGGGATTACAAGATCGCATGGTGTCAGGGACCAAGAAGAAGTTCTCATTCTGAGGACGTTCTGACCTTTACGATAAGCAGCAGCCTAGGGAGCATTTTGTGGTTGCCTCGCCCTGCGCAAACACCCTGCAGCTGACAGCTGACGGATTCGTGGAGCACGCCCCTCCCCCCTCCCGGCTGATAGTTCTGACGATATGGCGCCTATGGCGCCGCCCGCCCGTGCTTCTCTTCCGGGACTTCACCTTCCCGCCAGCGCGAACTTGCACCCTATCAGGAGCCCAATAGAAGAACACAGCCAACCAGCCTGCGCCTCGTCATACCCCTCATTCACTCAGCATAAATACCCGAGAGAACAATAAAAATTTGCAGCTTGATCAGAATTCCTGTCTTGCTGTCACTCCCTGTGTCTCTTGTCCCTTTCATTCCTTCTCTCTTAGGTTCGCCATCCTCCGTTGATGTCCCGCGGGTTGGGACAGCATGGTAGTTCAATTTTCAATATTTTGAGGAAACTCCATACTACTTTCTATACTGGCTGCACCATTTTGTCAAGGTTTTTTTGTCCTATTTTTAAATTTCCTTCCTTCCCTTCCTTATATCTATCTATCTATCTATCTACCATCTATCATTTATCTACCTGTTTTTACAATACTGGAGATTGAACCCAGAGTCATAGACATGCTAAGCTTTCATGCACTCTACCACTGATCTACATGCCCATTCCCCTTTGGTCCATTTTTAATTGGGTTATTTGCTCTTCTCACTGTTGAATTTTTTGAGTACCTTACATATAATTACTATACAGGTATAGTTCATCCTTCATATCTATAGGGGATTGGTTTCAAAACCCCTCACAGATATCAAAATCTGGAGATTTTCAAGGCCCCTGTATAAAATGGCATATTATCTGTATATAAACTAGACAATCATCCAAAATATTTAAATCAAGTCTAAATTACTTACAATACCTAATACAATGTAAAAGATTTGTGAATAGCTATACCATATTGTTTATGGAATAATGACAAGAAAAAAGCCCATCTACAGGCACAAGTTTTTAAAGTATTTTCAATCCATGTTTCGTTGAATATAAAACTATGGAACCTGCAGATATGGAGGACTAACTGTATTTTGAATATTAAGTTCTTATCAGGACAAGTCCCGGAGCCAGTGGAGAGTTCCGACCCACAGGCAGTCTCTGGGACCAGGGCAGGGCAGCCAGAGACTTCTCCAGGCGGCCCTGACCCCTCCAGCAGCAGGCATTTTCCACGAGGCGATCCAAGATGGCGGACTAGAGGGTGACTGCATCTCCAGTCGCTCCAGAACCCAGGATTCAAGAAGGGGAGCCATTGAGAGACTCGGACTAAAATAGAACCACGGGATGAGTCTCCCCCACCGGGTGAAGCTTGGACAGGGCGGCAGGCACGGATAGGGGCGGCTTATCAGAGCAGGGCAGGGCAGATAGAGTCTTCCCCAGGTAGCCCTGCTCACTCCAGCGGTGGGCTCCTCCCACATGGCCAGCTTCTCAGAGCAGGCCACCCAGTGAGAACCTTTCTGCACAGAACCAGCTCCAAGTCCCACCAGCGGCGAGCTCCGACCTGCAGGCAGCTTCAGGGACCAGGACAGGGCAGCCAGGGACTACCCCAAGCAGCCCAGCTCCCTCCAGTGGGAGGTGCCTTTCAAGGCTAATTTCTCGGAGCAGACCACCCAGTGAGAGCCTTTACACACAGAGCCAGCTCCAAGCCCTGGAACCAGTAGTGGGCTAGGGGAAGCTTTCTTCGGAAGCACTGCATTATCAAGTTCCTCCAAGACTTCTGGCTACTGAAGACTGGGAGGTGATACACTGACAATCTACAGGGACACTATAAGCCAATAGCGGAAATCTGCAATATCTCAGAGTCCCACTGACATCTGACCAATATGAGAAAACAAGGGAAGAAAGTATCCCAAACAAACGTAGATACTACATCAATAAAACCCAATGACAGCACAGCAGAAGAAATGTCAGAAAGGGAGTTCAGAATGTACATAATTAAAATAATCAGGGAAGCAAATGAGGAGATGAAAGAGCAAATGCAGGCATTGAAGGAGGAGATGAAAGAGCAAATGCAGACATTAAATGATCGCACCAATCAACAGTTAAAAGACCAAATACGGGAAGCAAGAGATCATTTCAATAAAGAGTTAGAGATACTGAAAAACAAACAAACAGAAATCCTTGAAATGAAGGAAACAATAAACCAAGTTAAAAACTCCATAGAAAACATAACCAATAGGATAGAACACCTGGAAGACAGAACCTCAGACATTGAAGACAAAATATTTAATCTTGAAAACAAAGTTGACCAAACAGAGAAGATGGTAAGAAATCATGAACAGAATCTCCAAGAATTATGGGATATCATGAAAAGGCCAAATTTAAGAATTATTGGGATTGAGGAACGCTTAGAGAATCAAACCAAAGGAATGAACAATCTATTCAATGAAATAATATCAGAAAATTTCCCAAATCTGAAGAATGAAATGGAAAACCAAGTACAAGAGGCTTATAGGACTCCAAATATACAAAATTACAACAGACCCACACCAAGGCACATTATTATGAAAATACCTAACATACAAAATAAAGACAGAATTTTAAAGGCCATGAGAGAAAAGAATCAAATTACATTCAGGGGGAAACCAATAAGGATATCAGCAGATTTTTCAATCCAGAACCTAAAAGCTAGAGGGCCTGGAACAACATTTACCAAGCCCTGAAAGAAAACGGATGCCAACCAAGAATCTTATACCCAGCAAAATTACTTTCAGATTTGACGATGAAATAAGATCCTTCCATGATAAACAAAAGCTAAAGGAATTTACAAAAAGAAAGCCAGCATTACAGAACATTCTCAGCAAAATATTCCATGAGGAAGAGATGAAAAACAATGATGCAAATCAGCAATGGGAGGAACTAGCCTAAAGGAATAGCCAAATAAAGGAGAAACCAAATCATGTCAAAAAACAAAAATGAGTCAAATGACTGGGAATACAAATCATATCACAATAATAACCCTGAACGTTAATGGCCTGAATTCATCAATCAAAAGACATAGACTGGCAGATTGGATTAAAAAGAAAAATCCAACAATATGCTGCCTGTAAGAGACTCATCTCATAGAAAGAGATACCCATAGACTAAAGGTGAAAGGATGGGAAAAAACATACCATGCACACGGACACAGCAAAAAAGCTGGAGTATCCATCCTCATTTCAGATAATGTGGACTTCAAGCCAAAACTAGTCAGAAGGGATAAAGAAGGACATTACATACTGCTTAAGGGAAGTATAAATCAGCAAGACATAACAATCATAAATATCTATGCCCCAAACATTGGCTCATCCACATATGTCAAACAAATCCTTCTCAATTCTAGAAATCAAATAGACCACAACACAATACTACTAGGCGATTTTAACACACCTCTCTCACCACTGGACAGATCTTCCAAACAAAAATTGAATAAAGAAAACATAGATCTCAATAACACAATCAACAATTTAGACTTAACGGACATATATAGAATATATCATCCAACAAAGAACGAATACACTTTCTTCTCAGCAGCACATGGATCCTTCTCTAAAATAAACCATATTTTATGCCACAAAACTACTGTTAGCAAATACAAGAAGATAGAGATACTACCTTGTATCCTATCAGATCATAATGGATTGAAATTAGAAATAAATGACAGAATTAAAAAACAGAAAATTTTCCAATACCTGGAGATTAAATAATACACTATTATATGATGAATGGGTAACAGAAGACATCAGGAGGGAAATAAATTTCTTAGAAGTAAACGAGAACAAAGACACATCATCTCAAAACCTCTGGGACACTATGAAAGCAGTATTTAGAGGAAGATTTATATCATGGGGGACATTCAACAAAAGAAGGAGAAATCAACAAATAAACGAATTAACACTACAGCTCAAAGCCCTAGAAAAAGAAGAGCAGACCAACACCAAAAGTAGTAGAAGACAGGAAATAGTTAAAATCAGAGCCGAAATCAACGAAATTGAAACAAAAGAAACAATTGGAAAAATTAACAAAATAAATACTTGGTTCTTTGAAAAAATAAATAAAATTGATAAACCCTTAGCCACACTAACAAAGAGAAAGAGGGAGAAAACTCAAATTACTAAAATTTGGAATGAACAAGGAAATATCACAACAGACACAAGTGAAATACAAAACATAATTAGAAGCTATTTTGAAAACCTATACTCCAACAAAACAGAAAACCTCGAAGACATCAACAAATTTCTAGAGACATATGAATTACCTAAACTGAACGAGGAGGACATACACAACTTAAATAGACCAATTTCAAGCAATGAAATAGAAGAGGTCATCAAAAGCCTACCAACAAAGAAAAGTCCAAGACCAGATGGGTTCTCAGCCGAGTTCTACAAAACCTTTAAAGAAGAGCTCATTCCAATACTCCTCAAAGTATTCCATGAAATAGAGGAGGAGGGAACCCTCCCAAACTCATTCTATGAATCCAATATCACCCTGATACCTAAACCAGACAGAGACACATCGAGGAAAGAAAATTTCAGACCAATATCCTTAAAGAACATCGACGTAAAAATTCTCAACAAAATTTTAACATAATCGCATACAAAAATATATTAAAAGGATGGTGCACCATGATCAAGTGGGTTTTATCCCAGGGATGCAAGGTTGGTTCAACATCCAGAAATCAATAAATGTAATTCACCATATCAACACACTTAAAGTTAAGAATCACATGATTATTTCAATAGATGCAGAAAAAGCATTCGATAAAATACAGCATCCCTTCATGCTCAAAACACTAGAAAAAAATGGGGTAGTGGGAACATTTCTTAACATTGTAAAGGCCATCTATGCTAAGCCCATGGCTAATATCATTCTAAATGGTGAAAAACTGAAAGCATTCCCCCTAAAAACTGGAACAAGGCAGGGATGCCCTCTTTCACCACTTCTATTCAACACTGTCCTTGAAACTCTAGCCAGAGCAATTAGACAAACCAAAGAAATTAAAGGGATACGAATAGGAAAAGAAGAACTCAAACTATTCCTATTTGCTGATGATATGATTATATACTTAGAGGAACCAGGAAATTCCACCAGAAAACTTTTAGAACTCATAAGTGAATTCAGTAAAGTAGCGAGATATAAGATCAATGCACATAAATCTAAGGCATTTTATACATAAGTGATGAATCTTCAGAAAGAGATATTAGGAAAACTACCCCATTCACAATAGCATCAAAAAAAAAAATAAAATACTTGGGAATCAATCTCACAAAAGAGGTGAAAGACCTCTACAATGAGAACTACAGAACACTAAAGAAAGAAGTTAAAGAAAACCTTAGAAGATGGAAAGATCTCCCATGTTCCTGGATAGGAAGAATTAATATTGTCAAAATGGCTATACTACCAAAAGTGCTATACAGATTCAATGCAATTCCAATTAAAATCCCAACGATGTACCTTGCAGAAATAGAGCAAGCAATTATGAAACTCATCTGGAAGAATAAAAAACCCAGAATAGCTAAAGCAATCCTCAGTAGAAAGAGCGAAGCAGGGGGTATCGCAATACCAGATCTTCAACTCTATTACAAAGCAATAGTAACAAAAATGGCATGGTATTGGTACCAAAATAGACAGGTAGATCAATGGTACAGAATAGAGGACACAGACACAAATCCAAATAAATACAATTTTCTCATACTAGACAAAGGGTCCAAAAATATGCAATGGAGAAAAGATAGCCTCTTCAACAAATGGTGCTGGGAAAACTGGAAAACCATATGCAACAGAATTATATTAAACCCCTATCTCTCACCCTGCACAAAGCTCAACTCAAAATGGATCAAGGACCTCAGAATCAGACTGGAGACCCTGCATGTTATAGAAGAAAAAGTAGGTCCAAACCTTCAACTTGTTGGCTTAGGATCAGACTTCCTTAACAGGACTCCCATAGCAAAAGAAATAAAAGCAAGAATCAACAACTGGGATAGATTCAAACTAAAAAGCTTTCTCTCAACAAAGGAAACTCTCAGTAATGTGAAGAGAGAGCCTACAGAGTGGGAGAATATCTTTGCCACTCATACTTCAGATAGAGCGCTAATTTCCAGAATCCATAAAGAACTCAAAAAACTCTACACCAAGAATACAAATAATCCAATCAACAAATGGGCTAAGGAAATGAACAGACACTTCACAGAAGAAGATATACAAGCGATCAACAGATATATGAAAAAATGTTCAACATCCCTAGTAATAAGAGAAATGCAAACCAAAACTACCCTAAGATTTCATCTCACCCCAATTAGAATGGTGTTTATCAAGAACACAAGCAACAACAGGTGTTGGCGAGGATGTGGGGAAAAAGGTACACTCATACATTGCTGGTGGGGTTGCAAATTAGTGCAGTCACTCTGGAAAACAGTATGGAGATTCCTCAGAAAGCCTGGAATGGAACCACCATTTGACCCAGCTATCCCACTCCTTGGCCTATACCCAAAGGACTTAAAATCAGCATACTACAGAGATACAGCCACATCAATGTTCATTGCTGCTCAATTCACCATAGCCAGATTGTGGAACCAACCTAGATGCCCTTCAGTTGATGAATGGATAAAGAAACTGTGGTATATATATACAATGGAATATTACTCCGCCATGAAGAGTGATAAAATTACAGCATTTGCAGGGAAATGGATGAAATTGGAGAATATCATGCTAAGTGAGATAAGTCAATCTCAAAACACTAAAGGACGAATGATCTCACTGATAAGCGGATGAGGACATATAATGGGGGGTGGCAGGGGTTAGCGTTAGGGTTAGGGTTTGGTTTAGGGTTTGGGATAAGGAGGGTGGTAAGAATGGAGGAAGGAGGGACTGTATAGAGGGAAAAGAGGGGTGGGAGGGGTGGGGGAAGGGAAAAAATGACAGAATGAATCAAACAACATTACCCTATGTAAACTTATGATTACACAAATGGTATGCCTTGACACCATGTACAAACAGAGAAACAACATGTATCCCATTTGTTTACAATAAAAAAAATTCTTATCAGATGTATAGTATCTGTATTCTCCCATTCCATAGGTTGTCTCTTTATTCGGTAGACTGTTCCCTTGGCTGTACAGAAGCTTTTAAGCTGATGCCATTTCATTTGTCCTATTGAGGGTTTAAACCCTCAGAGGACTAACATGACCACTTTAGTAGTTAATAAGAGTCACTCTGAAGGATGCTGTGTTAGTTTTCCTGGACTGCAATCACAAAGAATGACAGACTGGGTGGCTTAAACAACAGAAATTTATTTTCTCATGGTGCTGGAGCCTAGAAGTTTGAAATCAAGGTGTCAAGAGGATAGATTCCTCCTGAGGCTACTCTCCTTGGCTGATCAATGACTATCCTTAATTTGCAGCTTATAAAATCTTTCTACACCTATCTGTGTACTAATTTCCTCTTTTTATAAGAACACAAGGGGAAATAAGGAAAGTTGAATTAGGGCCCATCCCCAATGACTTCATTTTAAATGAATCACCTCTTTAAAGTCCCAATCTTCAAATACAGTCACATTCTGAGTTATTGGGGGATGGGACTTCAACATATGAGAGTTTTGGGGGGTTGGGTGGAAACACAATGAGATGTATAGCATAAGGTTTGGAAGGAAGCAAGCACAGAGTCAAGGAGACTAAAGAAAAAGCTATCGGGGCAATCCGGGGGAGACAGGTTTGGGTACATTTGACTAAACAATGGTGGTGAGGCTTCTAGAGAACATCAGAGTAAATAATAGACAGAAGCTGGTAGTTATGAATAGGCTATGTTAAGATGATAAGGGAAGCCAGGCACAGTGGTGCAAGCCTGTAATCCCAGCAGCTTGGGAGGCTGAGGCTGAAGGATCAAAAGTTAGAGGCCAGCCTCAGGACTTAGTGAGACCCTGTCCTAAAAAAAATAATAATAAAAGGGCTGTGAATGTGGCTTATTGGTTAAGCACCCCTGGGTTCAATCTCCAGTATCATAAAAAAAAAGATGATAAGGAAAGTGTCAAGGATGATACTCAATTTTCTAATTTGTGCCTACAGTAGAGGACAATAGAAGTGTCATGGATAAGGAAGAGTTATCTTCTGAGATGCAAGCATACTCTCCTCTTCTGTACTCTGAGATAAAACTGAACCCCTGGTATTAAAGTTTCTGGAGCTACCTTCCTTCTTCCTTCATCTTACCTAAGTACTGTAGTTCATGATACTGAATCTTCTCTGGTCCCCACCCAGGCTCCTTGTTCCCTATAACCTAGGAATGCTCAGTTCTTTCCCTCTGCTCAGGGATTTCATCCCTATTCCTGAGCATCAGTTAGGAGCTTAGGCTCTGCTTCCTGTGGACAGAAGGCTGCCAGCTTTTCAGACTCCTCTGTACTGTGGCACCAGATTAGGCTTCCCTACTGGGTATGCGTCCCTTTCATTTCAGATCTCTTGGTGCTGGCAACTTGCCTGAACCTTGGTCTGCCCCTTCTCTATGCCTCATCTCAATGGATCAATCTAGAAACTCTGCCTTTGTTTGATTGTGAGCATGCTACAAAACCTTTTTACTGATTCCCAGTACTTGACATGCCAATGACAGAGAAAGACATCGGTGAACTGGATCAGTGCAGAAATGTTCATATCCCCTTTCTCAGACTTCTGTGTCCATCTAGAAAAGATGCCATTCTCAAAGAATGAACAGACAATGAGACCGACCTGACATCCTCAGCTCAGACAAAGTGGAATTGAGTAAAGAGGTCTGAGTCACCATTGTGTACACCCGCAAGACTGGGGTCCTAATTAGAATAAAAAAAATTACACACTTGCATAAATATATCAAAAGAGATTCTACTGTCATGTATAACTAAAGAGAACCAATAAAAAAGATCAAAGTAACTCTGCCTGGGACATTCTGATGAAGTATTTTATCTCTTTATTCAGTTCTGCCAAAATTTTGAGGGAAAGGTAGTAAGTCCAAAATGCTTGAACATACCCTTGACTTATCCATTACCCAAATGAGCAAGTTTAAAATACCATAATTCTGTAATTGACCTCAACTCAGCCCCTCTCCAGCTAATATCAAACTACTTCCCTTCTAAAACTGCTTTTCCACATTCATGAGAAAGCAGATTAGCATGTGTTAGAGACTTTTCTACTTTTTCTCTACTGTCCATTCTTTCCCTTTATTTCCTTTAGTAATGTAAATTCCTGAGATTTAGCAAGGAACCTGGCTCCCAGAATAGAAACTACATTTCCCAACTTCCTTTGCTACTTACAGCTATGTGTGTTCATGTGACTAATAATGGGTGAATAAACAATAACTCTAACATTTGAGTTACTTGTTTTGCACTTCTTTTTTCTCCCTCCTTCCCTTTCTAGAAACTAAAACACTGACATGGTAATGATGAGCTAGTCATAACTCTGCAGAAAAGAACTATTTTTAGGGGATGAAGAACCTTAAGATAGAAAGATACTGGGTCTTTAGAAGATCCCATAAGAACAGAATAGTCTACCTGCTTTCCCTTTGATTTGTTACACGAGAGAAAGAAACTTTTGTCTTTTTAGGATTTCTATTATAGAAGTTTATCTTGTACCTTAATGCACAACGTGTTGTTCTTCACTTATCACCCAGAGAACAATGTATATTTGGGCCCATAGTCTGTCTTCAGCCTTCTGTCAAGTCACCTTGGCCAGTGCCCATGAATACCAAAATCAGGTACAGTCATCATTGTAAATGGATTCCATCCACCTATCCCTTCCCCCCATGCCCACTGGGAGTTTTTTCTTTGTGTTCTTGAGGAATCCTGAGTTTACCTTCCTCCTAGCCCTTAATGCAGAAGATTTTATTGCCTATGGGTCCATTTATCCTCCTCACTGGAGAGCAAGTTCCTTGACAGACTCTACCTGAATTATTCATTATTGTGTCCCATTATTGTGTTTAGGACTCAATTTGGATATTGCCTACTCTGTAAAGCCTTCTCTGACCTCTTCTCTTCCAGACTGAATGAGGTGCCCCTCCTCCAGGCAGCTACAAAATCTCAACAATTCCAACTTGTCACCTATGTAACAATGATCACTGCATTAATTGTCCCTTCTACCTTTTCTCATTTACTAGACTGTAAACTCTTTCAAGATCTCTGGATACCCATTAGCTAATACTGCACCCACACTGATTAATTCATTTAATGAATAAAGTTCCTGACAGTTTATCTAGGAAAGAAAAAGCTTGACACATGAATGGACTGGTCTCCAGGCGTTTCGCTCTCAGGCATTTGTTTGGAACCATGAGTACATTAAAGATGGTGTGGTTGGGCTGGAGATGTAGCACAGCAGTAGAGCACTTGCCTAGCACGGGCTGGGTTCAATACCCAACACTGCCCCCCACTAAAAAAAAAGATGGTGCAGTTAAATGCAAAGTATCTTAGCCTGGTGATGAGGGACTTGGACTTGGATTGTCTACCAGTAATTCCTTAAGGATTATGGGCAAGTCCCTTCTACTGTCTAGGTTTTGGTTTTCCCTTTTATAAAGTGAGGGTGTAGACAAATGATTTCCAGTGGTTCTGCTAACTCTAAATTTCAGTATGTTTTAGAAGGTAGCCATAGGCTATTTGCTACTGCCTGAATTGCTGTGTGAAGATTTGTTCTCTCCTCTCTCCATTAAAATTCAAAGTATCTGAAGAATGTTCCATTAAAGCTCAGACACCTCAATGTGTTTGTTTCTGTTGATCCCACTATTTTCTCCAGATGGAGTGAAGGAGTAATCTGTGACCCATGCCTCCTACATGGCTCATAAAGTGGAGCACAGGTGAAAAGCAAGCTGTCAGGGAAGGAAGAAATGTGGAAGAGACATTCCTATTGTTCAGGTACTGTCAGTATCCACCCTGGCTTCACAGAGAGGCCTGCTTGAGAAAATGCCACCACTGGCACATTCCCAAGGCTGGCTCAGGGACCACCCTTCGAAGAAATTTGGAACAAAGTCCTTATCGCTCATGTCTTTCACCTCTCAAGCTTGGCCCCTCCCAATATTCCCACACTGTGGAAACTTCCCAGGCTCCAGGGTAGGGTTGGCAGGTTTTCTTGAGGTGCAGATTGGGACAGTACTCTGGATGGCATCCAACTTACCAGGTGTTTCTCTGGTTGGATGCAATCAGAAGCCCGGATGGGGCAGACCTTGGGTGTAGTTTTTGTTTCCTTGCTGGAAAGTCTATAAACTGTGAGAAGGCTGCTACATTTGCAATTTGGGTTTTCTGGAAATACACCATGTTCTTGTTCTGGGTTTTAAGTGAGCCCTTCAAATATGGAAACTCATGCTGTTTAGACCTGGAAACTGTTTTGTATTATTTCATCAATAATTTGTTCCTGGGATGAGGTTGTGGTTCAGAGGTAGAGTGCTTGCCTGACATGTGTGAGGCACTGGGTTCAATTCTCAGCACTGCATATAAATAAATGAATAAAATAAAGGTCTGTTGACATCTAAAAAATATTTAAAAAATAATTTGCTCCCACCACCTTTTCAATTTTTTAAAAATTCTTATTGGATTGGTGATGCATTGCATAGATTGCTATTCTACTTCTCTTATTTCTTTTCTTTTTCTTCTTCTTCTTCTTCTTTTTTTTTTTTTTTTTTTTTTTGGTAGCAGGGATTGAACCCAGGGGCACTTAACCACCAAACCACATCCCTAGCCCCTTTTTGTATTTTTTTGATTTAGAGACATGGTCTCACTGAGTTGCTTAAGGCCCCACTAAATTGCTGAGGCTGGCTTGAACTCACAATCCTCCTGCCTCAGCCTCCCAAGCTGCTGGGATCCTTTTATTATTTCTGCTCTCATTTTGTCCACCAAAATAGAAACTACACAAGGACAGAGGATTTTTGTCAGTGCATTATTGTTGATGATCTGAGGGCCTAGAAGAGAAGTTGGTATGTAGTAAACACTCAAGCAATTTTTATTGGGAGACTGATGGATTAGGCAATACTGAGGACTGAACTTTGAGGTGCTCTGACTGTGCTCCATATCCAGGCCTTTTTACTTTTTATTTTGAGGCAGGGTTTGCTAAGTTGCTGAAGCCTTCCCCAAACTTGTGATCTTCCTGCCTCAGCCTCCTGAATTCCCAGGATTACCAGCATGTATCAAAGCACTCAGTCACTCAAGCAATTTTTATGAATTAAATCTTTATCTTTTGCTGTACTTTCTGTGTAATTCTCTCAACTTGTCTTCAACCCTATCCCACTGAATTTTTGCTATCACATTTTAAATTTAGTTCTTTTTGTTCTTTGATTATTCTTTCTTTCATATATCCATGTTCATGTTTTAGTGATGCAATGTCTTCTCTTATTTCTCTGAGGATATTAACTATTATTTCATAGACATTTTCCTCTATTCTCAACATTGTTCTGATTTCTTTTCTTTTTCCCCTCTTCATTTTGGTCTCTTTCTTGCAATTTCGAGTTTTCTTTCAAATGACTGATGATCTTTGGCTATTCATTCCTGTTTAAGAGTGAATAACTAAAAAGTATGTTGGAGGGTGTACTGCATAAGAGGGGCTTAGGAGCTGGTGGGCAGAACTTGCTGCCTGCAAATTCTAAACTTTTCCCGAGTCCTTAGGATGAATTGGCATGCTTTTATCTGCATGTCCAGCAACTATCACCACCACATTATTCCTAAGCCCTACTGACCCAATAGCAATTGGCTACCATAATTAGAAAGCCTTCCCAAAAGCATGATGTAGGAGCTGCGTGTTAAAGGACACTATATTTGTTTTCTATGACTGCTGTAACAAATTACTGTACCACAAATTACACTTCTTAAAACAACAGCCATTTATTATCTCACAGTTCTGTATGTTAGAAACTTTTATCCAGATGTCAATATGGCTTGGATGCTTCCTGTGCTCTGAGTCTCACAAGGTGAAAACCAATATCTCAGCAGCTATCTTTTTTTCTGGGACTCTGGGCTGAATCTACCTCCACTACCACTCAGGTTGTTCACCAAATTTAGTTCCTTACATTTGTAGGATGGAGGTCCCCATTTTCTTGCTGGCTATCAGCCAGAGGCCAGTCTTTGTTCCTGGAGGCCACCCTCATTCTTTTTCATAATTTCTGTGTCACCTCCTCCCTCCAGCAAAACTGGGTATTACATCCGTAAGTTCCTCTCATACTTGAAATCTCTCTTTCTTCTTCTGCCATTTCTCTGACTACAGATCAGATTGGGCCAGCCCAGATAAACCAGGATAATCTTCCCATCTTGAGGTCTGTAACCTTAGTTACATTCGCAAAAGCAAGAACATTTTTTTTTTTTTTTTTGCTCCATAATATAGTAGATTCAGATTCCAGGGTTTACAACCTGGATAGCTTTGTGAGCCATTCTGCCCAGAACAAATACATTCAGCAAAAATGGCAGTAAGTGTGTATAGGGCACCACAGGCACTTCAAAATGACTGAAGCATGCATGAAAATTAGGTTAGGGTGGAGGCAGGGGCAGATAATAATGGACCCTCGCACTTCCAGCTCTCTTGTTTTCCTTCATTTCTTTTTTCCCTTAGTTTCCTTTGGGTGCGCTATATCAGAATATTTCATCTCAGCACTCTCACAAGCCAGTTGAAACTGTCCTCCCCATCTGAATTCATTCTAGTTGATTCTCGCCTCTAACATTGCCTGATTGGATGCCAGTCTTTAGCCTCTTTCCCTTTACAGTCAGCTCACTGCTCTTCGTACTGGCAACTAAGAATCTTTGCAACTGGAGCATTTGCCATCTGGATGACCATATGTAATCCCATAAATCCTGGTCTAATTTTCCCACAACACTGTTTTCCTCATGTCATTATGCTTCTAATGGATCCTGATGGCTCTTCTTTGTCTCTGGAACTCAAACCAAATTCTTAAGCCTGCATAGCCAAGTCTGAATCTACCCGGCCATGCCAACCCTCTCACAGACTCAATCCTAGGCAGCCTGGCCTCATTGCCTTTCAGTATTCCATACTGATTCTCTATTGTGAATTTGCTCTTTTTCAATCAAAGTGTCTCATTCTCTGAATTAAACATCATTACCCTATGTAGATGTATGATTACACAAATGGTATGCCTTTACTTCATGTACAAAGAGAAACAACATGTATCCCATTTGTTTACAATAAAAATAAATTTTTTTTAAAAAAGTGTCTCATTCTCTGTCCCTTTTGTGCATATAAATTGTGCCTAGCCTATGTATGAGTCAGAACACAAAGCACGAATCCTTGAGGAAGCTTTCCCCAGGTCTCCCCATTAATCCTTCATTCCTCTTCCTTTCTTTGGCATGACTGCTCCATACAGTTTTGTGTTATGTGCATTTCATTCTTTATTACAAATTTTCTTTGACTTTAATGATGCCATGTGTGGCAGTCTCATCTTTCCAACTGCCCAATAGGCTACTTGAGGACAGGTCTCATGTCCCATTAGATTTTGGAAACTATTTGTTTTCAGCATTTATACAGATGTCAAACATTTTATATATGACTTAGAGAAATATGAAAATTCGTGTCTATTTCTGTTCCACTTACAAATCAGTAATCTCAACTGAAACTCAAGGGGGACTTTCTCATAATATCATATTTTGGACAAGATTATGAACTATGTATTTCTGGCATCAGAAATTTTAACCAAGTTTCTCTTTATATTTATTTCCATGACAATGAATGTGCATACTTATCCTAGCTTTCTCAAGCTAGCTTTCCCCACAGGCCAGTTTTGTCAGTTGGCCAAACATGTGCATGATTTATTAGCAGTGGTGGTGTTTAATCTAATTCTTGCATAGTCTTCAGCAGGCAATGATTGGAGAAAAGAACCACCTTTTGAAGAAACTGCCAAACTTTGCCTTAAGACATATTGCAAATAAGATACTAGATTTATTGCAAAACTCATTCTGATAAACAAAAGTGTACAGTAAATTCAGTTCCAAATTGCGAAGTCCATAAGATTCTAACTAGAGGGCTTCGGGGGCTCAAAAACCCAAATCTTTCTTTGATTCTAAGCAGAAAACTATTACTGGAAGTGCTGACAGTTGATAAGTTTGAGACATATGGTCCTATTCTCTTTTTCCAAAATGAGAATGGTGGTTTTAGCAGTAAATTGATAGTGTAAGTAAATCTAGCACTTGAAAGAATTTAATTAAATTTTCCCCATCTTCAGTGTAAACAACAGACAGAATCTATCCTTCTGGTAAGGAGAAGTAATGGAATTCCCCTATGGCAAATGGCTATTGCACTAGACTAGCTCCTGTTGAAGAGGCAGGAATGATGCTCATGCAAGATAGCCTGTAGTCAACAGTACATAAAGACTCTCCAATATTGAGAGGGAAATACATCACAAAAGAACACTAACATGTCAGCCTCTTAGGAGCACCAAGCACCCATTCATTCCTGTGAGCTCAAACACAATAACCAATAGGTCCCACGGCAACAGGGAAAGGACCCATTCCCACCAAACTGATAAATAAGATAGCAAGTAGAGCCACGGCATGAAGGAAAAGGAATGGGAACATGGAAAGTGCAGGCTTTAGTGGGAAAATGATCCAGAACAATGCCAACATTTAGTGAGCTCATGACTGCTTTGGAGCTCTAGAGACCTCGATGGTTAATTGAAAATGTCCTGACCCTTATTTTTTCCAATAAGAAAAGTTCACACAGAAAGCCTTTAACCAATCTGCAGTAGATAGCAAAACACCACCCCAAATTCAATTGTGCCCTTCAGCAGCATGTTTGTTATGCGGAAAATACTTGTAAAATTTTCTGGAAATGGAATTTTCTGGCAAATGCAGGTGCTTCCAAATTTGCATGCATCTGACTTAAGGTATTTTGTAAAACAAAGGGAACAGACATGAAAGCCAGGATTACAGGCCTACTTTGGGGCTGTTATGAAGAAGAAAAAATTGTCTCCTCATTTTTTTCTGTGCCTCTTCCCTTCCCACAGCCCATGTCAGTAGCCCCACATGGAATCATGTGAGGTCAGCCTCCCTCACCTGCCTCATTGCCTCCCTGTGTTCTTGTTTATGTGCTTCCCTCCACCACAGGAACCTGAATGTCCACCATTATATCTGCAACTTTTGATCATATTTGTGCATGTTTGTTCTCCTTCCTAAAGTTATAAGTACATTGAGAATAGGAATATGCATTTTAAATGCATATTTTTAAATGATCATTTTATTATTTTAATCATCTTATCGATGAATCCCATGTACGTGATTTATTTTTTGAAAATAATAATGTTTGTCTCCATTTCTGCACTTGTGATTCTCTACTTACATCTACATTTCTTATTTTTATACATTTTGTTTTCTCTGAGGACTACTGGTTTCTTGAGGGCAGGTAAACGTTTTATCTCTGTGCTTTCTACACAGCAGGCACTCAATAAACATTTGTTGAGTTAATTCCCTAGTCATGTATGACTCTTTACAATTGACAAAGCTCTTCACAGTATCTCAATGGGGTAAGCAAAACAAGTATTATTCTTCCAGCCCGCCTCTTGTTTTAGTTAAAGAAACAAAATGATTACAATGCAGGCAGCTTAGCCTAACTTCCAACAATGGTCAAGAATTAGGGCTGAATGTCCTAAGAGGACCCCTACCTCTTACACTGAGAGTGTTTTCTCCTTCCTTTTATTCCCCTTCTTTAGACCAATTGGCTTTTCCCTGCAGGGTGCCTTTTTGGAGAAAAGTCTCCATTGGATTCATTGATATAAAATACCTCATCAAATGTTTTAGACAGTGAGTAGTAACAGCTGCTATACCTGATTGTCAGAAGGAAATCTTTTAGAACCTGGACTTTTGTAATATATGACGCCTTTCTGTTTTCTGGAGCTAACACAAGAACACAATCTTTCTCTAGAGCCAGCTCAGTGCCTAGAACAAATTACGGCAGGATCCACATTGACTTTGTGGTTAGGCACTCACATAATCAACGTGAAAAAAATACTGTGTATTTTGTTCCATACGTTGTATTTCCTCAATGTCAGTTCAAATATATTACTACATTCAGACCATCCATCAATCCTGTGAGGAAGGGGTATTTTTATTCCCAGGTCGAAGACAAAACAAGTACAGAATGATTAAATAAATTGCCTCTGGATAGATAGTTACCATTTAATTGGCTGTGAAAAAATTTTAGAAACCTGGAACCTATTTAAAAGAACTTTTATCAGGAGTCAAGACGAATATGCAGTCTGGGTCAGAAAGACTTGAAGCTCAGTAAAATAAACCAACTATAGAACAAATGAGGGAAAGCCCTTCCATAGATGCCTGACAAAATTGGAGAAGTCTTAGTGTTCATTTATTAATTAAATAAATGAAGACTTTTTATCATATTAGTCTCTGGCAAGTATGGAACTAATGGTGTGCACTAATCAGTTCAAATGACATTACAACATCAAAAAGAAAGGAAAGTCAATTGCACTAATGCTACATTATTAACTAATGAGCAAGAACTTCTCAAATATACTATGGAGGAGTTTTTTTTATGTTCTTTTAAAATTTTTTTGTTCTTCTTAGTTATACATGACAGTAAAATCTATTTCGATATATTTATACAAGCATCTTATTCTAACTAGGATCCCAGTCTTGTGGTTGTACATGAGGGTGAGATTCACTATGGTGTATTCATATATGAACATAGGAAAGTTAAGTCAGATTCATTCCACTGTCTTTCCTATTCCTATCCCCCTCTCTTCCCTTCATTCCCCTTTATCTAATCCAATAAACTTCTGTACTTCCCCTCTTCCCCACACTGTGAATTAGCATCCACATATCAGAGAGAATATTTGACCTTTGATTTTTTTGGGGAGTGGCTTATTTCACTTAGCATGATAATCTCCAGATCCATCCATTTACTAGCAAATGTCACAATTTCATTCCTCTTCAAGGCTGAGTAATATTCCATTGTTTATATATAACACATTTTCTTTATCCATTCATCCATTGAAGGGCATCTGGATTGGTTCCATAGTTTAGCTATTGTGAATTGAGCTACTGTAGACATTGATGTGGCTGCTTCAGTGCAGTATGCTGATTTTAGCTCCTCTGGATATATACTGAGGAGTGGGATAACTGGGTCAAATGGTACTTCCATTCCTAGTTTTTCTTTTTTTTTTTTTTTTTTGAAGAATCTTATGGAGGAGTTTTCTGATTCTTAGAAAAGTTGAAGGAAGATTCTGATTTTTATTGATCTGCCACTTATTTATTCTGGACCTTCGTTTTGCTATCTATTAAGTAGTGGAACTGATGCCTACTTCATAAAGTTGCTGTGGGTGTTAGTCTTGTTCAGTATACAGCACATAATGAATGACTGGAAGGAAGGGATAATTGGTATTATTTTAAATTGTTTTCCTTCACAAATAAGAGATATTACTTATTCCAAAAGTGGTAGCAACAAGGATAAGTCAAGTACAATATGTAACTGTTAATAACTTGGCCAGTACTTCAAACTCAACAAACTCTGAAATCTTAAGTATGCCAGATAAGTTTTCTCCTTGGGAGAAGGTCTACTATACTATATTGCAATGCTTGAAACATCCCTTGCAATTTCCATCAGAGCCAATTATAAAGCCCTCAAGAAAATCAGTCTCATTTCTTAATTATTGCACTTTCCTTTACACTGAAAATTTATGGACTATCTCTATAGCCCATTGTATTCATTTGACTTGATGCTAAGTGATGCTTGGCTATTCCAAAACATCTTGTCTATTCTCCAATGATAAAACTCTAGTCTGAGTATATTTGACCATGTATCACAGCTCATGTAGGAAGTTGCCAAGTTTTTTGAATAATCTTTCAACTTCTTCAGAGATTATACACATTTTGTCCCCTCTAAAACCCATATTCAACATGAACCCCAAAACAACAGTGTTTGGAGGTAAAGCTCAATGAGTGGTGCTTAGGTCTTGAGGGCTCCCTCCTCATGAATGGATTACTAATGCTATAAAAAGGGTACGTGGAGTGAGTTCACTGTTTTCAGTCTTTCACCATATGAGGTCACAACATTTGTTCCCACTTGCCCCTGCCATCTGCCATGTCAGGACCCAGCAGGACCCTCACCAGAAACCAGATGCCAGTGCCTTGAAGTTGGATTTTGCAGTCTCCAGAACTATGAAAGATAAATTTATTTTCTTATTTGTTTATTGTGGTACTGGAGCTTGAATTCAGAGCCACTGTACCACTGAGCCACATCCCCAGCCATTTACATTTTTTAATTTCAACACAGGGTCTCAATAAGTTGCCAAGGCTGGCCTCAAAATTGTGATCCTCCTGCCTCAACCTCGGCTGGGACTACAGGTATGGGCCACAGTGCCCAACTAAATTTCCTTTCTTTATAAATTTTCCTGTAGCATTTTGTTAAAGTAGATCAAAATCAATCAAGATACAATGTTACCACTTCTTACTACTCCTGCATGAATAGACATTTGGAACAGAATAAATGGGACTGAGGCTAAGACACACATCATAACCTTGTTTTATTGTTGTAATTGTGTCATGGTCCACTTATGTGCACTATCTCTGCCTCAGTACTTGGGGCCTTCTTGAGTCCTGGGAGCAAATATTTTCTAAATGTTTATGAAACTATTTAACTCCTTACTTTTATTTTTAAGAACTTGAATAGTGCCTTATACAATTTTGACTCCCACAAAGCACCTAGCATAGTGCTTATTGCATGTCATTCAAATAATACCATTAGTAGAAATTAATGACATATTTGAATTAACATAAGCAAAGTTAAAAATTAGCAACAACGCGGTTAATTTATCTCTAATCCATATGAAGTAGTAAGTAAATATTGTCCAATTGGCAGCAACAAACAAAATATGAGGGTGTGTTCAACTACAATGTTGGGTTCAAATAATGACTCTATTATAATTATGCTAGGCAATAGTCCAGCCAGAAGAACCAAATTTTAGTGTTTAATAAAATGCTACCACCAAAGTAAAAATTATCTATAATTTGGGGGTCACTTTCAAATCCACAAAAATGTCATGAGTTATAGTTGACAGTTCTAAATGACACAGTTTTCTACCATGACAAATATTGTAGATCCCTCTTGTCTTAACTCATGGACATATGCTGTGGTTTAGCAAAACCATAGTCTTTGGAGATTGTCAGTTCCAATACTATCCCAGGTAGTGACTGAATTGGATTCTCCCCCATTTAGGCAAAATTCCAAACATCTGTTTTTCTTAATTCTTGACCTAGTCTAGCCTCACTATTTTTCTCTTATCTGCTCACCTGTCACTGACCCTAAGGAGAATTTTACACTGTACAAAACAGCTTACGTATCCAAACCCAATTCATGGCCCTCCAGGTACAGTACCAGAATATCGGAAGCAACTTCTTCAATTAGAACCACTTTTTAAAGTAAACAAATTGCACCATTTCCTACATGATTGGAATTGGACCGAGGAAATTCATCATTTAAGGAAAGACATGGAGACATAAATCTCCTCTGAAGTCATTAAAATTTACAAATGAACATATAGATACTCATATAGCACCATAAATGATATGGAAGGGTTTCATAATAAGCATTGAAAACTTGTTGGAATTCCCATT
This sequence comes from Sciurus carolinensis, assembly GCF_902686445.1. Classification (NCBI taxonomy): domain Eukaryota; kingdom Metazoa; phylum Chordata; class Mammalia; order Rodentia; family Sciuridae; genus Sciurus; species Sciurus carolinensis. Next base: position 111,163,188 of record NC_062232.1, on the reverse strand, counting down.
TTTACTCTCTGCTATCTTTTTCTAAATTAGACAAACTCCCAATTGATGTTACTAATTTATAAGGAATAAGAGGAAAGTAGGACAAAAGGAAGGGGAAAAACTTTAAGAATCTAGTTGTAAACTATTACTAGTGGAACCTAATCCACATTCAAAATCCCCTTTCCTAATCTTAATATGAAACACTCTTCTGACACACAAGTATGTGCCCAAAAAGACTTGCTTTTCTTAAGTCAAGTTCTTTTTATTTGCACATATTTATGTTTAGTGTGCAAATCCATATAAAATATAGTGAGATAATAAATACCATTATTTCTTATAAGGTGCCTGGCCCATGCAGTTGTTTGATGAGTATACGTTTCCTTCCTCCCCTCCCTCTTTGACTTTAGTTCCACAGTTCTTACAACTTTTATGCCACTTTACATCCTTGGGTGTGATCTCACATATCCAAAGATTCATCCCTCCAAATCCTAGTTTTCAGAGCAATGTGACTGAAGTTTCTAGCGTAAAAAGGACCAATGTTCCTGTCCTTAGGGAGTATACACACTAGTGGAGAAGACTGGGAAACACCAGAGTTAAAATACAGCAAGGACACATGGGGTGCAAGGCAAGCACAGAGAAGAGGCACCTTAGCTGGAAGAAGCACTTGGGAAAGGTGTTCTGAAAAAGAAGGAGACTTCTAAGTAACCTAATAGATAAGTAGGAGTTAGGTGGGAAAGGTGGATACACAGGCAAAAATTCTCATGGCTTATCTAAGAAATAATCTGGATACTAGGAGGGCTGCTGTTGAGGACACAAAAGAGAAAAATAAGCTTTCAAGTTAGTTGGGAGCCAAATTAAGATCATTGAGGGCAGGGCTGGGGATTTAGCTCAGTTGTAGAACTCTTGCCTGGCATTTATGAAGCCCTGGGTTCCATTCCCAGAACCACAAAAAGAAATCATTGAAGGCCCAGCAGATGAATGTGTACTCTGTCTTGGAGGCAATGAGGCATTTGTTACTTATTTTTAAGTAGGTCATTGACTGACATGTACAAAGTAGTTTTTTTTTTTTGGATCAATATTTTAGAAATCTTGGTTTGAACCAGAAGAAAGGATGATAGAGGTAGAGAGAGGAATTGGAAGCCTCCTGTAGTGTGAGCTAATAAGGCTGAGAATGGGACGAAGCCGTGGCAAATGAATACAGGAAGTACTCTAGAGGTAGAATCAACAGGACTGGATGGCCTGACAAATTTAAGAGGGAAAAGGACAAGATCTAAACAACAGGCACTCATAAAACACACACACACTTCATCAGTTGATGTGAGCTTGCAGTGTTTCTCAAACTTGATCATGCATCAGAGTTCCCCAGAGAACTTACTAAAACATAGATGGCTAGGCCAAACCTCTGAACTTTTGACGCAGTAGGTCTGCAGTAGAACCTGATCCTGAGTTTCTAATAACTTCTAAGTGATGCCAATGGTACTGTCTGGGGACCACACAATGAAAACCATTGCGTTACAGATGGGATAGGTCATATCTTTTGTGGAAGTTAGTCCATTAGTATTGTTTTTGTCACATTTGGATTATGAATTAATACACATGAATTTGAATCTCCTAATCACAACCTCCTCTATCTTCAAGGCACAAGATAGAGGAGAGTGCACACATCTAGTTATTTTTTTTAAATAGGCAACATATTAATATAATTAAAATTTCAAATGGGAAAATAGGAGACAGAAAAGTTCCTTGGTCACCCACTACATCTCCCCAGGGGCAACAAAATATTTCAGTTTTCAATATCTGGACAATCTTGAAATAAATACTCATTATCTATGTCATTTCAAACACATGTGAGTATAACTGCAGGACAAATTCCTAAACCTGGAATTGCTGCATCAAAGCCTATGTAGATTTATAATGACCAAACTGCCTTAGATAGAAATTAACAGCTTAAAATCTACTATCAGTGTCTGAGAGTGTTCATTTTCCCACATCTTTGCCTGCAAAGTGCATTATCAAACATTTCACTGACTCACAAAAAATGGTGCCTTAACATAGATTTAATTTCCACCATTCTCATTATGGAGTGAAGCTGAGCATCTTTTCATATGTCTGAGGACCATTAATGTTTTCTTTAGACAGAGACTTCGAAAGAATTCATGGATAATCTATAAGGATGGAATACTTAGGATGGATAACTGAGGTTTAATTTTCTAAGAAAGTTCTTGGCAACTCCTGGATGAGCGATAGGGATCATTACATCAGACAAGTCCACACTCCACTGGCAAAATAAAATGTCAAGAAAAAGAATATGTCTTTGTAGATTGGAGACATTCAAACTATTTAAGAGGCTATTACCAAGTTTAGGAAAGAGATGTCACAAATGTTTCTCAAATCTCTACACACTGCAGTAGACAATAGAAATGGGAGAGATGTAAGAAATAGTAAGGAGGAAGAATTGTCAAGACTTAATCGTTTTTTTGATTATGGCAAGTGAGGATGAAGGAAGAGTTGAGGATGATACCCTAGGTTCTATTTTCAATAACAGGTTGATGGTGACATAATTTACTATGACAGGAAACAAGAAGAGGGAAAAGATTTGGAGATCAAAATAAAAAGCAATTTTTTATTGCTAAATATTGAATATACAGATGGACTATCTTATCTGAAATACTTGGGACTAAAAGTGTTACAGATTTCTGATTTTTTTCCCTATTTTGGGAGGCAAGAATTCTATCATTGAACTACCAATGCCTCCTTTTTTGACTCTTAGAATATTTGCATATAGAACATGACATATTTTGGGAATGGGACACAGGTCTAAACAGGAAATTCACTTGTTTCATATACACCTTATACAGATAGGCTAAAGGTAATTTTATACAATAGTTTTAGTGCTCCTGTTTGACCTGTGACCTGGCATGTGAAGTCAGACATGTAATTCTTCACTTTTATGGTATCATTCTGATACTCAAAATTTTTGAGTTCTGGAGCATTTCAGATTGGGAGTATTCAGGTTAGGAATATTCAACCTGTACTAAGTTTGAGAGATCCTTAGGATCAGCCAACTCACTTGGTTCTCAAAGTGATCCTCTGAGTTAATTTTGTTCCTCTTAGACACATGGGAAGAACATTTACTGAGTTAATAAGTACAAGCATTGTGATTGGCTTGAACATTATATTTCCATGTGTAAATGATTAGAAATGAATGGTTCAGAGGAGTATCTAACTACCCTCCCCATCCTTACCTCCAAACTCCTGAATCCACAGATTTGTGCTTGATGGAAAGTTGAGTTCCAGAATATCCCCAAAGGAGCTGAAGAAATAGTTTGTTTTGGAGAGTGCTCACCTAGCATGTGCAAGGGCCGAGTTTCGAATCCCCGGCGCCTCAGAGGAAAAAACAAAAACATAAACAAAAACAGAATATCCCCTAAGTGAAGGTAAAACTTAGTTTTATAATTCCTTGAGCCATGGTGATCTTCCTCAGGTGCCTACTTTGAGTAGCAGCAACTCAATATTTCTTGTGCTAATGTTGTCACAGAAAACAGAAAATGTGTGCTGTCTTCTTTTAAAATCCAGGACATGTACTTTATTTTTATTGTTCTAAAACTCTGAAAAATATAGAAAAATAGAAAGAAAAAACAAAAACACAGCTGGGTTTCTAATTTAATCTTCTGCTGACACCTAGTGCCAGAACTCTGCATACTCTGTTAGTTGCCCCAAATAAGAAAAATAATTAACAGAATTTTAAAGTTGCCATGAATTTGAAACAGAAATAATAATGACTTATTTTAGCAAACAATAACTTTTATCTTATCTTCACATTAATTTTTCACACTTCAATATCAGCCTTTTTAAAAAAGTGTTTAGACACCAGTCTTTGTACATGTCTAAGAATTCAATCTTTAGGCAATATCTTTTTGGAGGAGAAGTACTGGGTTGAACCTCCAGGGGTGCTTTACCACTAAGCTACATCCCCGGCCCTTTTTATTTTTATTTTGAGACAGGTTCTTGCTAAGTTGCTGAAGCTAGCCTACAACTTGCGATCCTCCGGCTTCAGTCTCCAGAGTTTGTGGAATTACAGGTGTGTGCCACCATGCCCAACTATTCCAATTTTTGGTTACCTGCTGGGGGAATTCCTAAGAGTGCATGGAGACCCAAGTAAGTAACAATTTCACTCTAAGTTCTGAATCACTTGGGATAAATTGAAAGTTGCCATCAGGTGGAACTGGAGTCTGCAATGTTTTCATAATCATTCTTTTCAACTACTGAAGAACGTTCAATATCATAGTAAGAGTTTCTACTACACACACACACACACACAAAATCTAGTGTTGCATGTAATTATTACAAATGATCATATATTAAAAAGAATGAGTTTGTAAATGGGGGAGGGGGAGAATGACTTCTAATGAAGAAACTGGCATGTTTTATATATACATCATTAAAAGCAGAGTTTGAATTATTCGTGTTAATTAAATTATGTAGACAGTAGAGGCATTCAAGAGGATTACATTTGTGTTTGGTGATCTTATACCTACAAAGTCAAAGAAAAAATTTAAAAATATAAGGTTTGTAAAATGAATTATACCATTTCTCCACTTAAGTGTGCACTTGCTGGCTGAGTGAACTTGGCTGCCAGTCTCAGTTTCCTCATCACTAACCTAAAGTACTTGCCTTATTTGGACTTACCTGGCAGTGTCAAATGAATTCTAACAATCTAAGAAGCATGTCTTCCACAATTTTACCTTTCTAAAGTTCAAACCTGATCATTATCACCCTTTGTTAAACACCTACCATATGTCAAACACTTAGGTAATTTTTCTTAATCTTCACAACTCTTAAATAGGGTAGATGCTCTTTTACCTTTACACTTGAGGAAAGGGAAGCTCAGAGAAGGTAAGGAACATCTTCTTAAGTAGAACAGCCAATAGTTGAACTTGGGCCTGGATGTCCTAGGTCACACTTTTGTTCAGGGTAATGTGCTACCTGACATTTGTAAAACTGGCTTTCATGCCAGTATCATTGTACATGCCAGTAATCCTGGCGACTAGGGAGGCTAAGACAGGAAGATCAAAAGTTCAAGCCCAACCTCAGCAACTTAACAAGGCCCTAAGCAACTTAGTGATTTAGTAAGACCCTGTCTCAAAAAATGAAAAAATCTGGGGGTGTAGCTCAGTGGTGAAGCACCCTGAGTTCAATCCCCAGACAGCAAAGAAACAAAAATAAACAAACAAAAAAACTCATGGCTTCCTACAACCTTCAGGAGAAAGGCCAACCCCATGGCTTATTACAGGGATTTTTCTTTGTCTGTCTCTAGCTTCTGCCAATCCCTCTGGCCTTTGCCTACAGCCCAATCACCTTCTCCAAGAAACCTTCCCTGGTGCCCTTCCTGATCCACCTAAAGCACACTGGTCATGTCCTTATTATCATACTTGCTACACTATACTGTAAATGTTGATTTCATTGTCTGTCTTCCTCAAAAGTGCTGTAAAAGTGCTTGACGCACAGTAGGAATTCAATAAACATATTAATGAATAATGAGTAGGAAAGGCCTGGTATCAAGTCCTACCACTTTCTAGAAAACTGGCTGTGTGTGTGTGTGTGTGTGTGTGTGTGTGTGTACGTGTGTGTGTGTGTACATGTGTGTGTGTGTACGTGTGTGTACACACACGCACATGTGTGTAAACTTTGCAGTATTGGAGATTGAACTCAGGCCCTCCCATATGCTAAGCAAGGGCTCTACCACTGAGCTACCCTACCTCCAGCCTTAGAAGAGTGTTGTTTAAAGTATGGTCTCAGGGCCAGTAGCAACAGCATCATCTGGGGACTTAGAAATACAAATTACCAGCCTTGCCTGCTCCAGACTTATTGAATCAGAAATTCTGGGAGTGGGGCCTGACCATCTGAGTTTTAACAACCCCTCCAGATCATTCTTGTGCAATGAATTAGGAGTATGGTTATTATTAATATGGTTTCCTCAGGTTTATATACATTAAATAAATAGATTAATGCTTAATAGATTACAAAATGCTTTCCTAACCCACTATCTTTGAGATTAAAAATGAAATGACAAAGGAATTCAGAACTCTATTTAATACACCCCTATTTAGGAGGCCCCTGAGTTCTGAGGAAAGAACTTTCTTAGTTGTCACACCAGGAAAATAAGGTTTATGTCTTTATAGGGGTGTTTGCCTGTCCAGACTGGGGTAGTGGCTTCTGTGGTAAGCAGTCCCTCGCACAAAATCCCAGCACTTGGATGAAGGATTCTAGGTATATAGGGTTGAACATGATTAATACCAACTAAGGTCGTAGGAAAACTAATCAGTAGGAAAGAAGATGGTGATGGTTATAAGTGTGTGTGTGTGATTAGGAAATGATCCTAGGGGCATGATGTTTCAATAATTGAAAGAAGTTGCTTGCAAAATTATATGATCCCATTCTTAGTTAAAAACATTCTTTATTTCAGGAAAAACTTGTGAACAACGCTAAAATATTGTTGGTGATTTTCTGTGGATGGTGAGACTACACCTTTACTTTATAGCTTTTGGCAAGCAACATTATTTTTATAATGATAAAAAAGCTATAAAGGCTTAAAAAATTGGTTCTGTGTTCTTGGAGAGCCTGATATGCAGGATCAATGGCCTGTGTGGCTAGAGGTGGGATCTGAAAGGCAACTTTGGATTTCTTAGAAGCTAGAAGGAGCTGGAAGGAATCCTGAACATTCCAAGTGGTATCAATGGGAGCTCCTAAAGCATTGAAATAAGAGGGGGAGACACCCTTCAGAAGATATCTGTAGGTAGACATGGAAGGCAAAAGGATTCACCTGGCAGGGAAAAGTCGGGGTAAATGATTCGGACAGTTAATGACTATAAGTATTGCAACCAAAAGAAGGCATCGACTTGAAAGGAGGACCGGAGAGATAAGAGAGATAAGAGAAAATGGTGCCTGAATCAAACTGTCAATCACTTTAAATTGAACCAAACTAAGTTTGTAAACTCAGATTATGCACTGTAATTTACATATTCTGCATATGGCTTATACCCTACGATTTCTTCTCATCATCATAAAAATCTGGATGTGTTCTTGAAAGTGATGTCTGAGCAATAGTTTCTGTGGAGATATGGGTACAGAATTGAAGCAAAAGGTCTGAATCTCAAGGGTATGATTTTTGGAGAAGTTCCCCCATCTCCACCATTGAGCCTATTATTTGAGCATTTATTAAGCAGTGTTTTAGAAGCCTAAATGCTGTGAGTGACTTGTCTTGCTTATTTTTATAGGTATAAGACACTGCTATCATGCCCAATTTGTAAAAATTGGTAAGGTTATAAAGAAAGTAATATGGTCATACTGCCCTGGTGGGAATGTGAATTGGTGCAACCTTTCTGAAGGACAATTTGGCAATACTTTCCAGAAGAATTTTAAGTGTAAGTACCCTCTGTTTCAATTATTGAACGACTAGAAATTCACCCTAAAGATAAACTGGCAACAATATATGCACAAAGAACATGCAAAAACTGATGAGATCCTATAGTATGTACAATCAGAAAAAATGAGAAATTATACTCTATGTATGATCTATCAAAATGTATAAATGCATTCTACTGTCATGTACAACTAATTAGAACAAATAAAAAATTAATTTAAAAAAACCTGAAAGCAACCATTGTCCTCAAGTGGGGAGTTGGGTAATTAAAGTATGGCACAGCCATGGGGGGAAAAATGAAGAAAATTGGTGTTCTGAAATGGAAAAGGATCTATCAAAATACAGTAAGTGAAAAAAAGCAAGTGCAGAAAAATATTTATAACATGATTAATTTTGCAGCAATTTTAAGAATACATATATACACATAGGATATGGATTGATAGATATATTGGTATATAAACAATGTTTTTCCTCAGAAAGGAAGCACAAGAAACTTAACAATACATACGTCTGGAAAGAACAACTGAATTATTTTTCTGTGATTTTGAGATATTTGGGTTTTAAATGTTTTGATTTCCTCCTTATGTTCTCTATTTTTTAAAACCCTAACACTTCATTAAATCTTTTAAATAAAAAAACAAATAGCTAGCAATGTGTCGAGGCTTCATAATGTGCAGGGGACTGAGCTAAGCACTTTACTTTTAATAGCTCATTACATTTACATCTTAAATTCTTATCTTCCTTTTACAGGTGAGAGGCTCAGACCTGTGAAATCACTTAATTGAGGTCACACAGCTAGAAGGTAGGGGAGCTGCTATTTAAATGTCCTCCACTGTATTTCAGAGCCCTAACTCTCAACTGCCAAACCACACTCTTCTAATTGGTCTTTCTACCCTCATTGTCTAATGAGAGTGCACTAGTGAACAACTGCGACCTAATGAAATAATGTATGAGAAATATTTTTCTAAGTATAGAGATGTTTGAGAAGGGTGGGCAGGAATAGGGAGGTTGTTTAAATTGGGAAGACCTGTGCATGGACCCCTAGTGAAGTGTTGATGAACAACTTTCTTTTGTTTCTCCTTTAGAAATATTATAAAGTTTGCTGGGCATGGTGGTGCATGCCTGTAATACCAGCAGTGCAGGAGGCCAAGGCAGGAGGATCACAAGTTCAAAGCCAGACTTGGCATCTTAGTGAGACCTTGTCTCAAAATAAAAAATAAAAAGGGCTGGGAATGTGGCTCAGTGGTAAAGCACCACTGGGTTCAAACCCTGGTTCTTAAAATGCACACACACAATATATATATGTATATATATATATATATATATATATATAAATATATATATATACACACATACATATATATAATATACTCACATATATAAATTTACATTTACTCCCTTTTTCCCAATAATACCTGATAGCTCTTTAAAACTTTTTTTTTTCAGATTTGAATGGCTATATTGCACACTTTGGGGGAGAAACTGAGGATTCAACCCAGGGGTATATCTGCAGTCCTTTTGATTTTTTATTTTGAGACAAAGTCTTTCTAACTTGTTGAGGATCTCATTAAATTATCCAAACTGGCCTCCAACTTGCAATCCTCCTGCCTCAGTTTCCCAATTTGCAGACTACCACCACACCCAACTGCACATACATATTTTATATAAATGAGAGCAACTATTCATTTATTCAGTATCTTGCCTTTGTCACCTATATATCTTGGCCATCTTTTCATATCAGCACTTACCAATCTACTTTGTAAAATAGCTGCATAGCATGCATTTTGTGAATATATTTTTAAAAAATCATCAAAGAACTTTTACTTCCATTTGTTCACTTTCCTAATCAGTGCTGAAATGAACACCTTTCTAAGAAAGTTTGGAAAGGCTCTTCAGACTGAGTGTGACATTTGTCCACCCTGTATTGGTGAGAGTGACTCAACAGGACTCTGCACTGAGGGAAGGAGTATTTTTCACTGTGTGGAAAAATAAAGAACTCTCTCCAAGACAGCCAACACACTCAGAGATATGAGAGTTGCCAACAGGTGGGATGACTTCAAAAATAAATAAATAATAAAACTTTCTGTTGAGCCAGTTTAGTAAAAGAGCAGAGACTTGCTATGATTGCTCAACACTGGCTGGATCAGAAAAGGAATTTTCAGACTCACTTACAAGCATGGTTGGTGGAGGGCTGTGGATTCCACCAGACAGTCTGGAGACAGCTAGACAGGGACATGAGCAGCAGAACTCCAAATCGGCAACAGCACGTGTGGAAGGAGCAGTGACCTATGGGGAGAGTCATAACTCATAGACCAAAGCTCTTCCAGCAGAGGGCAGTGCCTCAGATATCAGGCAGGGCCCAGGCCAGCTAAAGTCAGAGCTGGGGACTTCGCTGGAGAGATTGCACCAGCTTCTGGCGGTGGAGAAATTGAACTAATTTGTCCTTTGAATACTGTAAGTGGTATTGGGGGGCACTGAGGAGGGACAGTGGGAACTCACACTCCTGTGATTTGCCTGTTTTCTGGTGTCTAAAAATTTGGATTGGGTATACATGTCTATTCATCCAGTTTGGCCATTAGGGCTTGCAAGTAAGGAAATTCGGGGTCATTTTCACTAGGTTGGCCACCGAATCTCTCAGGTTTCTGGGTGCACTTGAATCAAAAAGGGAGTGACATGTCTAAAATATAGCCTAGACTTCTAACCCTGGGGCCTGTAGAACAGACACAAAGTTTACAACTAGAAAGTTAGCAGAGGGGAAAATATGTAAGAAGTAAAAATTTTATCTAAAAATAGAAACTTAGTGTTTAACACTGGAGTTATTGTTTTTGAATTTCGATGGCTAAGAACGATGGCCTTTAAAACGAAACTTTAAAGTAGAAGAGCCGACCATGCAAAATATTATACATACAGATAATCAAAGATTAAATGAAAGTATTCCACAGACCTAAACCAAATCCGATCAACTCTTCCGTAAATATTGGTCACCTTTTCTGCTGTGTAGTGGTTGGAATGAAATGGGGACAAAACTGACTAGACTTATAAACTCTATTTCTAATGCTTTTGTTTTTGAGCCTTGAGTTTTTTTATGGGGAGTGGCTTTGGTATTCGCTAGTGGAGTCAAGGCAGATTTGCCGGATAATAAAAGTACAGTGTGTATTTAATTGCCAGGCACAGCTAAGTAAAACACAACACATACGAAATCAGCGCCAAAGCCAAGTCTAAAGGCAGTTTGTATGCATGTCTGAGAAAAAGATCAAGTGGAAAAAAATACCAGCAAAGAGAATAAACTTCCCCAGCTGTTTTCTTTCCTGCAACTTGTAGTGCAGGGGTGTTCGACGTTCCCCCGGTTTCTAGATTATTAGCTGGCGGTCCTCACCGGCCAAGAAGCGGATCGAGTCCTCAGACCCAGCTGGTGGAGGCCGAGAAGCCCAGGGACTTCAACGGGTTTAGGGATGGGACAGTCAGCAGCAGCTGCGGGCGGGGCAGTAGGGACGCTGGAGGTTCTCAGAGGGGCCCTTTCCCAAGGCCTTAACCCAGACCCGAAACCGTCCCGGCCGCCTAGCTCGCTCAGCAGGGCGCGGCCCTAGCGCCACCCGGCTCGCCCAGGAGAGGTGGGACTTTCCCCACCGGAAGTGATCCCGTCCAGTCTGGGGGAACTGGGGCACCTCAGCCAGTGTGTCAGGGAAACCCTTCCGGGTGTACGCTGGGGGGGGTGGGGGGTGGGTGAGAAAAAAAAGAGCTGGGTTCGCCTGGAGTCCCTGCGGCCGCCGCCGCCGGACGGCCCCCGCCCCTTTCCCCTTGGCGAGCAGCAGCGCTGGGGCGGCCCTCCAACACAGGAGCCAGCGGGTGGCCATGGCCTTGGCTTGACAGCCTCCCGGGCGGCCGGGCTGGTGCGGACGGCAGGGTAAGCGGCGGCGGCTGCGGCGGCAGCCCGTTCTGGGTGGGTGCTGGGGGAGGCGGCAGCCAGGGCCGCCGGCTTGGGGCGGGGGTCAGGCGGGTAACGTGCGCCTCTCTCCTTTCACAGGCCGGACGACCCCCGCGGGAGCCTGGGCCCACAGACCCGCCCGGGCGGCGGTGACTGGAGCGGAGCCCGCAGGCCTGGGCCGGCTCGGAGGCGCTAGCAGGAAGCGGGGTCCCTGGGCCCCTTTGTGTGAAGGGCGGGGGAGGGGTGCGGGGCAACCCCCGGCTGCGGGCTCCTCCTCGGACGCCCTCTCCTCGGCCCCCACCCCTGCCCTCCTGGGGGCGTGCTCCGTCTCCCCACCCTCGCTCGCTCGGCTTCTCCCAGGCTCGCCCTCCTCCCCACGCCCCCTGCCTGGGCTTCAGTTCCTATAGGAAGGGCATTACCATCCCATCCCCACCCACCCGACACTCCGCTCTTTCCCCTCCCCCTCCTTTAACTTCCTCCTCTTCCCCGGCTGGGCCCTCCGCTGCTCTGCACTCTCCTCCCCAGTTCGCAGATTTCCGCCCACCTTCCGCCTAGGCTAGCCGCAGCGCAGCTAGCGGGGTGTTCTTTTCCCCCTCTGGTAGGAGTTGGAGAAGGTGAGACTCATGAGGGAATACAAGGTAGTGGTGTTAGGGAGCGGAGGGGTTGGCAAATCTGCCCTTACTGTGCAGTTTGTCACCGGGACTTTCATTGAGAAATATGACCCCACCATTGAAGATTTCTACCGCAAAGAGATCGAAGTGGACTCTTCCCCCTCCGTGCTGGAAATTCTGGACACCGCAGGAACGGAGCAGTTTGCCTCCATGAGAGATCTCTACATCAAAAACGGCCAAGGTTTCATCTTGGTTTATAGTCTGGTTAATCAACAGTCTTTCCAGGTAACCTAACCGAGTCTTGTAATTTCTTAGAAGGGGGTGTGGTAATTCTACATCGACTTCTGATTTGCTTGAACCCGCGGTAATGACTGTGTTTTGCTTTTGAAAGTTAGACATGGTACATTTTTGAGGTTACTACTGGCATGGAAAAGTATCGGGTTGTTTCTAAAGACTGTGCTAAAGTAAGGAGCGCCAACAAATATCTGAAAGTTATTTTTAAGGAAAAGAAAAGAAAACGAGATGGGTCGGTCTGCATTTATTTAGCCTGGAATAGAACCTTCTGAAGTTGCTTATTCAATTCAACAAGTATTGATTAACCTACTCAACGGAACAACATCTAACAGATAATCTCGGGTAAATAGAGAGCTTTGAAAGGAAAAATTATTTGGAGCCCATTATCTCTTGAATAGATAAGACGGTGGGTCTGCTTTCCCCTCCCACCCCCTCTGTTCTCTCCCAAGTTTCTCAACTAGAGTCATAAATCTTAGTGCTGCAAGATGAAGAACTCAAGACCTGCCTTCTAGGCATTTTATTTACTTATTTACTTACTTGGGGACATGGAGTAGGAAGGGAAGTTATCCATGGGAAAGGCGAGTACCGGGAATTAATAACCCCCAGAAATCAAGAATGACTCTCCTTTTCTGCATTTGATCCAAATTGTTTCTGGTATCATAGCCTATATTTACAGAAAATATGTGAGTCTGGAAACAGTGAACAAGTGCAGATTTCTTACCCCAGCAGGGTAGCCAAACTGGATGTGGTCCAATTTCTTAGGAAAATCTGTCCTGTCCTTTACTGGGAGACAGAATGAAGGTTTAACGTTATTTTAAGAGATGCAATAAATGTTGCTATTTATTCTTTGAAAATAAATAACCTCATATTGACCCATTATATTGACCTCCATTGATTTAGGAAATGGAGATTTTTTTTCTGCATTTAAGGTATGCAGTTAATGTTACTTACTTGAGAGACCTTAAGTGCTTTAGCTTATGCAATGTGTTAATTTCACATTCTTCAGTATTTTAAGTTAGTATACAGTAACCTTGTATAGCAACTTCAGGAATTTTTTTTAAAGATAACTTCTGAGTAAATGAATCAAACCTTTTGAGACCAAACTAAAATTCGTTTAATGTGGCCTTAAATTCCAAACAAGGATATCATAAAAGCATTTTTCCCCAGAAAGTACCAAAGTGCTAAAGGTGCTGTTTTACAGACATTTTCTTTCTAAAGGCTTCTCAGGAGATTTGTTATTCTTTCAGCTGACTCTCTTGAGGCTGGGAGTCTTTTGAAGGGTGTTTCACAAGATTTCCATTATATCCACTTCTGTTATACACATAAATAGGCAGTATAAACCTGTGGCATTATTTCAACGGAGAGACTTAGACTCTTGAGCCCATATGCCCTAAGTTTGAATTCTCAACTGAACCTGTGTTTCTGTAAGGACAATGGGAAAAGTGTAACCTTGAAGACCGAATTGATAACATGATCAGATCAAATTGTTGCAAACTTAAGATTACTTGGAATTTTTACAAGTGTTCTTGGATTCCTTGTTTTCCCTTTGACCCACCCCCAGATGTTCTGTTTGTAACTGTTCAGATCAATACACATTTACATTTAAGGCAAATCTTTTAAGTTATGAAAAATCACAAACAGCAAAAAAAAAGGAAAGTCACAAAAATTGTAATGTTAGAGTTAAATCTATAATATTGTCTTAAGTTGATACTTCCACCCAAATTACTACTGGAGAATTGTTAAGTCTCTTCTGTAATTAATTGTAATTACTCAGGAAAAGTAATACAGGAAGGGAGAAAATCAAGTAGTAAAAACAAACATAGGCAAAGAGAAGTATGACTTCTTCCCACCCAGTCTCCCCCTACATTGTCCTTCCTCAGAGGTGATCACTGTGACAATACTTTCTAGTGTATTTAAGCAATTTTAAGGTGTTCAATTTTACTCTAATAAAGACATTCAATTTAAGTGTATTAATCTTTTAAAAACTGTTCTTCTAGGCATTACAAAGTATTTTTTGTTCCCACCTAAAACACTTTCTCTTAAGCCCTCTTGCTAAATGGCTAGGAATGTATGAGTGCTGCAATCCTGTGCTTGGATAACAGGTGTTACAAGGAGCGATGACAAGCAGGCAGGTTTAGGGAGATGGCCAAACATCCTTATGTACGAATGGATTAATCACGTTTGGGAACCTGATTTTTTCATCGGTATAGACCAAGGGGCGGGGGGGAGTGATTATATGAGTTTTAAGGTTGTGCACAAGCTGCGTTTAGCAGAGCCTGTAGAAATTATCTACTTGATGGAAAAAAAGGATGATGTTTTCTTTATTGGGGTGTGTGATTTTATTTATGATTCAGCTTTATGTACTTATCAAGGGATGGCTTTTTGTAATACTGTAATACCTCTGTTATACAAACACATATTTTTTTCTTTCTCTTTGTGATTGTTTGAATAGGATATCAAGCCAATGAGAGATCAGATTGTCAGAGTGAAGAGATATGAAAAAGTCCCACTAATCCTAGTAGGAAACAAAGTGGATCTGGAACCAGAAAGAGAGGTTATGTCTTCAGAAGGCAGAGCTCTGGCTCAAGAATGGGGCTGCCCTTTCATGGAGACATCGGCAAAAAGTAAATCAATGGTGGATGAACTTTTTGCTGAGATCGTCAGGCAAATGAACTATTCATCACTGCCCGAGAAGCAAGATCAGTGTTGTACAACTTGTGTTGTCCAGTAAAAAAGATAACCTCAATCATGGCCATACCGAGCAGGTTAGTTGTTGATGAAACTGTATGAACCAGGTAGTGTTTTGGTTTTTGATGAAGAATTACAAAAAGCTGGTTAATATTAATACATAGGACACTACCTTAAATTTCTTTTTTTTTAAATGACATTTTCCTCAACATAAAATAGTCAACATTTAATGCGGAAAACCTAAAAATGCAAATAGAGAAAACAAAGGTAAAAAATTGCCCATATTCCCACCTTTAAGATTTATTTTTTAAAGTGAGTTACTGTTTATTCCCTCTCTGCCTGATTGATTACATTTCTTTGGAGTGGGTCTAAGCACAATACACCTTCTCCCTGTTTTGCTGATTTAACATCCAGAATGCACTGGAGAACATTCAGAAATAGTCTTAAAAGATGATTAGTTTTGTGATGTTTTCTATGCTTTAATGCTATCATATCCTGGATAAGAGTTGCTGTAATTGAAGCCATCAATTTACTGATCACCCAAGTGCTTGATTTAACAGGATGATTATTTAATCAAGTTCATCTGTATCTTGCACTTGAGGAATTTAAGTGACCAGTGATGATAATAAATTATAATGCCATGATATACATTGACTTCATTCTGAATATATGGTCCAAATGAGAATCTGGTTAAATCATTTGTGATGTGTTAGAAGGCAGTGTCCCAATTAATAATTAATGGAATTAAGAATAATAAATATTTATACCTCTCGAGTTAAGTGGTAAAGATTTTTTAATGAAACAGGTTTTGAAAAAGTATGATTATATAAAACAGCATTTAAAATGAAATTATTTTATTCATGTCATAATCTTTTTAGTCTTGATGTAGTGGAGCAAATAGTCTCAGTAACACTTAGATAATAAGATAAAAGCAAACAATATTGTGGATGACTGAGAAATCACAGCAAATGCCAGAGTAGCCCAATAATATCAGGGATGAAATTGATCTTTCTGAGCCAAGGCTGACCTCAAGTCTAGGCGGCAGTTTTGCAAATGGCAACAGGCATTTCAGATGGTGGAGATGATTCCTAATCAAAGGTCTGGCTTTGTATGTTCTCCCAGGAGAAAAGACTAACGGTCCCTAATTTATCTTTGCAGACAAGATCTACTGTCAGGTAGTGTCATCTTTAAAAATGAAGGATGACAACAGTGCTTTATTAAAAATGCTTTCACTCATCAGCTTTTAGCACACCAGAATATGTTTTAAACTCATTTATTTTCTTATATCTAGGCACATCTATTATTTTATAAAGTCACTGTTAAGCTGTAGTCTAACTTTTGTTGATAGTGTCACACTTGCAGTATAGTTGTTTCAGGAGGGGACAGACATAGGCAGTTGAGTCCCATGTTATTGCTTCTGTAATCTCTCTTTAAATCGTAAGCCAGCTTCAAGTTTGAACAAGTTCTCTGTGGTGACTGCATCTTTACCATTATGCCCTTTTTCTCTAACTGACACTATTAACTGGGCAGAGGATATTACTATACACATTTTGTTTCAGTTTTATCATCTTTATAAACTATTAATCAACCTGCTAAATGTTCCCAGTTTTTTCTCATGATGAATGTAGACAGCTATAGGAGGTAAATGGAATAAAATTAATCTTATGTTTAGAGAGGGCCGTGGTTAGCTAGTTGGCAAATGAATAATTTCTAAAGCTTTTAAACCTTTTTTTATTCTGAATTATTTGAGTTTATTTCATTTTGCAACTTTTTGTAATCTGAGTTGTTTTTAGCCACTTCATTATCTATAGGGATGCATACATAGGAATTTTTTATCTCAAACCAACTATTTTTATATTTCTTATTAATTAATGTATGAAATATCAATCCAGGCATGATGGTGCATGCCTGTAATCCCAGATACTTAATAGACACTGAGGCAGGAGGATGGCAAGTTTGAGGCCAGCCTGGGCAAATTAGTGAGACACTGTCTCGAAAAAAGTACTAAAAATCAGAAATTATTAATACCAATAATTACTCATTTTTCTAGTGATAGGTCAGGTTCCCTGTATGGTTTGTTGCCTGGCTTTGTTTTTTTAAGAACAGTACATGAATGAAGGTATAGGCCTTGAAATAAAATAATCTAATCAACTAAATTTCTGAAAATGGTAAAGGGAACTCCATGAATAAAATGCTTTATTAGAAAAAAATATATATGCAGTTTTTCCAGCATCAAGTAATATTGAACTGCTGTGTGTTGGAATCAGTAATCTGAGGCTAGTAAAGTTTTTGCATATCCTTGCTCGCTATTTACCTTTAAAAAAAAAACTAATGGGTTTCGAATCTTGTAGCTTGTGAGTCATGAAGCTGTGAAGTCTGTCAGTCCCAGATCTAGATTGAAGATCAGACTTTGACAGGTAAAGGTAATTTGAGAGATGTTTGTCCTTCATATTTAGAGGAGTGCCTTGTCTAAGTTAGAAATAATAGTATGTAAGACAGAGTGGGATCATTGTTGTTAATATGTGGCACTTAACTGAGAGGGAAATCTATTACTGCTCCAAGAATTGTTCCTGATAATTTCTCACATTCATTTCCTAACACCTTTTAATTTGGATAATGGGTCTCTTGCTCAACACCTGTTTATCTTCATGGCTCCCAAGATTGTTTCTTCACTTTTTACCCTCTCATTGGCAGACATTTTAGTGTAAATTTGGAAGCATGACCAGATTCCTTTTTTTTTTTTTTTTTTTTTTTTTTTTTTTTTGGTGGTGCTGGGGATTGAACTCAGGGTTTCATGCATGCTAGGCAAGTGCTTTTACCACTGAGCCACATCCCCAGTGCTCAGATTCTTTATACACAGTCATCGTCCAGATTTCTTTACTGACCTGAGGGGGTGCCACCAAGTGCTTTGAAGGACCTCTTTAACTGTGCAGTTGCTGTATAATAGAAACCCAGGTCAGTGTTGCAGCTCTCTTGTTGTATTCACTACATCATAGCTCCTCTATTCCAGTTGTAAGAAATAGGCAGTCGGGGTTTTTTTTTGGCACATTGTTATTGAGAAGGATGAACGAATAATCTCATAATATGAAAGAAGTAAAGCACAGTGCCATAGGAATTCAGAGCAAGGAGAAAGCAGTCTCTCACCATTCTGGGCTCTTTGTTGTTTGAGGCTGTCTTATACATTGTCAGATGTTTAGCAGCAGCCTTGGTGTCTACCCACTAGACCAAAATAGCATTCCCCCTAGACCCCTGGCTATGAAAAATAAGAATATCTCCAGAAATTGCCTAATGTCCCCCACAGGCAGATTGTCCCTGCTTAAGAACCACTGAGTTAAAGGAACTGAGGAGCAGTAGCATTTGAGTGAGGCCTTGAAGAAGGGGCAGGATTTGAGGGGATGGGAACTAAAGTTATTTCCAAACAGAAGGCATTTGAAGAAGTAGCATGATAATATCCTAACATAAGGGGGAAGTGCATAAAAGTTATCCTTTAAATGGACAATTTAGTATGTTTTTATCAAATGGAGTTTTTTAAAGACAGTGTTTGAAAGATTTCTATAAGTTAGTCCAGTACTGATGAAAGTTATAAAGAAATAAAATGAGGAAAAAGGTGTTCTTTACTATAATGTGAAGGTCTTCTGCAAAATTTTATACCATTTTCCCATGTATTTTGGAACTGGTTCTTCCAAAATAGAGTAAATGGTGCATAAGAGTACCAAACACCAGGAAGCAAACTGAAAGAACAAAGATCATTATTTATGTCAGCCCCAGTTCATTATATATGTCAGCCTGAAGAAAAAGGGAGCTTCTTGATTCAAGACAAGCTCATCATTTCACGTGGCTGCAGAATTCCTAGGATGTTAACAAAGGCTCCTGAAAGGCTGAACAGATTATGAATGCCATTTTAGTCCAGCTGGACTTTTTCTTTTTCTTTCGTTCGTTCTTCTTTTTTTTTTTTTTTTTGTATTAGGAATTTAACCCAGAGGCACTCTAACCCTGAGCTAAATCCCCAGCCCTTTTTATTTTTTCTTTTGAGAAAGGATTTCACTAAGTTGCTAAGGTTAGCTTCGAACTTGCCATCCTCCTGCCTCAGCCTCTGGAGTTGCTGGGTTTGAAGGTGTGTACCACAGTGCCCAGCTGGACTTTATTTTTAAATACAATGGAATTAATAACCATTTTCAGGATTTTTAAAATAAATGCATTTTTTAATGTAGACTCTGAAAGGTTTCTAACCTTTTTTTTTTCCCAGTTTTTCATTGGATACAATGTGTTGCGAATTTAGCAAATGTGAGGGGAAAAACCCTCAAGATTAAATCATATTGTTTGATTTTAAATGCTGGCATTTTCATATCCAAGTTAAATATTAATCGTATCAGTGCAACACTGGGGTGGAATTCTGTTGTAGTTGGTACAACTTGGTTAGATAATTCCTTTTTCCCCTTCCCCCACTCTATTCTGTGCATCACTTTGAGTGGGGAAATAGTTTATTTAAAATTCTCATTTGTCATCCAGTTCACCTGGTGAGCCTGAGTGGCAGAAGAAGCATGCTTTGAAATAGTATATACCATGAAGGTCTAGAGTGGGTCTGGGGTAGAAGGGAAGAACAGAGTTGCTTTGCCCTCTCTGCCACCTCTCATTCTCCCAGACCTTCACTGACCCCCTCAGGGTTCATGGTTTGAGAGTATTCACAGTGGACAGTGTCTAGTTAGACCTGCTCTGGGTGTGAAGGTATCTGGTGATTAGAATGTCTCTTTGTAGATTTGTTCCTTCTTTAATTGCTTCCTTTTAACCTCAAGATTAGGCTTTATTGCAGAATGAAATGCATATGAGCCATTCCGTTTTACTCTATTACCTCTCTGGCTTAGAATGAACCATCAGTAGAATTAACAAAAATTGCATCATGGAGTTGGAGAATTGCCACTGAGGAAGTGTTCTAGCCATGCTACAGGGAAGATTCTCCTCATGGGATTACTTCTCAGTGGAATTCTATAATTCAGAAGATAATATCACAAAAATTGAAGTCCTGTCAGCTGTTCGAAAAACTTTTCCAATCAAAAACATACTCCCAAATTCCTTTGATTAGCCACAGTGTTAGGAATATCATATTCAAAAATTGCAATTTAAGCTGGATGTGGTGGCACACATCTGTAATCTCACCTGCTGAGGGTGGCAGGTTCTAGGTCAGCCTGGGTAATTTAGCAAGACCCCAGTCTCAAAACAACAAAACACAGTTGAGGGGAGCAGGTCTTATTCAATTAGCAACTGGAATTGGATCATTTGGCTTACACTACTGATTATTAGCACTAGACCTGGTTGCACAACTTGAGATCTCAGAATTAAATCCTTCATATTAATTTATACTTTTGGAGGTTTTAAGCCTAGACATCAGAAAAATAGCGATTCCCTTCCCTTCCCTTCCACCCTAGGTTTACCATAAATATTTAGTGTGTATGCATCCCTTCAAGCATGATTCCACCTCCACTCAAGGAATCTCTGACATAGGTTCACCTTTTGCTCTCAGTTGTTTAATGGGTAGCCCTACTTTTATTGACTTAATCTTCCTATTACCCCCTCCAATAAACTTCATAAGTATCAGGCAAATTAGGATAGAGAAATGAAACATAAGATATTTTAAAAAATGTAACCCCTAGGCCAGGCATGGTGCCCCTTGCCTGTAATCCCAGTGACTCAGGAAGATAAGGTAGGAGGATCACAAGTTTGAGAGCAGCCTCTGTAATTTAGGGAAACTGTCTCAAAAAGGACTGGGAATGTAACTCAGTGGTAAAGCTAGACCCTGGGTTCAATCCCCAATACCAAAAAAAAGAAAAAAAGTAGCATCTGTTAGATAGCAGAATTTCAGCCTGGTGTTTCACTAATACAAATAATATTTAACTTGGATATGAAAATGCCAAGTAAAAAATGTGAAGGAAAATTCATTTTTAAAAAAATTCCTTTGGTTAAATCCCCAGAATATCGTGTGTCTCAAACTAGAGGAAAAAAAAGAAAGAAAAGTGACTATGATCACACATTTATATTTGCTAAAAAAGAGGGAGAGAGAAAGAATGCTAGTAAATACCATTGTATTGAGAAATGATAAATCCAGTTAAGCAAAAAAGACATTCACAAACTGCTAAGTCTTTCAGGAGCCTTTGTTAACATCCCAGGCATTCTGCTGCCTCGTGAAATGATGTGTTAGTCTTGAGTCAAGAATCTCTTTTTCTTCTGGCTGACATAAATAATGATCTCTGTTTTTTCAGTTCTGTTTGGTACTCTTGTGTACCAATTCACCCCACTTGGGAGACTGTATTTCACAATTTACTGAGCAAAAGGTTTGGACTATTGTTCGATTGTTTTTATTTTGTATTCTTTTACAAGTTTATTTAAAAATATAAAAAAATGAAACCAATCAATTAAGCAAGTGTTTGAGCAGAAAGCTTCCAGAGTTAAGATTTGTTGGGTGTCTTGCTGGAAACTTGAGAGCGAGGACAAGGATATTTTGTGTTCTATATTGAAAGCAGTGTTACACCTTTGCAGTGTGTCTAATGTCCTGTGACTTTAAAAGTACTAATTTGACCAGCTGCCTTTAAAGCCTCTGGGATGTTTTCATTTTTAAACGAATAAGAGTGTTAATACACTGAAAATTTTGCTGTCACTGTGGAGCAAAAATATTCACATTCTGCATTCTGTGAACTTTAAACTGAGAGACACTGTCCTTTTCACTTAATGCAAGTTTTTGCTTCAGGATTTATTACTGCAGAGAATTATAATATATTGCTCTCTTGAAAAGTAGCCAGTGTCAATACTTTGTTTAAAGGTGTACCTAATGTTAATATTGTTGAGTATGACTCAGCATTCATCTATATATACATTTCATTGGATTATTGTCATTTTGTGGAATGTGGATGAACCAAATGTTAACCAGGCTTTTGGGAGGTGGGAAGTAATGAATATGTAACCTTTTATTTCATATAGATTATAGTCAGTAAGCTGGTTTGTATTAATAATGTTGATTTGGGTTAGATATAAATAGTAACTACTTTCTTAGTTTGATTTCACAGAATGCCTAAACTATTAAATCATCACATTTTATAAGTCTTTAATATTTAAGAGACACAAACATATCTGAAAATCTCAAGCTTTCTATAATTGTTTATTTTGAAAAATGTAGATTCAAATGTATAGCAAATTTATTACTTCAAATTAATTTCAGGTAGTCTGAATTCCTAAAAATTCTTCATAAGGAGATGTGTATATAATGAAATATTGTTCTGTTTAAATAGGTATAAAAATTCAAAGTAGGCTAAAAAAATACAAAGCTTATTAATCTGGATATTGAAGATGGAATCCTGATCTTCTAGACATTTATAACACTTAAGAAATGAAAATAATACATGACATTCACCATACAGTCACTTTGTAAGGTACTTTCATATATTATGATATTTACAACAACCCTGAGAGAAAAGTATTTTTATCGCTATTTTAATAATGAGGAAATTGGACTTAAAATAACCCATGTCCTAATTAATAATTAACTTTAATGCAAAAAAGTTAATTTTAATTAGAAAAACTTTCTATGATACTTTCTATAAAGGAGGACTTTTGCTGTTTTTTTTAATAATATATTTAGGTGGCAGGATTTCTATAATGAATGGAGCTCTTTCTTCAAAAGTAATCATGCTTATGATATGACTACTAAAAAAGCATTCTTTCAGGCTCTTTGAACAGTATAGAAGTATAGCTGTCAAATAAAATTATGCATTTATAAACATTGGTCAAACCCTTCTAGAGCTTCCACTGGTTTCACTTGGCTTTCTTTCCTACTTGCTGTTCTTTTGTTTCTGGCTTTATGATAATTTTTTTTTATCTCCCGTGTTAAAAAACAAACATAATTCCATTCCCCTAGAAGCTATCTGGTGATTCAGCATAGTTGAAGGATATTGTATCTGACTGAATGATAGATTCCCCCCCTCTACAGTATTAAGTGGAAGGACAGAAATCTATCAGCTGTAAGAGCAGAGACTGAGGAATCCCAGTCACAGAGGTTCTTATGGTTGGGAGATGTCCAAAAAAGGGCAGACTATAGTGGGAAATGTAAACTGCTGCTGTCACCTAGCATTTAACTCAAACTAGGGTACCAAGTAGGTGCTAGGTGCTCAATATCTAAACTCTGTTCGAATCACCTTTTTTTATTTTAAATTGCTAAAAAGCTTAATGATTTCCAGAATGCAATGTAACTAAAACTTTTATGGTGAAAGTTTTTAAAATGCCAATTTATCTCAGTAAAATTAAATGAATAGAAAAAATGCCCAAAAAAACTAAATTTTGGAAAAATCTATCGTTATCAAGTTTACTTATAATTAATGTGCATTTAATTCTAACACCATTTCCAGTTAAAATTTGAAAGTATCAAGTTCAAAGTAGAAGCACTACTTGCCACATTTATACTCTAAGATAGTTTAAACCAGTAAGAAACATTAATATTGCATAAGCATAAGGTGTAATAATATTATAAAAATCAACTGGAGTAGTTACACAGACACAGTTTATGATATCCAGTGCATCAGTCCTGTGTTTCTACTTTTTAATGACATTTCAGGACCATAGAAAATTACTTTTTCACTTCAACTGATGGAGAAAACAGTGAACGTCCATCTGAAGATTCTTGTTACTGCTTCTGTTGCCAGTTTTTTAAAACTATAATCTGTATTTCTATATTTTCATGACATTTTTATCTTAATTGCAGATAAAACTCAGAGGAAATTTGCACAGATGCTGCTTTGGAGAACTTTACAACCTGGGTTGCAGAACTGAGCCTTGGTAAACCTGTCTCTATTACAGCATGTTGCCATACATCTAATTAAGTGCATAAGGTCTTTGGCCTTCAAGATCCAACGACCTTAAACAAGAATGCTTAGCACGTTTACCATAAGTTTAAAATCTGTTCTTTATCAATCAGTCCTTTTATAGCTTTCTAAGTTCTTATTGATGGCTAATATGCAAGGGTTAATTTTTAATATTTTCATTGATTTCTTTAATCAGTTTCTCAACTTGTATTTATTAAATACTCAAACTCAGTATTACCTACTCAATGCCTTTTAAAAGAAAGTTATAATGGAGAAAAAATTGAGCCTTAAACAAATGGTTACTTCTGTATATTACCTCGTACCAGTGCTTCATCCTATTTGTAAAATTTTCTCCTTTAAATGGTTGGTTAATACTTTGAGACTTTGTTTACGTGTGGCAGTGTTGTAAAAAGAAACTAAAGATCACATTTTACCTGTATGGATGGAATGTCCCTTTTCCTCAAGTGCAGGTTGTGCTGTGTTTTTGTAATTAACATGTTCTGAAAAGTTACTATTGCTATTGGAAATTGACTATAGAACATTTAGTTGAAGAGTTAAGCTTTCGATTCCATTAGGTCTTCACATGTGTTAATCTCATTTACAGCATTGAATTGCGGCAGTAACATTTTCCTTTCTGTGAAGTTCTAAATTTAGTTATGACCTACTTAGCAATGCCTTTGAAAAGGGATATTGTATCCATGGTAAATTAATTGTATACCTAAACAGAGATAGCTCAGCTTTGCCTGTCAGGCTTGTAATTGACATCTAGTAGACTTCTGCACATGTAAAATTGAATTCAAACAAAATCATATACACTTTCTAGTTCTTAATATTTGTCTTTCTGAATAATAGTTTAAAGCAATATTTGTTAAAGTTTTCTTGCACTATCACAATTGCTTTTTAGTTATTTCTCAAGAAGCATGTTCGTAGTAGAGACAAAATCTGTGTAACAGGAGGGAGAATAGCACCAAGTCTCTGGGCTATTTTTTTATTTTTGCAAATGTGCTTTCTAATAGCCATTGCCTTCCATGTTGTTTACCTAATCAGCACATTTTGTCTGAATACTTGAACATTTTAACAGTAACACAGGTATAGAAGCAGAAAGGAAATTTAAAGAGTGATTTTTTTTGGTTCAGTTTTAACATCATGACAACGAGTGCTTTTTGTAGCAAAGATTTTTCAGTTGTGTAAGGTTGACAGTATTTTGTTGTTGGGTTTAATTTGCGTGCTTTTAATTTGCAGAAGTTAGTAACTGCAGCTCACCTACTGCACCAAAGTTCTCGATTTTAGGAGCCCAGCTTTAGTCGTTTGAACATGCTTCTAAATAAAACAAAACAAAACCAAAACTATACTTTTGATCTATAATAATTGCTCAATAACTTTGTCAAGGAAAGCTCTAATATATGCAGTGACAGTTTATGGAAGGGTGTGGCAATTTTAAATTTATATTGTGTGTGATGTTCAAATACAGTGATATCTGCATTCATGTGATTTTTTGGTCAGCATGACCATTAATTATTGAGTAGAAATTGATTAAACTTTGATTTCCTTTTTTTAAATCGTGTTGCATTTGATTCCTGATCAAATTCCCCAATATGAACTCTTGTTCTTAAATTTTGAATTTTATGATGAAATTGTGAGTATAGAGGCAATTGAAACATTGTTTTTGTTTATAAACTGCTTGAAATGAATATGATTTAAGTTTGCACTTTAATACCAAACTTAAAACCAAACACTCATTTCAAAGTACATTAATTGATTGTGATTCATTCTTATTAACTTTGTGAAATTCTAAAGGAATCAAATAATTCATGATGAATTAAATTTTCTGCAGATTATTGATTTTATAGTGTTTCTTTCCTATGAATATTGTTCCCTACCCTGCTCCCCAACCCCATCTCTCTCTGTTACAGTGTTCATTGTCATTGACCTCAGCTACAAATTTAACTTGAATTCACTTAGGATCACAGGAATCAGGGGAAAGTGATTTTAAAGGTGGTTTCTCCAGCACATTTTAAGAAAAGGGACCAAAAGTTATTTTAGCTTCCTCAATAGATTGCATGTTGCTTATTAGGATAATAAATTAATATTAAATGCAATATATGTCTTGTCTTTACTATGGCATCTGTTTAGGAGTTGTTCAAATCACTGCAGTAGGGCTCTGCTAATAAAATCATGTAACCTATTATCATGGATCTAATGTACTGTAACTTTATCAGTGAAAGGTAAAATCTCGAATAACAAGTACAAACATTGAACAATTACCTATAAAGATTTGTAAAATTAAATTTTTCCAATAGATTTCATTCTTGTCATTTTGTAAGACGACCCTGCAGTCCACCTGTTTGTAACTTTTTTAATAAAATAGACATCTGTATTACTGAGGTTGGTTTCTGTAATTATTTGGTGTATGGCTTCTCATTCTAAATTTTCTAACTTAGGATTCTTTTTCATAACTCAGTCTTTACTTTTAATCAAAATGATAATATATATTGCAGTACATGTTTAAGCAGTTGTTAAATATTTTTCACTTATTTCCTTAGTCACTATTGTGGCATATATGGGGGAAAACTGAAATATGTCCTAAAATGTAATATTTAATCAAGTAAAATAACTCACAAATAAATTGGAAATTATAAATAATGGGTAAAAAGAAGCAATAATGTATATAACTTAGCACAGATGGAGAAAGTGGCCCAAATACAAATTCGTTGGTTGGAAATCGTCCACATACAGATGATTTCAAAAAATATTAAGCAATATAATTTTTAAAAACTGAATTAAGAAAATTCAACATAGTAATTTATCACTTTGTTTTATCCATTGAAAGGTTTTGCCAATCAGTCACTTAATTTTAATATCTGTGGTTTTTAAACTCAATCTTTTCTTTGGCATTACACAACTCTGTCCAAATGTATGTGAACTGCATTTTTCTTACATTGTAAACAGATGGACATCTTTACATACCTGTGTCATAACATAAAGAAGGTATCTTGTTTGTTACTGTCAAGTGTTAGTCTTCAGCTGGGCTCCATCCATCCCATATTGTGCTGTTCTTACAGTCCAAAACACCTTTTTTACAATGAAAGCACTCATGATTTCAGGGCCTTTCTTCTTTTTCACCACAGCAAGAATAGTATCCTTTCATCCAGCAAGGTCAACATTTCTAACCAAGTGAATAATGGAGAGAGGTGGGAGGCTGGAGTAAGGTTTAAGAGCTAAGGGAAACTAGCCTGATCAGCCAGATCTGTATTGGTTACCATTAGAGGACTCTTACCACAGAGAGATCACCTTATCCATTGTTGTCTTCATGTCGTTCTTATCCTGGGAGAAGATGCATCTCATCTTCATAATCCTCCAGGATGTAGCATCTTGGGGTCAAGATCCAACTCTATAAGGCTTCTCATTCAGGTTTAAAGCAAGGGCAGTTTTTTCAGATAGGCTCCCGCTTTCACTTGTATTTTTCTTATTTGAAATTTACTACTATCTGGTGTTTTGTATTTTATTGTCCTCATTTTATAGTTGATGAAACAAAAACTCAGGAAAGTTGACTTAAGTTCATAAAGGCAAGGTCAAACAAAATGTTGAGAAAGGTTCTTTTGGAGAAGCTTTTAAATAAATTCGTCATTGGGTAGAGTCAAGTGGGTACTATTAAAATTACAAAGCTCATGGAAACCAGATTAAAAAGAACACAGCAAGAAGTAGCTGTTTTAAGTCAGTGTGTCAGTCCATATGTAACAAAATACTATGAGTGCTATTTAAAGGTAATACGTGTGTTATATTGCTAACAGTTTATGTAAGACATAAGCTATTTTCATTATAGCTATTTTTCATTGGAAAGGCAATGTCTTAAATCAGGGATATGGCAGTCTTTGGCCGCCAGGCAGAATCCAGCCTGGTTAGTGCCAAAAGAGCTGTAGTTAGGTTTAGCAGCTGTATCCTGAATCCATTGCAGAGCTCAACTGCACCCTTTTTCTCCCTAATCTTCTGGTTTGAGTGGAGGACCAGTCTCAGTCACATCAAAAGACATGCAAAGAGCCATACTCCTGTATGTATTGTTCTCAGTGGCCCAGGTTATCCCAAACAGGAATGGTCCCATCATTGTATTATCTTTATCAGTTTTCTCTTATAGACTCTGAACTCCAGGGACTTTGGCTTATCTGTAATGCATTATAGGTGTTCAATAAATATTTTATGAAATTAGTCACTGAATCAGTAAGGCAGTTTGCTCTTCAGAAAATTCTAACCCTGCCATTTCCTGCAGATCTTTAATATTTGCAGCATTCAGGTAGCATGAGAAATGCATTTTCTCTCCACAGCTTCATTCTCTATAGCACTAAATTGTTTTTGTTTTGCTTTAGCTTTATGAGGTTATATTTTGCAGTGCTGGGGATTAAATCCTGAGGGGCTCTATCACTGAACTGTATACCCCTTGACCTTTTTAAAAAAATTTTTTAGTACCAGGAATTGAGCCCAGGGGCACTTAACCCTGAGCCACATCCCCAGCCCTGTTTTGTATTTTATTTTGAGATAGGGTCTTGCTGAGCTGCTTAGGGCCACACTAAGTTCTGAGGCTGGGTTTGAGCTCGAGATCCTCCTGCCTCAGCCTCCCGAGCCACTGGGATTATAGGTGTGTGCCACCACACCTGGCTCAAATTTTTTTTTTTTTTTGTTTTAAGACAGGGTTTCACTAAATTGCTGAAGCTGGTCCTTAACTTGTGTTCCTCTTGCCTTAGCTTCCCAAGTTCCTGGGATTACAGGCATCTGACACTGTGCCTGGCTGTTTGTTTTTGTTTACAAAAGTTGTTTCTAAACTCACTTTGATGAGAAATGTATACTGTAGATACATGGTCTGTACAGGTGCACTGTGACTGGACTAAAGGCTTTGACCCTCAAGGGATAAAAATACAATCGATAAGGGGATTTGAACACATACATGGGTTTTTTTCCAGTAGAGTCCAAAGCTTCTTGAAAACCAAACCTGCTTTATTTTTACAAGAGTCAGAAATGCTCATATGGAGACCCCAAAACTCAAATATTTCCCCTCTGATGAAGCAACAATTCATGATTTCCCTGCAAAGCATTAGGATATTCCCCACCTATCTCTACAGTCAACTGCTCCGCCTTTGTCCCTGAAACATTCTCTCATTATACCGACTAATTTGTACCTCATTCACCTGAACCCTACCCAGCATCCTCTCTTTTTCTGTTAGTCATAGTTTTATGAGTAATGAAGCTATTAGATGATTTTTTTTTACTCCACTTTCTCCAACTCTCAGGATTCATTCTCCAACTCTTTTGCCACCAATAATTGGTGTCAAGCAATTTTCAGGTTGTCTTTTTTTTTTTTTGTGGTGCTGGGGATTTGAACCCAGGGCCTTGTGCTTGCGAGGCAAGCACTCTACCAACTGAGCTATACCCCCAGCCCTCAGGTTGTCTTTTAACATAAGGTTATGTCAACAGTGTCATCTCGATATACGTGCTTCATCAGTGCAGTCGGCCATGTAACTAGAGACTCCCAGATTCCCCAGAAGCCCTCCAGGAATTGGCTACTAAGACTCTAGATACTTACTCATGCTGTGAGCCCCAGGGAATGCCCTGGGCTTAGTAGTTTGAAGCTCCTACCCGCTGCCATAAAGTTTAAAAATTGGGAGGAGGAGACATACACCCATGCTGAACTTTTCTTGGAACTTAAAAGTAACAGGTGTTAAATCTATAGTTAAGAAATATAAGGATCCCTGAGGGTTCAGATTTTTCAATAAAGGGGAGAGGGTTCATTGTTCCTCTACTGAAGAAGGAGACCAAGGAAGCCCTAATACCAATGGACAGTTTTCTCTGGTTTACTGTGGTCCCCTCTTTTGGACATATGTGTGGCTCTCCTTAGAAAAATGTCAAGTGACTGGACATGATGCCACTTGCCTGTAATCCCAGTGACTCAGAAGGCTGAGACAGGAGAATCGTAAGTTTGAAGCCATCCTTGGAACTTAAAAAGACCCTGACTCAAAATAGAAAAATCAAAAGGGCTTGGGATGTAGTTCAGTGGTAGAGTGGTTGACCCTGGGTTCAACCAGTACAATAACAACCAAAAAATAAAAGAGAGAGAGAGAGGGGGGAAAATTCCAACTGATGTGTAGACATTATGCCATTCCCCAATATAACTTAAGAATGTTTTTTGGTCCTTTGCTCGGGTCCCAAAATAGAAGGGGTGGACATTTAGAAGACACGCATGGGCTTTCCTTTTTAGTACTGGGACTCAAACCCAGGACCTTGCGCATGCCAGGCAAGTACTCAGCCACTGAGCTACCTCCCCAGCCCCATATGTAGGCTTTATCATGCCGTTCACCAGCTGAGTCCATGGAGGGTACTCGAGCCCCTCTGGCAGCTGGGATGAGGAGAATAAACCTTTGCTCTCTAACTCAAGAGAATCCTGAGCTCCAGGCCTTCAACAATCCAACTGGCTAAAAAAATAAAAATAGTTACAGTGACCTAGGAATGAAAACCTGGCCCAGAAAAAAATGATTTCCCATTGACAATAAATAGTTGCCTGGTGAGGAGGATAACTATTCTAGACAAAAATGGGCTGAGAAGATCAGTACCTTTATTGAACATTCACTGAGTTTCTAAGTATGTACCAGGCACGGTGCTATGAGCTGAGTGTAAAAGAAAAATGTGATAGGGCCTCATCCTCTGGGAGAGCTCACAGTCTAACCTGGGAGACAGACTTTCAAGAAGAATTATGAGGGGGCTGGGGTTGTGGCTCAGTGGTAGAGCCCTTGCGTAGCATGTGTGAACCACTGGGTTTGAGTTGCAGCACCACGTATAAATAAGTAAATAAAGGTCCATCAATAACTAACAAAAATATTTTAAAAAATAATAATTATGAGGTGTGTTCTAATATCAGCATGTACCAGAGGTCAGGGAACCCACAGAAGGGAATGGATGTGTTCTGTCTGTGCAGTTCAAGGGAAGGTCAGAAGAACTTGCCTTGTGAGTGGATTCTGGGAGGTTCAAGGGAAATTTTCAATAAGGGAATATCACATAGACTTTGAAAGATGAGACTGAGAAAAGCCTCGAGAGTGCCTGGCGGCGGGATTGGGAGTTAGCAAGGATAGCAGACGGGGCAGGGGGGCTGGAATAAGAGTGGGGAGGAAAGGGGGAGGAGCCTAGGAAACAGCAAAGACTGGAATGTAAGGGTCGTGCATACCACACTGAGCATGCCATGGGGAGCCCCAGGCAGGATGCGGCAGAACAATGGCAGGAGCAGGATGGTGCTTCAGAAAGATGCCAATGTGGAGGGTGGCTTGGAGGGGGCCTGCCAGGGGCAGGATGTCTGTCAGAAGCCCTCTGCAATCATATAAATGACATAGAGCCAGAGGCTTAATAGGGCACAATCAGAGAGACAGTGGTACATTAAAGTGGCCTAAAATAGAGGCTCAAATCACAAATCTGGTTGTATCACATTCTTCAGCTTATATATCTCTCAGAATTCCCCAGGATCCACTTCATTAAGCCAGGACTTTCACATTCCAGTGTGCCCCACCCCTCCAAGTTCATGCCCATCTTCTTCCATGCTTCCTCTCAGCATGTAGGCGCTGGTCCCAGTGACACCAGACTTATTGGTGGCTCCTGAACAAGCCCACTCATTCCCATTCCCATGCCTATTCACGAGGTCTTCCTATCATATGCAATGCCCTCCCCCCAGCCTCTCCCCTGAGGGGCTCTTCAGCATCCTCTTTCCTCATACCCCACCACCATGGATCCCCGGTTTCCCTCTCATTCCTCGCAGGAAGACAGATTCTTTCCCTCCTCCCATTTCCACTTTAGATAGTAGCCAGTGAATATCAGATTATTTCAAAATTACCTATTTACATGTCAGTTAGCCCCACAAGGCAATCACCTTCTGTTTGGAAAGAAATTGATTCTTTCTCACCTAGCACAGCACTGAGCACATAGAAGCATTCAATAAATTGAGTGATTAAATGAATATTGGATGTAGACTTTGATGCAGCAGTTTGATGTGATTATAGGTTACAATGGGGTGAGGGCAGAAAGTAAGTAGTTTCTAGCATGGGTAACTGGATAGACATAAAGAATTTGGTTCCTGAATGGGTTCCCCTGCTTCTGCTCTTGACCCATTCTAATTTTCTTTTTTGAAAAAAGCAGTCAGAATGATCTGTTATAAATGTAAGTGCAGGTCAGGCATGGTGGCACACGCCTGTAATCCCAGTGGCTCAGGAGGCTGAGGCAGAAGTATTGCGAGTTCAAGGTCAGCCTCTGCAGTTTAGCAAGGGCCTAAGCAACTCGAGAGATCCTGTCTCAAAATTAAAAGATTAAAAAGGGCTGGGGATGTGGCTCAGTGCTTAAACACCCTGGATTCAATCCCCAGTACCTAAATAAAATGTTAGCACAATCCCAATTCTCCCCAGTCAAAAGCTCTCCAGTGACTGCTTCTCACTATTAGGTTGGGTTCAAACTTCTTAGCATGACCTGGCCTTGCCAACAACTTGTCTGTCCTTGTTCACCACTCTGCCCTTGCATGTTCCCCTTGAATGTCAAATGACTTTGTAGCTTCTTGCATATACTCCCATGCCTTTGTTCATCGTCTTTCTTCTGTCTTAAATATCCTCCCTCTTCTTTGCCTGTTTCCTACTGAGACATTGAAATTGCTCATCTATCTGCTTTTTCTAGACAGTGAGCTCTGAAAGGGAAAGGACTGTGTCTCACTTGTCCCCTCCATACCTAGCACAAAGCAGATGATTAATAGGTTTTTGGAACTGAACTCAATTGGGTGAATAATGATACTATTAATAGAACATTCATACAATAAGAAGAGGTTGTTGGGGTTCGTTGAGAATTGAGGGGTGTGATTTCACCCTGAGGCACATCAAAATGCTTGTGACAAGTGGGAAGGTAAAATGGACTGTTTTGATGACTAGCCATAAGGATTCATGGAGTGACCCTCTTAGAGCAGATGTACATCAATTTACACCAATGCTGTCTCCAACCTGGCTTGATGGAACGCAATTGTAGTTCCAGCTCCTTGGGAAGCTGAGGTAAGAGCATCGATGGCACCCAGGAGTTCAAGACCAGCCTGAGCCACATAGTGAGACTGTCACAAAAAGAACTCAGATCCAGTTGAGTGCAGTGCTGCATGCCTATAATCCTAGCAGTTTGGGAGGGTGAAGAAGGAGGATCACAAGTTCAAGCTCAGCCTTGGCAATTTAGCAACTTAGGGACCAAGACCTTGGCAATTTAGCAACTTGGGGAGACTGTCTCAAAATAACATAAAAAGGGAAGTTGGGGATATAATGCTATGATAGAGCACCCATGGGTTCAATTCCCAATACCAAAGATAGATAAAAAGATAGATATATAAATAAATAAACAAACAAATAGGGCTGGGGATATAGTTCAGTGGTAGAGTGCCCCTGGGTTCAATCCTCACTATCAAAAAAAAAAAAAAAAAAAAAAAAAAAAAAAACAAGAAAAAAGAAAAAGAACACAAGAAAAATCCACATCCAATGCAAAAGAGTCATCCAAATTTCTTCTAATCTTCTGACTCTCTGTGCCTCAAGATGAGGATTGGAGTCAGACAATAAAAACTTGTTTTTTTCCATTTCCTGCTCCCAAGTGGGGTTATAGCCAAAGTCAAGTGAAACTATTATTTCCCTGCGATCCTTGCAAATTATATGGGTAAATTTTATGTGGGTAAAAACTCTCTTGTCCCCATAGGAAAACTAGATTTGTCTTAATCCGTTACTGCAGGAATGAGTATTTTCCCATTTTTTGTTTGGGGTGTGGAAACATCAGTGCTTAAGTATCTTTCATTGATAGAAGCAGAATTAAAATCTTCAACTTCCTATTAAAGGTTTCAATGGAGGCATTAGAAACAAATATATCTATTGACTTTGGCAAATAGTTCAGGTTCTGATATGTTTGTTTATTCACCATCAGAAAATAATACACAGCAGTATCATGAAAGCTAAATACAGAGATCACTCACCCTGTTGAGGACGGTCATTCTGTAGTTCCCATCTGCACTGCCCAGCAGGAGATTTCCTCCTATTGTGTTACTCTATGCTAAATGTGTCTCATTAGGAGACCCAGTGGTTTAGATTATGGAAATATACCATAAACAAGACAAGGCAGCTACTCTAAAAGACCTTTTTTGATTCAAAAATCAAGACTTCCCTGCGCCTGCATCTTTGCATTTACCTACATCAGGGCCCTAATGTTAGGATCCTTCACCGCCTTGTTCTCTTACAGCTTATTAAGATCCGAAAAGTTAGCATGAGGAAGGAAAGGTCATTTCTCTCGGCCCCAGATCTCATGTTTTTCTGGCTATCCTAAAACAAGTCAATTAGAGTTTTAAAATTCTGGTTCTTTCATACTCTGTGAAGGTATATTAATTATCTTGTGTCCTCTCTCTTTGGCAATCTAGTAAAATTAAATCACATGGTCTCAAGTTCAAATCAATCAACGTACTTCTGGAAACCAATTCCCTTGCAAGTTATTTGAAAAAAAAAGAAAGTAAAGGGAAGCACACACCTTAGCTTCATGAAAATATACTACAAAGTTATAGTAACTCAATCAGTGTGATATGACTAAGAATAAACAGATCAAGGAAACACAAGCATCACCCCCGCCAAGAATCCCTGTTTATATAACTTAATACAAGAAAGTATTGAAAGGCAGTGAAATAATAATACAACAAATAGTGCTGAGACAATTTGTTAACCCGTTCAGAACTTCATCTCACAACATGCATCAATGTGGAAGTCAGGAGGATCTGAAAAAGAAACGTGAAAAATGGAAACAAAGACCATAAAAGCAACAACAGGACTATTCATCAGATCTTAGGAGGGAAAAGTTTTTAAGGATAAAATCTGTGGAGGAAGCTGGGAGTGGAGCTCAGTGGGAGAGCCCTTGACTAGCTTGTTCAAGGCCCTGCGTTCAATCCCCAGCAGCACAAAACCAATGCAAACATAAACAGTGGAGGAAATAACAAAAGATAAAACTTCTTTTTTCAGGTACTGGGAATTGAACCCAGGGGCGATTTACCACTGAGCTACTTTCCCAGCCCTTTTAATCCCAGGCTGGCCTCAACCTCCTAAATAGCTGGGATTACAGACACCTGGCTACAAAACAGAAAATTTTTAGATTTAACTAGATTTTTAAAACTTTGGAAAATTTGTAAAAAAAAAAAAAATATATATATATATATATATAAGGGATTAATAGCATTAACATGTGTGTATTTTTTTTATTTTTATTTTTTGGTACCAGAGATTGAAACCAGGGGCAATTTACCATGGAGTCACATTCCTAAACACTTTTTTTTTAAATTCATTTTTATTGTAAACAAATGGGATACATCTTGTTTCTCTGTACATGAAGTAGAGGCATACCCCAAATACTTTTTAATTTTTTTTTTTAATTTTGAGACAGGGTCTCACTAAGTTGCTTAAGACCTGTTTCAATTGTTGAGGACAGCCTCCAATTTAGGATCCTCCTACCTCAGCCTCTGGAGTCGCTGTGATTACAGGAGTGTGCCACTCTGTCTAGGGCAATTTGTATTTTTTAAGCCTATAGAATGGAGATGAAAAACCTGAAACTTCAAGAGAAAATTGGACAAAGAAAAATTCATAAATTGATAAAATTATGTTTTTATGAACACATGAATATGCTACAATGAAACCCATCATTCTGTATAAATAATGTGTACCATAAAAAAGAAAAATATATATAGCTACATATTAAAAGTGTTCAAGTTTACTGCTAAAAATTGTGCTTATAAAACAACAGAGAATTATCATTTTATTGTGTATTTAAATGTTCATGTTTTTAAAACCTCGTAACTATTATTTTATACAGTTAATGCTTCCTCATCCTCACATATTGATCATTTTATTTGTTCATTGACCTTCTTAGGATTCAGACTTTCCGTGTAGAATTATGTTCCTTCTGCCTTGAATATACATCCTTTAGCATTTTCTTTATTGTAACTGCTGGTGGCAGGGTTTCTGAATGTTGAAGAATTGTATTTCATCCTCATTCAAAAATCTTTTCATAGAATAGACAATTTCAGTTTCTCATTCCACACTGGGAATTTTATTCTAGGGTGCTCTGGGTTCCATTATTGCTACTGAAAAGTCAGTCATCCATCTATCTTTCCTTCAAATATATTTTTAACTCTTGTTAAACCTATCTATTGATTTTTAAATCATAATATTGGGGGAGGTACTGGGGCTTGAACTCAGAGTCACCACTTAAGCACTGAGCCACATCCTCAGCCCTGTTTTGTATTTTATTTAGACAGGGTCTCACTGAGTTGCTTAGGGCCTTGCTAAGTTGCTGAGGTTGGCTTTGAACCTGTGATCCTCCTGCCTCAGCCTCCCAAGTGGCCAGAATTACAGGCGTGGGCCACCACACCCAGCAAATTATAATTGTTACTGTCTGTTGTTTCTAAAAGTTCTCTTTGGTTCTTCTGCATATCTGCTGGACATTTTAAAGTTTCTTGTTTCCTAAAGATATAGTTTTATTTCTTTAAGCTTATTAAGCAGAGTCTTTTATAATTTGGGTCTAATAATACGAAATACAGTGTAGCGAAGAAGACCAAGAACAGTGGCACACCTCTGTAATCCTAAGGGCTAGAAAAGTGTGGCCTGCGTGTGGGTATGTGTGTACACATGCAGACCAGGAGCTCCTCTTTACATTTCAGATAAAAATTAGAGCACAAGGACTGGGGATATAGCTCAGTTGGTAGAGTGCTTGCCTAGCAAGCATAAGGCCCTGGGTTCAATCCCCAGTCACTGTGGGAAAAAAAAAAGAAAAAAAAAAACAGAGCACAAGATGTGTAGCCTTAACTTTCCAGCCTCTCCAGGAAAAGGAGTAGTTTCATTTCTCCCTTGAGTAAAAGAAAATCCATTCGTTCAGCTAGGCAGAAGGTTTTCTGCAATATTGGTTGGATGATTGAATTTAGATCCATAGGATTGAAAATGCTATTGACAGAAACATAAGGATATCTTTTATATTTAGAATCTTAGGACTTGACTTAGGTTTAGATGATTTTGTATTACAAGAATATGAACCATTTAAAGAATTGCTGCAAATATTCAGTTATTTCTAATTTACTGCTTTCTAGTTTTTGGTACTAGGAATTGAACCCAGGGGCTTTACTCCAATTTGTTCTCTCTCTCTCTCTCTCTCTCTCTCTCTCTTTTTTTTTTTTGTATCAGTGATTGAACTCAGGGGCACATAACCTCTGCTCCACATCCCTGCCCTTTTCATATTTTTATTGAGTCACAGGGTCTTGCTGAGTTGCTTAGGGCCTCACTAAGTTGCTGAGGCTGGCTTTGAAGTTGCCATCCTCCTGCCTCAGCCTCCTGAGTCGCTGGAATTACATGCATACACCACTGTGCCCAACACTTCAGTTCCTTTTATTTTTCATTTTGAGACAGGGTCTCTCTAAGTGGCTGAGGCTGGCCTCCAACTTGTGATCCTCCTGCTTCAGTCTCCAGAGTTGCTGGGATTACAGGCTTGTACAATTGCACTGACTAATCATGGATCATCCATTTGCATGAGCATTCTAACTCACATACACATACACTCACATACATAGCACACTTTTGTAGCACTGGCCTCCTCTTTTAGCTCCACAAAAGGTTCCTATCATGATTCATTATTTTCTGGCTGTTTTTAGGGGGGATCTCATATGTGCTCACGACTCAATACTGTCAGTTTCCACTGGCTTTTGTCTGCTCTTTTTCCTAGTCTTCTGCTCCGGTTTATATCCTCTGAGTGCTCTTTTGTGATCTAAGCATAGATATATTTCCTTGGCATAGCTGTCACTTCTGCTGTGTAATGTTGCATTTGGAACACGCTGTACCACATCCATTGGGTACCAGCTGCTTCCACTGGCTTCTTACAGATCACACTAGAGACACTGCTACTTCTATGGGGACAACCATTTCTCCTGCTAGTAGCTTTTCCTAGATACCACCCAAAGGAGTTCTGGACATCACTATGTTGTATCATAGCAATTGTTGACACCTTGAACCCTTGCAACCAAGGTCAATGTGGATAACTGTGCAGCTCGAACACTCCACAAAAGAGAGTTAGCTAAGAGGACAAATTGAAGTCTAAAATCCAGTCTGTCTTCCCTGCTATGCCGTGTACCCATAGCATTTTATGTGTCCCAGAGGAGAGGGTGAAGACTAATTTCTAATCACCTGCCTAGTGAGGGCATTGTCCCCTCACCAAGCTTTGGAGATGCCTAGAGTGGGTGTTCTTTTCTAATTTGTACAAATATATAGTATAGACTAGCTGTGACTGCCTACAGAGTTAAGTAGATGATGTTTAGTATGATGTGGCAGCAAAGGCCTCCTTCTTTTAGGCTGCAATAAATGAAAGCTGTGCAAATTTGCTCACTCTGATACCCAAACACCTAGCACACAATCTGGTACAGAGCAGGTATTTGATAAATATTTGTTGACTGAAAGAATGTATGAATTAATAGAGACCAAAAGCAGTTATGCATGTGCCTTAAGGACAGAATATTTTTTGTAAAGTAGCTCTTTTCACTTTTATTGACCACAATTTCTTTCATGCCCATCAGGCTCAGACATTGAATCCATGGGGCAGACAAATTCAAGTGACAGCTGCTATGCTCTACTCTGCCATGCCTCTTCCCTCTGGTGACTAAAGCTTTTCTTGCTGGGCCAAGTTTGTCTATCTGCCTCTTCTTTCCCTAGGATAAATGATCTCCCAGGAGCCTGCCCCACCGGTTTCCCAGCCATGTCCAGGCATGTGTGAATGCCAGCAGCTGACACAGTTTAGGCTCATGCAGAGACCCTCCCTCCCAGCAAATGTCACACATACATAACCACATTTAATATATTCATAACCAGACCCAGGTTGCATACGTGTCTGTTCATGCAGAGCTACACGTTCATCCTCTTAACCTCACACATACATGTTATCACTCATCCGTGTAAAGAACAAGCATGCATATGCACATGTATACCCACATATGTACACATAGAAGTATATGCTCAACACCCTTGTAGTTAGACAGAGTCCCTTGCCAAGGATCTTGATTTTGTTTTTCAATTCTATGGCAACTCCTATTCTTCTGGCTAAACTCCCTCAATCTAAATTCACACATAGGATGAGTCTCTTCCATTTCAGTAATAGGACAAATGTATGTGTCTTAGCCCTTGCCCTTTATGCCTGCACAACCACCCTCTGCACCAATCAATATCTTCAAGTATCACCCAGGTCCTCTACTTTCTTGTTCAAGCCTCAGTCAGGAATTTGTGGTTAAACCTCAACCATCTTACAGTTGAGGTGGACAGATGCGTCCTAGACATACTGATTATTTAAATAAGCAAGTGGTGAGACAAAGATGATGTATAATGAGGTTTTTAAAAGCTGGAGAGTACTGCTCTTTCAGGGCATTGGGGGAGACTTCTTGAATGAAGTATCACTTAAACTAGGCCTTTGAGGACGTGGGAACTTGAACCTGTAAGGACAGAAGCAGGAAATTCCAGAAGGTGAGAATATTCACAAAGGCTCAAGAGTAGGAAAAAGTGGGTATATAGAAAACTATACTAGTTCCGATGTCCAAAGTAAATACCCTGAGGGAAAGTTAGCAGGGCAGGACATGATAGTCCTGTTGAGAAATTTGATCTTTATCTTTAGGAAAAAAAATCAGAGGAACCCAGTGGCTTAGGAGGCTGAGGCAGGAGGATCCTGAGTTCAAAGCCAGTCTCAGCAATTTAGAGAGGCCCTAAGCAACTCAGTGAGACCCTGTTTCTAAATAAATAAAATATAGAAATGTTTAAAAAGGGCTGGGGATGTAGCTCTGTGGTTATGTGCCCCTGGGTTCAATCCCTGGTACCAAAAGAAAAAAAAAGAAAAGAAAAGAAAAAGAAAAAAAATAGAAGGAAGGAAAGAAAGAAATCAGAGGCAAATAAAGTGGCCCTGACTGCTGTATGTGTGGAAAGTGAATTGAAGAGGGACCAGGGATGGTAGTAAACAGTGCAAGTGCCCAGATGGAAGGTAATGGTACATGGGACTTGCTGAGTGAAGCTGGAGAAAAATAGACAATTCCAAAACCTATTTGGTGTTGGGGGATGGGAGACTAGCAAGAAGCAAGTCAGGCTAAAGGGGTAGTTAGAGGTGGGCCTTTAAAAGCTATGGGGGACCACGAAAAGGTTGTAAGCTACTGGAAGGCTTTAAGCAAGCAAGTGGTGGGAACATGAATATTTTCCCAAGATATTTGCAGCTACAGTGTGGAGAAGGGCTGGGAGGCACGGGGAGAGGCAGTTGAGGATGTTGTAAGCATTACACAAGAGATGCTAAAGGGTGGAGGCAGTGGAAGTGGGTACAAGTGGATATATTTAAGAGACATAGTACAGTGGTAGACTTGATGGAATTTGATGCTGAATACATTATGAAAGGCAAGGGCATACCAGTAGATCCCACTGTGAGCTGGTGTTTGATCCTTATAAGCTTTAATGGAAAAAAAAAAAAAAACAATGATCACATCTCCTTAGTGAACAATGACACTGCATTCTTACTCCTGGGAAAAATGTGGGATTTGTGATGAGGCCAAACACTTATTATGAGCACAGAGGACATTTATTGAATCGACATTTGGATAATGCATTTGGCCTGGTCCCCTCCACTCTTCAGATCACCTTCTCCCCATCCAGTACAATGGGAACTGATGTTCCCATCACTGGCCTCTTGAGCCTTTGGGCAGAGAAGAAAAACAATGATGGAAACGCCTTTCTTTAATAGGGTGCTGGTTTGCTAAGTGACAGACTCTGCACTCACTTTTATTTGTTTTCCACACTAAATCTTCTTTTCAAGCTGATAAGACAGAAATTATTATCCTCATTCTGCAGATGAGGAAAATGAGACTCAGAAAACCCCAGCTGGGTCACCTAATGACACAGTCATTGGATTCCAGTGCATGTAACTTCAAACACATGCTTCATCAACTACATCCATGGTTGTCAAACTTTAAGCTGCACATTAAAATCATCTGGGGAATATTCCCCATCCCCCTGTCTCTTGAAAACAGCTTCGTTGAGATATAATTCACATCATACAATTCACTCATTTAAACTATAAAATTCAGCAGCTTTAATATATTCATGAATAGGTGCAACTCTCACCATAGTCAACTCGAAAATATTTCATCTCTTCAAAAAGTAATGCCATAGGGCTGGGCATATAGCTCAGTTGGTAGAGTACTCGCCTTGTGAGCACAAGGCCCTGGGTTCAATTCCTAGCACCACACACACACAAAAAGAAAAGTAATGCCATGTCTCTTAACTATGATATTGCTATCCCCCATTCTACACAGTCACCCATAAACAACGATTCATTTATTGCCTAATTTAGGCATGCCTGTGAATGGAATCATAGAGGGTATGAACTTTGGGGACTGGGTTCTTTCCCTTAGCGTAATATTTTCAAGGTTCATCCAAGTTGTAACACGTATCACCACTTCATTATTCTTTCATGGCCAAATAATATTTCATTATATGGATATGCCACATTACATTTATTACTTCATTCATTGAGAGATTTATGGGTTGTTTCCACCTTTTGACTACTATTAATAATGTCACGATAAACCACTTGTGTACAAATTTTGGTGAAAACACATATTTTCACTACACTCAGACACATACCTAGGAATGGAATTGCTGGGTTATATGGTAACTCTATAATTGTTCGAGAAACTAATCGACTGGTTTACCTGGGGAATTTTTAGAATATCTTATGCCCTTCCCACACCAACCATCTCCCAGCCCTGACCAAATGAAT
This sequence comes from Sciurus carolinensis, assembly GCF_902686445.1. Taxonomy (NCBI): domain Eukaryota; kingdom Metazoa; phylum Chordata; class Mammalia; order Rodentia; family Sciuridae; genus Sciurus; species Sciurus carolinensis. The sequence goes on along the minus strand of NC_062232.1, from coordinate 111,121,581 downwards.
CATGCTCTCTGGGGTTGGGCTACTTCTTATTTTAATAGTTTCCCCTAAGTAGATTCCATTGTGCTACCTGCATTGGATTCAACTGCACTACAGTCATATCCAGTAATATCTGGTATCTCAGTAATACCTGGTACATGCAATTACTTAATATTATCTTTTATTAAATAATTATCAATTGAAAAGACTCAAAAAGAAGCCCATGGTGTTTCAATATTTATTCATTAGCTAAGCCAACTACCCTAGTAATGCATGATGCTGGGAAGACATGGTTTGACTAGAAACGTCAAGACTTGTAACTCTCTTTTCTGGAAAGGCTGATCTTCATAGCAGGAAGACAAGACAGCAAATATCAGGCTAGATTTCAAATGTACTGAGAAAGTATTACTCCCACACACTGTTTGTCATATTTCATATGATGACATGAAAAGTTCCTTCACTAGGGTCTAGAAAGATGATGAGTCTTCAAGAGTTCCTTAGGAAACTACACCCAGGCAAGAAGCAGTGCACACCTGTAATTCCAAATACTTGGGAGGCTAAGGCAAGAGGAGGATCACAAGTTTGAGGCCAACCTGAGCAAGTTAGCAGGACTGTCTCAAGATAAAAAAATATAAAATGTAGCTGGGAATGTAGCTCAGTCTGAAGTTCTCCTGGGTTCAATCCCTAGTACCAAAAGTAAAATAAAATAAAAATAAGGAAGCTGTGGCACACGCCTGTAATCCCAGCAGTTCCCGAAGATGAGGCAGGAGGATCGTGTGAGATCAAAGCCAGTCTCAGCAACTTAGGGAGACCTTAAAGCAATTCAGTGATACTCTGTCTCAAATAAAATATAAAAAAGAGCTGAGGATGTGACTCGGTGATTAAGTGTCCCTGGGTACAATCCCTGGTACCAAAAAAAAGAAAAAGAAAAAGAAACTGCAAGTTCCCTGGTAGAAAGTAAGTGGACAGGGTGAGAACCAGGTGGAGGCAAGAGTTCTTTTTGGCAAGAGGTAAAGGGAGGGGAAATTGGCAGGAAGGATTGTTTGCTTTCTCTCAGCCCCTTTCTGCCCTCAGGCTGTTCCACGTTCCCACATTTCTGGATAGTGAGATCTGTTCTGACTCTGCTGGTAGGGGACACTAGGGGCAGAGGTGGTGTGTGGGGGTGGAGGTAGATAAGGGGGATCAAACAGACATCCTGGATTGCCTCATTCAATCCAAGGAGCATCCCTCCCTGTTTGGCACAACTCAGTGCCTAGAGATTTACAGCTGAAGATTCTCAAAATATTTCCAGGAGTGTGTTTACAGCAAAACACATTGAATCAATCACTAATTATGAATTCTCAGTCTACTTCATATTGCTTCCAGACCTTTGCCCTGGTGACCCTTCCTCTCAATTTGTTTTAAAAGAGGAAATGCCAGACTGTTGAAATTTTAGCCATTTCTCATTTTCCTTTTTTTAAAATTTTCTGTACTGGAGATTGAGCCAAGGTGTGTTTAACCACTGAACCACATCCACAGCCCTTTTTATTTTCTTTTTTTGAGACAGGGTCTTGCTAAGTTGCTGAGGCTGGCCTTGAACTTGTGATCCTCCTGCCTCAGGCTCCCAAGTTGCTGGGATTTCAGGTGTGCACCATGGCACCTGGTTCACTTTTCATTTTCAGCATGTTGTCTATAGTTTAAATATGCACAAAATGCTTTCATACATATCACTTACAGCTATGCCATTACAAACCTCATATGGATTGGGGATTTAGCTCACTGGTAGACTGTTTGCCTAGCACGTGTTTGAGGCCTAGGGTTCAAACCATAGTACTGAAACAAAACAAAACAAATAAAAGACCCCACTACTTTGTAAAATATTATTGTCTTTATTTACAGATGAGAAAATTGAGACTTAAAGATGGTTACACGACTTTCCAAAACACACACCACTAGTTTTAGGCAGAGATGGACTAGAAGTTGTGTCTTCTGACTATATGTTCTTTCTGTTCCACCCTGTCAAGCAGAAAATCCAATAGGCCTTTGGAAGCATCTCAAAGTCAAAGGTAATTTTGTGGGTTTTTTTTTTTTTTTGTACCAGGGATTGAACCCAGGGTTCTTAACCACTGAGCCACATCCCCAGCCCTTTTTATTTTTTACTTCGAGATAGGGTCTTGCTAAATTGCAAATTGCAGAGGCTGGCTTTGAACTATGATCCTCCTGCCTCAGCCTCCTGAACCACTGGGTTTTGTGGGTATTTTTGCTCTAAAATGTTTTTAACTCCTGAACTATAAACAGGGGTAAAAGAGTAAAAAGAATCACTAAGGAAGACGAAGGAAATAGCTGAGCTTAATTAACATGAATTTACAATGTTACTAATTATTACTGTTTGTTTTTAATATTTGCCAGTATCACTGAATGCAATAGTTCTCAAAAAATTTTTAAGTCTGCGATCCTTCTGGAAGTATGATAAATACAGTGGATTGTTTGGGGACTGGACTGGGGATATAGCTAAGTAGTAGAACTCTTGCCTGGCAGGCACAAGGCCCCGTGTTAAATCCCCAACACTACCAAAAAGTAAATAAATAAACACAGTGTATTGTCTATTTAAATAAAACACATACATATGTATATGGAGAATTTTTATATAAATTTAGAAGGCTCACACAGTCCATCTTTGAACTCCAAGTTATAAACCCATAAAAGGAATTTTAAAAACCCATGACTTTACTTATCCAGAACTGAGGATTAGCATGGCAGGCAGGTATGATACAAATTTAAAAATACAGCAAATTTAAAAGACCTATATTCAGTTGCTGAGTTAACATTTCCACATGTATATCAAATAGAAGTCAAAATTTAGAACTCTTGATTTTCTCCTTCCACCCCAATACATCTCTTTTCCCATCTTCCACATCTCTGTTATTGGCACCACTCAGTTACTTAAGCCAAAACCTGAGTCATTCTCGATATTTCTTTTTCACTCTCATATCCAACTGATCAGCTGGTCTTGTCAATTTTGCCTTCATCATGCATTCTATAGCCATCAACTTCTCTTTATGTCCTTTGCCACCAGTAAGGTCCAGGTCATGTGGATGGGTTGAGAAAATGCTTCAGAGAGAGAGAAAACATTCAAAGGGATTCTTGGAAAAGGTGGAGCTTTTAGTGCTGATCCAGTTAATCCCCGAGAGAGGCATGGTGGCTCCAGGCTCTGGAGGTAGCAGGGTGAGTAGAACTTTTAAAATGAGTATAACTCTTCTGCTTCCTCTTCCACTCCTTTTCCTTCCCTTCCCAAATAATTCAGTCCCCAAGTCAGTAAATGGTCAGGAGCATGGTGGCTGGGAGGGAAGAGCCAGAGCCCAGGGAGAAGGGGGTCCTCAGAGTCCCAGTATGGTGTACAAAGTCGGATGCCAAGCAGGTACAAGGGTCTGAGTCTGCAGTGTGGGCTCCACAAATGGAGGGATGTCAGAGCCCAAAGAGCGTAATGTGGTTGCCCATTCAGGGATAAGGAAGGCATCAATGAAACAGCAGCCTGGTTTGGGGTATTGGAGGCCAGAGTAGAGAAGGAATCTACAAAATAGTAAGTAACTCTCCTTTGGAGAAGGCCAGCAGACGCCCCTAATCATAAGGAAATACTAAATCAACTCAAACACTGGACATCCCCTATGTAACTTGCCTATAATTTTCAGATGTATCTGATCTTTAGATTTGACTAGATTTTTAAAACTTGGAAAGTAATCATAACAACTATGATAAACAAGGAGTCAGTAGTATTCATATATGAACAACTCCTACAAATAGAGAAGAGAAACTTAAAACCTCAAGAAAAGTAGTTGCTTTGTATTCATTTGAGGAATTTCATTTCTCCCACAAATCAGGCTGGTAAAAGACTGGTTCCTTCAGAGAACCCTGTACTTTTCCTCTATGGCACTTTTCCCTTTCATAATTGTTATTAATTAAATATTTGCAGGTCTTTCTCTTTAATGCCTGTCTCCCTTTTTTTTTTTTTTAATTTTTACTGTAGGCTGAAAAAAAGCAGTACTATTTTTTTTGGCTTGTTTTATACATTCTGGGTTCTCAGGATTTAGTAGTACACTTGACATACAGTTCTCCATCAGTAAATATTGGCTGATTGCATAAATGGAGGTGGGGAGGGAAAGGCATCATCCTATAATACATGCAGAGAAAAAGGCTGTTTATAGGTTGACTACTGTGCCTAGAAGCCACAGGGATTAGAACAGTCCCTTTCACCCATCTGCTTTGGAGGCAGGCCCTAAGACAGGGAAAGTCTAGCTCTCTGTGCAACCATGGAGAACTGGAACCCCTGGCAGAAACCTTCATAATGCTGGCACATGGGGCATGGAGAAACTGCCTGCCTGCCAGCAAGAGATCCAGTCTGAAAACTTGGCAGCCTCACAGCCTCACCCGGAACTGACACACATCCGGAAGAGTCCACCAACCACAAAAGTTGTCTTTGCCCTGCAGCTCCTGGCAGAGATCCAAGGTCACTATGCCATAGTGCTCCAAAGCCAAGATGCAAAGGGGGCAATTGATCAACATTGTGCCTATTGTAACTTCCCCCAGAGAAAACTGTCACATAGACACACCTTTCATGTCTCATCTTCAGAAAGGAGGTCTGGTCCTGAGCTTTTTCTAAATGGTTGGGGGTAGAGATGTAGGAGCATTCCAGACAGAGAGAAAAGTTCAAGCAAACTTACACAGCCATAATGCACAGTGGGATCTTACAAGTAGTTTGATATGACTGAAACTTTGGGGAGGAGTTGGAGCAGACCCAAAGAAGAGGCTCAAAGTGCAAAAGGCCAACTTCTGAATGCCTCACCAAGGGAAATGAACTTTACTCTGACGTGGTGGAGAGCCACCCATACAGGCAGTTTCACATGAGCGCCAGCTAAAGAATCATCTGGAGTGGGAGACAAATCATTCAGGAGGCTATTAGTCCTGGAAAATATAAGAGAGGCTCAGTCTGAGGTAAAGGTAGTGAGTACAAGGAGAAGAAAAGGCCAGTTGATAAAAGGAGAATGGACTGGAAACTGTGGTGCATACCTGTAATCCCAGTGGCATAGGAGGCTGAGGCAGGAGGATCAAGAGTTCAAAGCCAGCCTCAGCAACTAAGCAAGGCCCTAAGCAACTCAGCAAGACTCTGTCTCAAAATGAAATATAAAAAGGGCTAGGGATATGTGGCTCAGTGTCTAAGCTCCCCTGGGTTCAATTCTGGGTACCAAATAAATAAATAAATAAATGAAAGGGGGCTGGGGATGTAGCTTAGAAGTAAAGTCCCTCTGGGTTCAATCCCCAGTACCAAAACCAACAAACATACAAACAAAAAAAACCCCACACAAATATGTAAGATTACTAATGCTCTTTCACATTCACTAAAAAAGTAAATAAATAAACGAGTGAACAAATAAAAAAGAGGCAGAACTACAGACTAGATGCAAAAGGTGAAATAGGCAAATATAGGCCAATGGTGAGTTCACTGAGATAGGCAATAATGGCAATAAGTGAGATTTGGGGTGAACATAGTAAAGTTGAGAAGCCTAGAAATTACCCTAGTAAAGATTTCCCATCAACCATTGGATTTACCAGTCTGGATAGGACTAAATCTCAGAAAAAATGTCAAGGTTGGAGTTATGGCCTTGGAAATCATTAACATAAAACCAATGTGGGGCTGGGGATATAGCTCACTTGGTAGAGTGCGCCCTGGGTTCCATCCCCAGCACCATCAAAACAAAACAAAACAAAACAAAACAAAACAAAACAAAACAAAAAAAACGCCATGAGAGTAAATGAGATCTCCCACATGAAATCTGTGAACAGAGAACCAGAGAAATTTCCAGTGCCTGAAGGATGGTCAGAGGAAGAGAGGTCATTGACACTGGAGAAAGTAGCAGAGATATGTCTCCATTGTCAAGAAAGGCCAGGCTTTTGAGACACTGGGAATGGTCAGTGGTGTCAATGGCACTGTGAAGTGCTAAAAACAGCAATTGGACACAGTAGGTAGGAGGCTACTGGGAGCTTCTCCTAGGGAAGATATGAAGGGAAAAGTCTGACACCACTAAGATTCCAAAACAGATATCTGAAATCTGAGGATACTCCCCAGGAATACACAACACCTTCTGAATTCCATGGGCAAATAAGCCCTTGTTTCCAAAACAAGGCTATTCTAAGTAGGTGTTATTTCTATGAAGGCCTTGCTTCAGGCCAAAGGCCAAAACATGCCCATAACTTGAACTCATTCATCTCTTACTTGAATTGTATCCCCCAGACAGATATACTGAAATCCTGATCCCCAAGTGACTTTATTTGCAAATAGGATTATTACAGAAATTAATTAGAATGAGGTCATGCTGGAGTAGCCTGGGCCCTTAACCCAATGTGACTGTTCTTAGGAGAGGAGAAACAAAGAGATACCCAGGGACAGTGTCATGCAGAAGCTTGTGATTGGGATAATGTGGCTTCAAGTCAAGGAATATCAAACATTGGCAGCTACCACCAGAGCCAGAGAAGCAAGGAAGTCCATACATCTCTGTTGTTTAAAGGCAGCAATTTTGAGGTAATATTGTCCCCCTGTATCTACAGGTCTAATATCTATGGTTTGTTTGAGGTTTTTGTTTGTTTGTTTTTGTACCAGGGACTGAACCCAGGGGCACTTAACCACTGAGCCACACCCCCAACCCCCTTTTATATTTTATTTTGAGACAGGGTCTCGCTGAGTTGCTTAGGTCCTCACTAAGTTGCTGAGGCTGGCTTTGAACTTGTGACCCTCCTGCCTCAGCCTCCCAAGCTGCTGGGATTACAGGCATGTGCCACCCTGCCAGGCCTTAATATCCATGGTTTTAACCTGCCATAGATTGAGAATAAAAACAAAAATTGTAAAAATGCAATTGCATCTTCCTGAAATTGTACACTTTTTGTCTTGTCAATGTTCCCTAAATAATACATTATAAGACTACTTCCACAATGTTCCATTGTGTTAGGGATGATTGTATTTGAGATGATTTAAAATCATAGATATGTGTAGGTTCTATGCAAATGCTACACCACATTTTAGAAAGGACTTGAGTATCTACATATTCTGGCTTCCAAGGGGTGTCCTGGAACCAATCCCCATGGATACTGAGTGACAACAGTAATTGTTATGGCACCCCTAGAAAACTAATACAGTTAGCAAGTACGAACTAGTGTCACCAGGTATGGTGGTACATGCTTGTAATCCCAGTGGCTTAGGAGGCTGAGGCAGGAGGATTGCAAGTTCAAATTCAGCCTCTGCCGCTTAGCGAGGCCCTAAGCAACTCAGTGTGACCCTGTTTCTAAATAAAATACAAAATAGGGCTGGGGATGTGGTCAGTGGTTGAGTGCCCCTGAGTTCAATCAGCAGTATGAAGAAGAAGGAGGAGGAGGAGGAGAAGGAGAAAAGGAGAAAAGGAGAAAAGGAGAAGGAGAAGTCATTTCTCTGGGAACCAACTCCTGTCAGTAGAATAAAACTTCCCTAACAGGAGTTACTGTGGAGATCTCATTTGGATCGAGACAAGAATTGACAAGCCAAGAAGACTGGCAAAAGTCTTGGTGTCATTCTGAAGACTAGATCATCTTTACTCTTGGAGACATTCAAGCTATTTGGATCTCCATTCCTAAAGTTTGAAATGTAAATCAAAATGTATGTCTTTGTTTAGAGCGGTTTGTCACAATTAAATTCAGATTTTTATTCTAGGTATTATCACTGTAGGGATAACAGGCAGTAAGAACCACAAAATGACTAAAGGGGAAATAAAATAGGGGATGGTAGGAGGTATAGCCATTTTCTTGCTTTTTTTCCTCACCTTTCTTTTTTCATTAATAGACTTTTTTAGGTCATCTTTAGATGTACAGAAAAATGGAGGAGAAAGTACAAAGGGATCCCATCTAACCACTTTCCCCATACTCCTACCCTTTCACTGGGCACAGTCTCTCTTATTGTTATATTTTGCATTACTGTGCTAAGCATGTTATAATTGCTGAACCCATATTGATACATTATTATTAACCAGACCCATAGTGTCCATTACGGTTCACCCTGTGTTATACAGTTCTTTGAGAGCTGATAAATGCATAATGTAATGTATCTACCATTGTATACCATACAGAAGAGTTTCACTGCCCTACAAATCCCTTGTGCTTCTCCTTTCTCTCCCAGGGCTACTGGCAACCCCTGATCTTTTTACTGTATCCATAGTTTTTCTTTTCCCAAAATGCTATATAGCTGGAAGCATATAATATGTGGCCTTTTCTAATTGGCTTCTTTCATTTAGCAATATGCATTTGAGAATCATTCACATCTTCTTGTGACTTGATTAATTCTTTTTATTGATGAATAGTATTCTATTGTATCAATGCACCAAGATTTATCTATGTGTTTACCTTTTGAAGGACACTGGTTGCTCACCAGTTTTAGCAAATATAAATAAAGCTGCTGTAAACATTTGCATGCAGGTTTTTATGTGGACATAATTTTTCAACTCATTGGAGCAAATACCAAGGAGTGTGATTGCTGGACTGTATGGTAAGAATATATTTAGCTTTTTTAAGAAACTGCCAAGCTGCCTTTTAAAGTGTCTGCACCATTTCGCCTTCCAACCAGCAATGAATGAGGCTTCCTGTTGTTCCACATTCTTGTCAGGTTTGGGGTTTATCAGTGATTTGGGCTTTACCCATTTTGATAGGTGTGAAGCAGTATCTTGTTGCTTTAGGAAATAAGCTTTTCAGAAATGAATAGCTTGAGGTTAAAGCCAGAAAATTGCCAACTCTACAATTCTAGGGACATTTCTACAACCAAGACATTCCTTCATAAATATGTAAACCCCTCAGAATGCCACAGGTAAATAAACTTTTATTTTAAAAATAAACTTTCAGTTTGAAAACAAATACACAAGTATGTTCCCACGGGAGAAATGATGGTGGCTAGGATGCTGCAGAGTGAGCAAACGTTTCAGAGGTCAAGTGACTACTCTGCTACGTCTTTGCTGTGTTGGAAACTAGTGTTTTATCTTTAGCCACCCTCCCTTTAGACCTACACCCTTCCATAACTTCAAGATGGAATTCCCTCCAGTCTCCTCTTTCCCTGTCTCTATCTATCTTTTAAAATTTCTGGCTCTTGCCAGACATGGTGATGCATGCCTGTAATCCCAGTGGCTCAGGAGGCTGAGGCAGGACCATCATAAGTTCAAAGTCAGCCTCAGCAACTGAGCAAGGCCCTAGGCAACTTAGCAAGACCCTGTCTCTAAATAAAACATAAAAGTGCTGGGGATGTGGTTCAGTGCCTGGGTTCAATCCCCAGTACCCCCAAAAAAACAAAAAAAAAATTCCTGTCTCTATCAGTCCACTTCCATCTCCCCACAGTCTTGCTGGCCCCACCCTTTGCTCTGTTATCCCCAGCCCCCATGCCCAATTTCATTTCTTTCCCCTCATCTAAATCTTGAATGTATTATGCTAAGTGAAAGAAACAAAGTGCTAAAGACCACATATTATTTGATGCCATTTATGTGGCATATCTAGTATAAGAAATTCCTAGAAACAGAAAGTAGGTTAGTAATTAGAGGCTTAGGTGAAGGGAATTGGGGAGCTATTGCTTTCTTATGACAGAGTTTCTATTTGAGGTGACCTATAGTATGTTTTTTGTTGTTAAAAATCTATCAAAAAGTGACTTTCCTCTATCTAAAGTTAAAGGCAAGTGGAACACTTTTTAATGTTTTGAAAATTACATTGTTCTTTCCATATGTGTGATGTTTATTTCTTCCTGTGGCCTTTTCTGACAGTCTGCTGGGTCTTGGAGTCCAATTCTTTGGAAGTGTTGAGAAAGAACTATGTGTAAAGAACAAAGGTTATCTGGCCTCTAGGTCCTCCATCATGAACTAGCTGAAAGTGCTTTCTGGATATTTGTGGAGGTCTCCATCTTTGACTGCATCTTTGATATTTGAGGACTGATTGGAATGAGGCTGTGGTAAGTCAAAGAAGTCAGTGGACCTACTTTGTAGTTTTCAAGGCCTAGCACGCACCAAAATGTCTGTTCATCTTGGGATTCCAGACACTGTTTTCTGTGACTGGAATATCATTCCCTATCAGTATTCCCAGAGGGAATATTGTATCTCCTCAAGGAAGACTGATAATTCATTCTCTGGTGTCAGACTTTGAACCTTCGGAAATATTTTCTGTATTGGTAAATGGGATTGAGGAGAATTTTGCAAGTCCTATTCACATGAATTCCAAGGAATGCTGGTCCCTTGGTTATAAACAGTCAAGAGCAGAAATGTTTAGATTTCCATCTGTGAACATAGATTTTGTTCTTAATACAATTCAGTTGGGGATTAGATGAAGTTTCTAGGGGCCTTACAGTTTGGACGTCCCGTGATTTCTAACATGTGAGTGTATTTGATGCCCACCCCACTTACAGGCCAAACACTCTACAATCAACACCTTGACTTCCTCATCACTTGCCCACGGTTCCTGCTGCAAGGAACTGGGTCTTTCTCCGTTTTCCTTGCCTTGCTTTGCTAGCCCAACACTTCCTACAACCCAAGAGAGCTCAGTACAATTTCACTTGTTATCCTGGAATTCCTATAATAGTCCTCATCCTCCTTGAGCTCTCTATCGCATTGACCTTCCTTCCCTTCATTCTTGAAGCTCTGTCCTGTTTTGGAATGCTCATGATAATTGCTTACTCTCCTCTCTCTTTATAGTCTCAAATTCTGAAATTTCATTCCTCCCAGGGCCTCTGCTTCTATGAGGAAGGCTCTCAAATATGTATTCACAGTCCGGCCCTGTGTCCTGGGCTCTGTGTACTCAGATCTTACTTTCTGATACATACATTCATCTAGATAGCACAAAGGTGCTTCAAACTCAGTATACCTCAGGTGGGGTGTGATGGTGCAGGCCTGTAAAATCCCAGTGACTCAGGAGCCTGAGGCATAAGGATCACAAGTTCTAGACTAGCCTCAGCAACTTAGCAAGACCCTGTCTCAAAATTAAAAAGAAAAAACTTAATGTACTTCAAAATGACTTGCCCATCTCCCTTCTATGTCCCATCTCCAGCTTCTCTTCTTTTCTTGTATTCCCTACTTTGATGAATAGCCCAGTTTTCTTGCAGCCACTTAGATTTGAAACCTCAAGATCATCTAACTCATGTCTCACTACATAATAAAATTCCAATAAATTTCAACTTTCCAATATGTCTTGCATTTGTATCTTTGTCCCCGTCTCTGCTATCACACCCTGGTTCAGATCCATGTTACCACTTGCGTATTACAATAGCCTCTCTGTGTCTCTGCTTATTCTATTCCAAACTACCTATCTTACTGTTTAAAAACAAATCTGATCCCATCCACCCCTCATTGTAACAACAACAAGTTGTGACACTGTTGCTGTAGAAATTTTCAAACTACATTATGTTCTGCATCAAAGCCTTTAGTTACTCCTTGACCAGCAAATTAAGTACTCTTTGTTCTGACATTCAAATTCTTCCCCAAATGACTTCAACCTTCCATTACAGACTCACCTTGCACTGCTCCCCAGCGTGGACCTTAAGCTCCAGTCAAACATGACAACCGATTCTGCTCATTTCAATCGCCATGCCATTGTTCTCGCTAATCCTCCTATCTAAAATGATCTGCCCCAGCAAAATTCTTCCCATGCTTCAAAGCCCATTTGGAACATTCACTTCTCTAAGGAGTTTTACCTTGATCCCCTTAATGAGATGAGTCTTTTGCTCTTTTAGACATTTTGGAGCTTTCTTTGTATAGAATCTATTATATTTATGGCTGAGACCACTAGTTATTGTATGATATCCGATCACCCTTTATTCCTTAGTAAAAACTGAAATTTTAAGCTAAGCACCTGACCATCTTGAATGAAGACTGTAATTCCTAATATCCCTCCAGACACATTTGATTCTGTGATTAACTTCTGACCAATGGGTGATAAGCAAAAGGAGTGTATAACTTCTGGGAAGTGTCCTTAAAGGGCATGCCATTCCTTCTCGTTCCTACTGACCTAAATAGGAGGAAACATATGAAGGTCTCAATGTCATTGTGAAGTATAAGGCAACTATAAGTATGAAAGCTATATATGACAAAGCAATAAGAGAGGGAACTTAGTCTCCAGAACTTAGGGGTTTGCTTACTACCTCTGTGATAATGACTTTCCATTCTGTATGTCTAGCCTAGACCTCTGCAGTGAGCTCTACTCATTTATTTCCTTCCTCCTAGTTTACATCTTCATCCATAACCCCTGTTGCTGTAAACCACCATGCCCTAGTCCTGGACTAATGGCTTTAGGGATTATTGAGCATGAAAGAGAAACTTCTGTTATTTGGGGCTTTTCCATTGCTAGTAAATGACCTGATCCCAAATAATCTAGCATAGTTCAGCCTCTGTGCCTCGTCTTACTGATGAAGCTTTACCCAATCCCTGTTTGCCTTTTAGGACTGTTGGTGTGTAATATAAAGGAAGGGGAGCCTAAGGTTTTCGCTCACTAGCCTGGCAGAAGCATTCCTACTTGGTGTACCCCTCTGAAATGAGATTGCTGATAAACATGTGCTTACCTTCTTGTGGATTCCAGGTTTTAACACAAACAGGCTATTTCTGGGGTCCAAGAACAGCACTTCTGATCACAACTGGGGAATATGTTAGAGGTGGTCACTTCTTTTCATTCACTTCTATTCATGTGTCAGTCCCAGGGAGAGGAATTAGAGTGTAGTTATTAGGACCATGGACTTTGAAAACCAATTTTTATTTATTTATTTGATTGATTCATTCATTTATTATTTTGGTACTGGGGATTGATCCCAGGGGTGCTTAGCCACTGCACAACATCCCCAGCCCTTTTTTATATTTATTTAGAGACAGGGCCTTGCTGAGTTGCTTAAGGCCTTGCTAAATTGCTGAGGCTGACCTAGAACTCATGATCCTTCTAACTCAGCTTCTGGAGCCACTGGAATTATAGGTTGCATCACTGCATCAGGCACAATTTTAATTTATCTCTACCCCCAGCCTCCAGGGATTTAACCCAGGGGTACTTTACCACTGACCTACATCTCTAGCCCTTTTTATCTTTTATTTGGAGACAGGGCCTTCCTAATTTGCTATTGCTGACCTTGAACTTGCAATCCTCCTCTCTCAGCCTCCCTAGCCACTGAGATTACAAAGGTGCACCACCACGCCCAGCTGAAGACCTATTTCTTGAGTTCAAATCCCAGTTCTACCCTGTCCTAGCTCTCTGAGCCAGGCAAGCTTCCTAACCTGTCCATGCTTTCATCTCCTCACCTCTCCCACAGAGTGACAATAATAATGCACTCCTCATAGACTATTGTGAAGGATTAGATGAATTGATACTCATAAACACATAGAATAATGCCTGGTACTTATAAGTTCTCATTATTAGCAAATCATATAATTATTAACTTTATTACTTGTGAGGAATATAACGGGGACCAAAGTAGATACTTCTGTCCTCCTGAATCTTACAGTCTAGTAGTACAGAGGACAGCTATTAAAATATATTTAAGCAACTTTTAATTTTTTCATTTTTATGTGATGTTGGGGATGGAACCCAGGGCCTCATGCATGCCAGGAGAGCACTGCACCACTGAGCTGCAGCCCCAGCCCTTAAACAACTTTTAATTTAGAGCTGTGATTAGTGCTACAAAGGGGCTTCTGAGCATGCATGAGGGAAATCTATTCTAGTCCAGGCAATCAGACTAGACATCTATGCAGCAGTGGCATTTAAGCAGTGACATGAAGAATGAATAAATTAGCCTTGGGAAGAGGGCAAAGGCAAGGGAAAGGAGGGCAAGAGAAACAGGTATTTTGTTGGTCTCTGGTTGGACTGGGATGCTCAGCCTAATGGACAACATTCATCGTAGAAATTAAAGCTGCCTACCGGAAGGACTGCAAGTGCTCCTTCCTGATAGACAAAGGTGTTGACAACCGATAGACAAGGGCCTTGAAGGCCAAGGAAGAGCGCATAACAGTGGCTTGGCCTTTGGAAACAAATCCCTTAATCCCCTGGGAAATTTCAGGGCAGAGTTGCACAGGCCAGGGAGAAAGCGTCTACTGGGGGAATATATTTTCTCAAGACAGATCAAAGGATCCATGAAGATATTCTGGCAGGGGAAGGTCAAGGCGGGGATTGCACCAAATTGGCCCAATCACTTTTGCAGTTGAATTTTAAAAGAAGGTCCTGGAATACTTAAGAAATCATATTTGCTAAATGTATGTGACGGGTTGAGTCAAGAGACCTCAACTGCTCAAATGTATTCCTGGCATGTACAACCTTAAATTAGAGGGGCTAAATAAAGATGTGGCCTGCCCTTTCTGAAAGTTTGCCAACCACTGATACAGATCATGTGGGACATGGGGCCTCATCTGGGCTGATCTTAGGGCAGACACTGGAACTTGCTTTCTGGCTGAAATCTCTGACATCAGCCTTAATTTTTAGACATGTATCTCTTTTTCAAAGGCATAAAGTACTGGGGGCCCTAGGGGAGTGTGGGCTTAGTCCTCAGCAGGCCAAAGGGTTCCTTGTCTAGAGAGTAAATGATTGATTCCTGGCTCCAAGCAGCCTGCCCCAAATTGTTCTTTTCCTCTGCATAGACCCATCATCTTTTTGGCTTTTAGAGGTGCCCTTTGACTTTTGAGCAACATCTGAAGCGTTCTTTTAGTTTAGCATCAGTAAACACTTCAGACCTCCCAGGCAGCTCAAAGTCATGCTCCACATCACCTTGTTTGGAAACATCACCATCTGGTGGATTTCACTGAATGCACTCTCAAAGACCTGGCTGTGTTTTGCCAATTGAGGGCATCCATGACTGGCTAAATATTCCAGCTGTACACTGACTTGGAGATTGGGATTGGAGGAAGCCAGAATTGGGGGGGGGTGCGCAAATAAGATAGAATATACTGTGCTTCATGCTTCTAAGTTGAAATCTTGGCACAGTCAGCTGGACATGTACTATTTGGCTGCTCTCAGCAACATGAGGTGCCCCCAGGCCCCTTCTCCTAAAGAGTCTCATTGTATGTCTGTGAACCTGGACCGCCTTTGCAGGGACCACAGGAAATTTTCAAAGGAGGGAAAGGAACTAATAAATTTCTTTCTTTTCCTACATAGGTGATTGAAATCCAATCCCTGAAATCTGAAAGGATCCTAGACAGCCTTCTTTCAAATACAGGCCCTCCCTGGCATGGTTCATCCCAGGGGGCCCAGGACAAAGCAATCTGTGGGTAGCCCAGCCAAAACCCATGTTATGAATCCACACTCCTGATGGTTTTTTTGTTTTTAATCGTACTGCGGATTGAACCCAGAGACACACTACCACTGAGCTATATCCCTAGCCCTTTAAATGTTTTATTTTGAGACAGTCTCACTAAGTTGCTGAGGCTGACCTGAAACTTGTGATCCTCCTGCCTCAGCCTCCCAAGTCACCAGGTTACACTATGCCTAGTTACAAAACAGAGTAAAGATCCAAAGGAGTATGTTTAAATTATGGATCCATTTTCAATCTAAATATCTCATTTGTTATTCTATCTCAAGCTTCAATACTTTCTAGGTGGCAAGGTCCACTTTGCAAGTGAATTCTCACTTGGAACACCCATAAATTTAAAAAGCAAAGATAGAAGTTTGAGCTAGGCTAGAGCTACAGAAAGAAAAGCAGGATTTTCTGTGGTTTCCACTAAAATGTAATTTCTAGAACAGCAAGAATTTTGCCAGTTTTGTTCAATGCTACATCCTCAGTGTCTACAATAATGCTTCACATTGACAGGACTCAACAGGTATTAATGAATGAATGATGGGTAAACAGTATATATAGGAAGGTGAGCACATAATAGACAGCCTCAAAATCTTGGTGCTTCCTATCTAAAACCCTGCAGGAAAATGATGTGAGAATAAGAACTTCAGTCTGAAAGATGAATCATGCCCTCCTTGGTCACCCAACTCCCTAGTCATCCCTCTGGCCTCCTAAGGTCCTTTCAAAGAGGGTCAGATGTATAATGGGGAACTGGCCGTGCAGGGAGAAAAGAGACACCAAGCAGAGTGACTTTGGTCTCATAGTTTATTTCCAATCTTTTCAAACACCTCTAGGCAAATAGCACAATTTGCAAAAATCAGACAAAGCACCTGGTGCAAAACAAATATGTACCTCAATTAAGAAAACACCCTCTTGAATAATAGTGTGTCAGTAAGGAGAGAGGCAACACATTTGCTCAATCGCCAAGCCAAATTGGAGATCTGGCTAATTGGGAAAGAACAAAGACAAAATCTGGAGTCAACAGGCCTCAAACCAAGGTTTGCCAGTTATTAGTTATATGACCTTTGCGTAGGACCTTCCTGAACTTTGATTTCTCCTTCTGTAAAACTGTCTTCATTCCATATCTGATAAAAAATAGTAGCCACATCATAGGTTTGTGTGGAAATGAAACAAACTGATTAACTGATCAGAAAAATACCTAGCACATAGTGAACAAGCAACAAAAATTTGTCTTCTCCCAGGCCTGGTAGCACATGCTTATAATTCCAGTGACTTGGGAGTCTGGGGTAGGAGGATCACCAGTTTGAGGTCAGCCTCAAAACTTAGTGAGACCTGTCTCAAAATAAAACAACAAATAAAAAGTATTAACTAAATGCCTAATAAATAAAAGGGACCAGGGAGGTAGCTCAAGGGTAGAATATTTTGCCTAGCATGCACCAGGCCCTGGGTTCAATCCCCAGAACCACAAAAGAGAAAAAAGAAGTAACAGTTGACGCAGGGTTTTCTAAATGAAGAATTATAATTAATGCTATTTTGTGTGTCTGAGGCTTCTCCCAATGAATATATAAACATTTTGTGTTAAAAAATAAAATAAATAAAATGATAAAAAGAGCTGGGGGTGTAGCTCAGTGATAATGTGCTCCTGGGTTTAATCTCTAGTACCACAAAACAATGACAACATCAACAAAATCCTCATCATCTTCTTTTTTCACCCGAAGTTCCAGAAGAAACATATGATAAGATAAACTCTATATAGAAGTCCCAAAGCAAAGATCAAAGATGGATCATGCAGAATTTCAGACACATGAGTTCAGGGGCAAATATTAGGATGTAATGGAGGTGTATTTTTAATTGATAAAATTCTGGTGCACACATAGGGGGAAAACCCAGATTCTTAAATCTGCTGAGAGGGTGGCAAAAATGGAGAAGAAGCGGGTGCGATGGTCAGAGGTGGGCACTGGAGTCAAGCATGTGTGACCTGAGTTAAAACCCCAGCCCTGCCATTTGCTAATATGTACTTTTTCTGGACTTTTATTTTCTCACCTGTAAAATGGGGATGATAAGAATTTCTACATCAGGATGCTGTTGTAAAAGATAAAATGTAATAACATATTCAAAACTCTTGAATACTATAAGGGTTGGATATATTGTAGTAGTTCTTCCTGGGATTATGTGTGTGGAAAGAGAGTGGGTTGGAAAGATTAGCAGTTGCCCCAACTCTAAGCAGGGATGGAAACGCATTTCTAGTTAAGTGGGGAAAGTAGAAAACAGAAGCAATGGGGGTGGGGCAGGGTGGAATTTCAGGCTAAGTCCCAACCTTTCTCTTATCCTTCAGGGAAGCTCTGGTATGTAAATTACATATCAGAGCTGGACTTTGATATTCCCACAGCACTCAGTCATTGGCTAAGCACTGCCCTGGAGGGATGTAAGCTCTCAGGCACTTCTGGTTTCCTGTGCTTTAAAAGAAAAAGGGGGGGGGTGGCGCTGGCGGGCGGTGGGCTCTAATCACTCAAGGGCAGACGTCTTAAAAGGATTGCAAGTATTGACCATTGAATGCCAAACACGTAGGAGGACAGTTTGTCAGTTTCTTACAAAACTAAACATACTCTTACCATATGATCCGGCCATTGTGCTCCTTGATATTTACCCAAGAATTGAAAATGTATGTCCACACAAAAGCCTATGCAAGAATGTTTACAGCAGCTGTATTCGCAATTGCCAAAACTTTGATGCAACCAGGATGTCCTTCTGTAGGTAAATGGATAAACTGGAGTATGTCCAACAATGGAATGTTTTAAAATGCCAAAAAGAAAAGAGCTATCAAGCCAGGACAAGACACAAAGGTACCTTAAATGTACATTACTAAGTGCAGGAAGGCAACCTGAAAAGTCTACATATTATTGACTCAAGTCAGTCAATACATTCCATGCCCCTGGCCTCAGAGATTGGGTCAGCCTTGAACACATCATCCAGTTCAGACCCAAAAGGGCTAAAAACACAGAAGCTTTGTTTAAAATGTTGGAAGAAACAAACTTCCCCTTCCCTGCTGGATGAATGATAAAGCCCCCCATAGCCCCAGGGACTGCAGGCAGCCACTTTAGGAATATAATAGAAGAGTCTGATAAAAAAAATGGCATTGACACCATGGGAAAAGACACAGATACGGAAATAAACTAGGTATTTGCTCCCTGAGACTGTCCATCAAATATTCCTTGCTATCTATATACTTCTAATCTTTTCCAATAAAAAATGTAATAAATTCCTTACTGCTTAAGCTATCTTAAGTTTTCTGTTGCTTGTAACCAAAGACCCTAATTTATCACAGTTCTTGATTCCTGGGCTCGTACATTGTCCACAATGACTGTGGGGAGAAAATGATTCTCTTCTTTTTTAGATGTTTTCTATAAACCTTTGATTAATGCAATTATAGTTAAAATTCAAAATGTCTTGACTATTGCTTTCAAATAGACACAAACATGGGAGATGAGAGTGGAATAATAATAAGGGTATTGGACAATTCAAACATATGCCTCCTTACATTTCAGAAATTAAAAAAAACTGTTTACATCTTTGAGTACAAATATTGCTAGGCTTTGAATGTGATTTGTCCCCTAAGGATTCATGTGCTGGAAGCATGATCCCCAATGTGGCAGTATTGAGGTGATGGAACCTTTAAGAGGGAGAGCCTAGTAGGAGGTAGTTAGGTCATTGGGGGCATCACCCTTGGAAGAGATTAGGATAGTTCTCATGAGACTCTGGTTAGTTCCCATGAGAGTGAATTATTAGAAGAGTGGACCCTGATTCTTTCCCACTCTCTGGCTGTCTGTCTTGCCATGTAATCTCTTCCTCTTACACTAGCTCCACCATGATGCCGTCCACCATGATGTGATGCAGTGAAGGGGGGGCCCTTGCCAGAGCTGGCATCACACTATTTGCACTTTCTGCTTCCAAACCGTGAGCTAAATAAACCTCTTTTCTTTGAAGAGTAGTGGGCCTCCCATATTTTATTATAGTAATGGGCATATATATATATGTGGGTAAATGTACTAATTCGAAAAGTGAAGTTTGATGAGTTTGGGCAAATATACAATTACCAACACAGTCAAGATATAGAATATTTTCATCACCTCAAAGTGTTTTCTTGTGTCTCTTTATGGTCAGAATCCTCCATTGCTGGTCCCAGGCAAATAATGCTTTTGTTTTCTGTTACTAGAGGTTTGACTAATGTTGTATAAATGTTCATATAAATGTGTTAGCTTCATTTACTTGTAATAATAATTTTAAGATTCATCCTTGTCATTGCTTGTATAGGTATTTGATTCCTTACCATCGATGAGTAGTATTCTGTTATATGAGCATACTACAATTTTTTATCCAAACATCTGTTAATGGATATTTGTTTTTTTTCCAGATAAGAACAGTTTTGAATAAAGCTACTATGCACATCCATGTATACTTTCTGTGGAAACATTTCTCCTGTATAAATACCTTAGAACTGGAATTTCTCAGTTGCATAATAAATATGATTAACTTTATAAAAACTACTTTTTTTTGGTATTAAGGATTGAACCCAGAGGTGCTTTACCACTGAGTCACATCCCTAGCCCTTTTATTTTTTATTTTGAGACAGGGTCTTGCTAGGTTGCTCAGGGCCTCACTAAGTTGCTGAGGCTAGTTTTGAACTTGGAATCCTCTTGCCTCTCCTCAGTCTCCCAAGCCACTGGGATTACGGGCATGCACCACCGTCCCCCAGCAAAACTAACCACTGAAGTTTTGAAAGTGGCTATTTATTTTAATATTCCAATGGATGTGTTCTATGAGAAATGTGTGAGAGTTATAGCTACTTCACATCCTTGACAGCATTTGGTAGGGCCAGTCATTTGTATGTTTACCCATTCTAGTAGATCTAAGTTGCAATATCATTGTGACTTTAATTTGCAGTTTCCTGATGGATCATATTGTCTTGAACATATTTTCATGTGCTTATTGGTCATTTCTTTTTTTTTATTGTAAAGTGCATGTTCAAACGTTTTGTCCATATTTTATTAGATTTTTTTTGTCTTCATGTAACACTATTACAAGAGCTTTTTTATATGCTTTAGATAAAAGTCTTTAGTCAGATATAAGTATTACAAATATTTTCTCCCAGTCTGTTGCTTGCCTTTTGGTTTTCTAAATGTACCTTTGAATAAGTTTTAAATTTAAGTGAAATTTATCACCATTTTCTTTTAAAATTCATGCTTTTTTCAGATGCAGTGGTGCAGGCCTGCAATCCCAGCGGCTCCAGAGGCTGAGGCAGGAGGATCATGAGTTCAAAGCCAGCCTCAGCAATTTAGAAAGACCCAAAGCAACTTAGTGATTCCCTATCTCTAAATTGAAAAATAAAAATTAAAAGGGCTGGGGGTGTTGTTCAGTGGTTATCGCCCCTGTGTTCAATCCCCAGGACCTAAAGAGAAAAATTCATGCTTTTTTGTGACCAATCATTATCAATACTAATTTTTCATTATCTGAAAATCAGAGAGATGATCCTCAAGTTATTAATGCTTATTGATTTTTGCATATGACATGAGGTAAGGTTAGAAGTTTCTTTGTTTTCATATGGATATTCAGATGTTCCCATCCTATTCATTGGAAAGATTATTTCTTTATTGAAATTGTTTTTCACCTTGTCCAAAAACCAATTGATTAATCAAAATATTTGTTTGAATTTTCCATTCTGTTTCTTTAATCCTTGCCTATCCGTACACACTGTCTTCATCACTACATATTCATAGTTAAGTTTTGAAATCAGGCAATGTAAGTCCTGTACTTTGTTCTTCTTTTTCAATATTGTATTGGCTATTTTAGATCTTTGTATTCTAATAGGAAGTTTGTCAATTTCTAAAAATGGTCTGTTGGGATGTTGATAGGGATTGCATTGAATCTAGATATTGATCCATACATCAATTTGCAGAAGATTGAGTCTTCTAATCAATGAAAATAAAACAACTTTCCACTCATTTCGATCTCATTTCATTTATCTCTACAATATCCTATAGTTTTCGCTGTACAAATAAAATATTTCATTTGTTAAACTTATTTCCAAGTATTAATGCTATTATTCATGAAATTTCTTCTTAATTTCAGATTTTTTTTTGTTACCATGGATTGAACCCAGGGTGCTCCACCACTGAGCTACAGCCCCAACTCTTTTTATTTATTTAATTTTTTATTTTGAGACGGGGTCTCTTTAAGTTGTTGAGACTCGCTTTGAACTTGAGATTCTTCTGCTTCACACTCCTGAGTCCCTGGGATTACATGTATGCACCACTGTGCCCAGCTAATTTCAGATTTTTCACTGTACAGAAACTAAATTTATTTTGCATAATATTCTTTTATTCTGCAAATTTGCTAAACTTACTAGGTCTAGTCATTTTTTGTAACTTCCTAAGGATTTTCTATGTAAATAATTTTGTCACCTGTGCATAAAACAATTTTATTTCTTTCTTTCCAATCTGGATTTCCACTCATTTTTTCCTTCTTTCTTTTTGCCTTATTGTGCTGTCTAGGAACTTCAAGTACAATGCTGAATAGAAATGGTGAGAGTTGCCAGGTACAGTGGAGGATCCCAGTGATTTGGAAGGGTAAGGCAGGAGGATTGCAAGTTCAAAGCCAGCCTCAATAACTTAGCCCCTAAGTAACTGAGCAAGACCCTGTCTCAAAAATAAAAATTAAAAAGGCTGGTGAAAGTAGGTATTCTATCCCATTCCTGACCTGAGGGATAAAAGCATTCACTAATTAGTGATTCAGATTATTGGGCTGGGGTTGTGGCTCAGTGGTAGAGTGCTTGCCTAGCACGTGTGAGGCACTGAGTTCCATCCTCAGCACCACATACAAATAAATAAATAAAATAAAGGTATTGTGCCCATCTACAACTAAAAAAATTGAAAATTAAAATTAAAAAAGATTGCTATTAGATGTACGTATTTTATGAGTACATTTTATCAAGTTGAAAAACAACCTTGATTATTTCTACTATTTTGAGAAGTTTTATCATGAATAGGTTTTTAATTTTTCTGTCTCTATTGGGATAAGCATGTGATTTATTAGTTTTTTATTCTATTCTTACAGTGTATGATTTGTTGGGGGAGGTTCTGGGGACTAAACTGAGTGGTACTTTACCAATGAGTGACATCTCCAGTCCTTTTTTAATAATTTATTTAGAGACAGGGTTTCACTAAGTTATTTAAGGGCCTCGCTAAGTTGCTGAGGCTGGTTTTGAACTTCCGATCCTCCTGCCTCAGCCTCCTGAGCCACTGGGATTACAGGCCACTGCATCCAGCTTTGTGTATGGGTTTTATATTGCTGCTTAACAACTAACCATAAAATTAGAACCTTGAAACAACAGAAGCATATTGTCTTACAGTTTCGTATATTAGAAGTCCAAAACATGTTTATTAGGCTAAAATCAAGGTGTTAGCAAGACAATATTCCTTTCTCAAGGCTCTATGGGAGAATCGATTCTCTTGCCTTTTCTATCTTCTAGAGACTGCCTGCTTTCCTTGGTTTGAGATCCTCTTCCTCCATCTTCAAAGGCAGCAATGGCAGGTTCAGTCTTTTCCACATGTCATCGTTCTAGCCCCTTCCTCTTTTGTTTCCCTTTTCCACTTTTAGGGATGCTCGTGATAACACAGGTTCTATTGGTATAATCCTGTGTAATATCCTTATTTTATGGTCATGTCCTTATCAAACTTAATTTCATCTGCAACTTTCCTTTCCCTTTGACATGTAATGCAACATATTCACAGGTTCTGGGGATCAGAATATGAATGCTGGGCGTGACAATTACTCTGTTGATTACAGCATGCCCTCTGATCCCCAAAGGTAAAGATTTCTTTTATATACAAAATCCATTCATCCCATTCCATGGTCTCCGAATGTCTCATCCCAGTTATACTAATAACTCAAAGTAAAATAGATTACCTAAATTTTATCAGCTCAAAAGTACAAAATACCTTCACCCAAATGATACAAATCAAGTATTGGATGAGCTTTTGGTATAATTCATCCTAGGCACAATACCTGTCCAATCTGTGAATTTATGCAATTCAAGAGACAAGTAACTGACTCCCAAAATATGATGAAGATGATATGGGATAATAGCTACATATACTCCTGTTCAAAAAGGGAGAAAAATGGCCAGGTATGGTGGTGCACACCTGTAATTCCAGAGGCTGGGGAGGCTGAGGCATGAGGATCAAGAGTTCAAAACCAGCTTCAACAAAAGCAAGGCCCTAAGCAACTCAGTGAGACACTAAATAAAATACAAAATAGGGTTGGGAATGTGGCTCAGTGGTCAAGTGCCCCTGAGTTCAATCCCCAGGACCCCCTCAGAAAAAAAGGGGAGAAAATGGAGTCCAATAAAGGAGTCACTTGTTCTAAGCAGTTTCAACATCAAGACAGGCAAACTCAAAATATTGTTAAGACCTGGAAATGATGAAGCTAGTGGATTCACCCTGTGGAGTAACAACTCTCCCATTTAGGTTCATGCCCTCTGAGTTGTCCTTTCTTTTTCATGAAAAGTAGCACATATGTGCAATTATTATTTCACAGCCTGCTTCCTGCATATAGAATTCGGGGGCTCTGACAGTCTTCTATCATATAATACTCTCTCTGTCCTATTGAGTCCAAGTTGGCAGTGTTTCTGCGCGTATAAATTCTGAAGAACCTTATGTGTCTCCCATGTTTGTCCCAGAGATTCGCTCCATTAAGCAAGAGGCTCCTCCACGGATGTATCCTAAATAATTCTATCTCTATTTTTGACTCTGAAAAAGGGTCAAAGGGATCTAGTTTTACCCTAATCTCTTC
This sequence comes from Sciurus carolinensis, assembly GCF_902686445.1. Classification (NCBI taxonomy): domain Eukaryota; kingdom Metazoa; phylum Chordata; class Mammalia; order Rodentia; family Sciuridae; genus Sciurus; species Sciurus carolinensis. The sequence continues at coordinate 111,097,484 of NC_062232.1, read as the reverse complement.
AAAAAGTCTTCTGCATCCTCTAGTATAGTAGTTCTCCCCTTATCCATGGGGATTACATTCCAATACCTCCAGTGAATGCCTGAAACTGCAAGTAGAACCAACCTGTGTCTATACAGATTGAGAATACCTTACCTGGAATGCTTGGGATCAGAAGCATCAGAGATTTTGAAGTTGGAAATATATGCATATACATAATGAGATATCCTGGGAATAAGAGCCAAGTCTAAGCAGGAGATTCATTTATGTTTCATATATACTTTATACACAAAGCTGGAAGGAATTTTTACATAATATTCTTAATATTTTTTGTGCACAAAACAGTTTCATTGTGTGGAAATTTCCACTTGAGGAGTCCTGCTGTTGCTCACAAAGTTTTGGATTTTGGAGCATTTTGGATTTCCAATTTTCAGATTAGGGCACTCAACCAGTACTTTTTCCCCCTATACATATATACCTATGATAAGGTTTAATTTATATATTAGGCACCTAAGATTAACAATAACAATTAATAATAAAATAGAGCAACCATAACAATACACTATAATAAAAGTTATTTAAAACTTATAAATTATTTCTGGAACTTCCTACTTAATATTTTTCAACTGTACTTCACTGAGGAACAACTCAAACCATTGAAACGGAAACCACAGATAAGGAGGGACTACTATGCTCTGATCCTTTGATCTTTCTGTAGTATTAGAAAGGTGGTTCAGCCACAGCCTCAGGTTTTGTTCTAGAACATGTTGTTCCATGAGTGAAACTACCCCCTCCCTGTATTGGAGATTGGCAGTAGGGGTATTTTTTCACTGAGCTACATCTCCAGTCCTTTTTATTTTTTATACAGAAACAGGGTATCACTAAGTTGCTGAGCCTGGCCTCCTGAGTCTCTGACATTACAAGTGTGCGCCATTATGCCCAACAGCTTGAACTCAGATTATAGCAACTTTTACAATCTGGATAGGCTGAGAATTTTCCAGATCACCAAGTCCTGGTTCCTTTTTGTTTAAAAATTTCCCCTCAATCTGTTTTTTCTCTTTTACATTACTATAAAGCAGGAAGAAGAAACCAGGATACACCTTGTAGACTGACTTTGGAGACCTCAGCATAATGTCAAATTTCACCATGAATAAGTCCTTTTCCCCACATAACTGCAGAACACAATTCTGCTGTTTTGTTTCCAATAATATGTTCCTCATTTCCTTTTGAAGTCTCATCAGAAGCACCTTTAACATCCATATTTCTAATAAGTTTATTCACAATGACTTCCTGACTAAAGTGATATGTTTTCTTTACCATGCTCCTGAATTCTTTCTGAGCCTTCACCAACACAATTTTGAACATTGTATTTCTATTAACTGTATGATCGAGGTAATCCAAGTTTTTTTTTCAATCATGCTTCTCAGATTCTTGCAGCCTCTATCCATTGCTCATTGTTCAATTCCAAAGCTGCCTCCACATTTTAAGCTATTTATTAGAGCCGCATCCCACTTTCAGTTATCAAAATCTGTATTAGTTTTCTGTTGCTGCTGCAACAAATAAACACAAACTTACTGGCTTGAAACATTATAAATTTATTATCTTATAGTGTTATACCCTACAAGTTTAAAAGGGGTCTCACTGAGCTAAAATCAAGATGTTAGCAGGACTGTACTCCTTTCTGTAGGTTTTATGGGAATGTCTGTTTCATTATCTTTTACATGTTCTAGAGACCACCTGTGTAGTTTGGTTCATGACACGCTTCCTCCATCTTCAAAGTCAACAATGGAAGGTCCAGTGTTTCTCAAGTAGTATCATTCTGATTACTTTCTCCTCTGTCTCCCTCTTCCACTTCTAAGGATTCTTACCATTACTTTGGGCCTAGCCAGATAATCCAGCATAATCTCCCAAATTTATGATCAGATTGGCAAATATAATACCATCTATAACTTTCATTTCCCTTTGACATGTAATACAACATATTCACAGGTTCTGGGGATTAGAACATGGACTTTTGGGGGGGAGCCATTATTCTGCCTATTACCTATAGGTAATAATTGGTTTTAGATATTAAACCAATATTGAATTCCTGGGATAAATACAGCTTGATCATCATGTGTCATGTGTTTTATATATCATTGAATTCTGTTTGATGTTTTTCAAGTAATAATGCTGTGTAGTGTCTTTTTTTGTGGTGTTATAGGTTTGTGTATCAGGGTTATACTGGCTTATTGAAAAGAGTTAAATAAGCCAGACTCAAAATGTCAAAAGTCAAATATTTTCTCTGATATGTGGAAGCTAGTCTAAAATTTGGGGGTGGGAAATGGGAAAAATCAGAGGAGTAAAAGAAGGGGATTAATGGGGAGGAAAGAAGGACAGCATAAAGGAAAAAACAGTGGAATGCAAATGACCTAACTTTCCAATATACATATATGAATATACCACAGTGAATCTCACCATCATATACATCCCCAAGATAGTAATCTTCAAAAATGTAAATAAACAGAAAGATTAGTAGAGAAAAGGTAACAGGGGGGAGAAGGAGGGGAAGTGGAAGTACTGGGGACTGAAATTGAGCAAATTATACTCCATGCATTTATAATTATGTCAAAATAATTCCTAATGTTATGAATAATTATTATGAACCAATAAAAAATTAAAAATATATACAGGGCTAGGGATATACCTCAGTTGGTAGAGTGCTTGCCTCACAGTCAGAAGGCCCTGGGTTCAATCCTCAGCACTGCAAAAAAAAAAAATTTATATATATATATATATATATATATATATATATATATATACACACAGATACACAGACAAAACAGTGGAGAAATATTCCCTCCACAAATTTATGAAAATATTTGTGAAGAATTGATATTATTTCATCTTTGAGTATTTAATAGAATTATTTAATTATTTTTTGATTCATTGTAAACAAGTGGGGTACAACTTTTCATTCTCTGGTTGTACACGAAGTAGGGTCACACCATTTGTGTGATCATACATGTACACAGGGTAATGATGTTTGTCTCATTCTGTTATCTTTCATTCCTCCTGCCCCCTCCCCACCCCTGATTTCCCTCTACACAATTCATCATCCTCCATTCTTCCCTTACCCACCCCGACCCCATTAAGTGTCATCATCCACTTATCAGAGAAAACATTTGGCCTTTGGTTTTGGGGGATTGGCTTATCTCACTTAGCATCATATTCTCCAACTTCATTCATTTACCTGCAAATGCCATAATTTTATTATTCTTTATGGCTGAATAATATTCCATTGTGTATGTATACCACTGTTTCTTTATCCATTCATCTATTGAAGGACATCTAGGTTAGATCCACAATCTAGCTATTGTGAATTGAGTAGCTATAAACATTGATGTGGCTGTATCTCTGTAGTATGCTGATTTTAAGTCCTTTGGGTATTAACCAAGGAGTGGGATAGCTGGGTCAAATGGTGGTTCCATTCCAAGTTTTCTAAGTAATCTCCGTACTGCTTTCCAGAGTGGCTGCACCAATTTGCAATCCCACCAGCAATGAATGAGTGTGCCTTTTTCCCCACATCCTCACCAATACCTATTGTTGCTTATATTCTTGATAATAGCCATTCTAATTGGGGTGAGATGAAATATTAGAGAAGTTTTGATTTGCATTTCTCTAATTACTAGAGATGTTGAATATTTTTCCATATATCCATTGACTGCTTGTAGATCTTCTTCTGTGAAGTGTATGCTCAGTTCCTTAGCCCATTTATTGATTGGGTTATTTGTATTCTTGGTGTAAAGTTTTTTGAGTTCTATATAAATTCTGGAGATTAGTGCTCTATCTGAAGTGCATGTGGTAAAGATTTTCTCCCACTCCATAGGCTCTCTCTTCACATGGTTGATTGTTTCCTTTGCTGAGAAAAAGTGTTTCAGTTTGAACCTATCCCATTTATTGATTCCTGCTTTTATTACTTATGCTTTGGGAGTCTTGTTAAGGAAGTCTGACCTAAGCCAACGTGATGAAGATTTGGGCCTACTATTTCTTCTAGAAATAGAAAAGGCAATCATGAAATTTATTTGGAAGAATAAGAGACCCAGAATAGCCAAAGCAATCCTGAGCAGGAATAGTGAAGCAGGAGGTATCACAATCCCAGACCTTCAACTATACTACAGAGCAATAGTAATAAAAATGGCATAGTATTGGCACCAAAATAAACAGGTAGGCCAATGGTACAGAACAGAGAAAACCCACATAAATACAGTTATCTCATGCTAGACAAAGGTGCCAAAAACATACAATGGAGAAAAGACAGCCTCTTCAACAAATGGTGCTGGGAAAACTGGAAATTCATATGCAGTAAAATGAAATTAAACCCCTATCTCTCACCCTGCACAAAACTCAACTCAAAATGGATCAAGGACCTAGGTATTAGATCACAGAACCTGCATCAAATTGATAGAATTTTTAAAAATGTTTTAGTTTTAGATGGACACAATAACTTGATTTTATTTATTTATTTTTATGTGGTGCTGAGAATCGAATCCAGTGCCTCATGTATGCTAGGCAAGTGCTCTGTCACTGAGTAACAATCCCAGCCCATTGCTAGAATTTTTTAGTTAATCCACATGGCCTGGACTTTTCTTTTTTTTTTTTTTTTCTTTTGGTACCAGGGATTGAACCCAGGGATGCATAACCACTGAGCAACATCGACAGCCCTTTTATATTTTTATTTTGAGACAGGGTCTTGCTAAATTGCTCACAGCCCTGCTCAGTTGCTGAAGCCATCTTTTAACATGTGGTCCTCCTGCCTCAGCCTCCCAAGTCGCTGGGATTACAGGAGTGAGCAACCACAACAAGTGAGATAACTGTTTTTGATTAAAAATTTTAAAGTATGGGCTGGGGTTGTGGCTTAGTGGTACAGCACTTGCCTAGCATGAATGAGGCACTGGGTTCCATCCCCAGTACCACATAAAAATAACTAAACAAACAAAGGTATTAAAAAAATTTTAAGTATTTTTAGATGTATTTAGATTCTGAATTCTCAAGTCCATTTTGATCATTTATGTCTTTCTTGAAATTATCCCACTTCATCTACTTTTCTTAAGTCATCAAAATAAATTTGTTTACAATGTTGTTATAAACTTTTAAAATTCTGTAGTATCAGTAGTAAAATTTCCTCTTCCATTATTGTTCTCTTATTTTCTGTTAGTGTAGTAGAGAGTTTTCAATTTTGCCAATCTTTCTAAAGAGCCAATTTTTGTTTTCCTATATTTTCCCTATTTTTTATATTTCTACTTCATTCATTATTGATATAATATTTATTATTTATGTTCTGCTTGCTTTGGTTTTTAATTTTCTCTTCATTTTCCATTTTCTTAAGGTTGAAGCTTAGGTTATTGCTTTGGGACCATTTTCTTTTCTGATATAAATGTTTAAAGGTATATATTTCCTTCTAAGCACTGCTTTAAGGAAATAATGTTGCATATATTTTTTCACTTTCATTTAGAACAAAGTATTTTAACTACTCTTTTGATTTATTCTCTTTGACCCACAGATTATTCAGAAATGTCTTGTTTGATTTGCAACATTCATCTTTTCCCAGATTACTTTCTAATGGGGATCTCTAATTTAATTCTGCTATGGTCATAGAATGTACTTAAATGTACTTTCAATTTTTTTCAAATTTATTTTGATTTGTTTTCTGGTCCAGTGCATGGTATATGCTAGTAGATGTTCCATATCCAACTAAAAATGTGCATATTCTGTAATCACTGTGTGGAGCATTTATTATATAATGGCAGTTGGGTCAAGTTGGCTAATAGTGCTATACAAGTCTAGGGCTCAGGGTGTATCAGTTGCCTAGCACGTGTGAGGCACTGGGTTCAATCCTCAGCACCACATAAAATCAATAAATAAAATAAAGGTATTTATACAACTAAATATTTTTAAATAGTATTATACAAGTCTGTAGATCCTTGCTTATTTTCTATATGGGCAATGGGATATTGAAATATCCAACTATTATTGCTGATTCTTCTATTTCTCTTTTCAAACCTGTCAGGTTTTTTTTTTTTTTTTAATATAGTGGTGATAGAACCTAGGAGCATTTTGCCCCTGAGCTACATCTCCTGCAACCCCATCTCTTGTTGGTAGTGGGGATTGAACCCAGGAGTGCTCTATAACTGAGCTACCTCCCCAGGCCTTTTTACTTTTTATTTAGAGACAGGATCTCACTAAGTTGCTTAGGACCTTGCTAAGTTGCTGAGGTTGCCCTCCAACTTGCTGTCCTCCTGCCTCAGCCTCCCAAGTTGCTGGAATGACACATGCACCACTGCACTTGGCTTCTGTCATTTTTCTCTGTTATGTGAATGCTAAGTCACGATAAGCAGAGGTGGCTAGGGAGGAATAGAAGTACTTTGGATTAGACAGAGGGGAGGGAAGGGAGGGAAAGTGACATGGGGGTAGGAATGATAGTAGAATGAATCAGACAGTATTACCCTATGTGCATATATGATTAGCTGACCTGTGTAATTCTACATCATGTACAACCACACAAATGAGAAATTATACTCTATTTACGTATGATGTGTCAAATGTATTCTACTGTCATGTATAACTAATTAGGACAAATTTTAAAAGGCTGAGAAAAGAAACATATTTACAGAAAATTTTGTATGTACCATGTCTGGAGCTCTTCCTCTCTCCTGGGATATTGTCTGTCATCCTTTCTTTCAGCTTAAAGATTTCTTTAGAATTTCTTGTAAGGCAGGTTAGTAAGTAACAGATTCTCACAGTGTTTATTTGAAGATGTCTTTATGTTCCCTTCATTTGCTTAGGGTAGTTTTCTTTTGAACGTGTAATTCCATTGCCTCCTGGTCTCTATCGCCTCTGAGGTGAAATCAACAATCGATCAAATTGTTCTTTCTATGCACCTGATGAGTAAGCTTTTTCCCGTTACTTCCATTTTTCTGCTTTTTGACGATGTGCTTGGGATGCTTGTAGGTCTGGATCTCTTTGTGTTTATTCTGTTTGGGTTCACTTAGTTTCTTGGATATATAGATGAATTTTTTGATCAATTTAGGAAGTTCTCACCCATTATTATTTCAGATACAGTTTCTGTCCCTTTTTCTCTAACTTCTCTCTGGGACTTCTATTATGTATATATTGGTAGATTTGATGGTATTCCACAGGTTTTCAAGTTTCAGTTCATTTTTCTTCACTTATTTTTCTTCTGTTCTGCAGACTGGATCTTCTCACTGTTCTATTTTTTAAGTTCACTGATTCTTCTGCCAGTTTCAATCCACTGTTCAGCTCTTTAAGTAAACTTTTTATTTCAATATTTTCTATTTCCCAAATTCTTACATACCTATAAGTTACACAGTTATTTTGCATAAATTATATGTCTTTATAGAGACTATTCCTGGGTTATTGTCATCATACTTTCCTTTAATTCTTTAAACATGAATTGTTTACTTTAGTTTCTTTAAACATATTCTTAATGGCTGTTTTGAAGACTTTTCTGCTAAATTCAACATCTGGGAACACTCAGAGTCAATTTCTATTAATTGACCTTCCTCCATCCATGTGAGTATAGGTCACACTTTCTTTCTTCTATGCATGTCTCATAGTTTTTTTGTTGAATACTGGACATTTCAGATAATATATAGTTGCACTTCTGGATTCTGACTCTCTCCCAAGGGTTCTTGTCATTCTGTTTCATTGTACTTGTCCCGTTGTTTCTTTGAGATCATTTGACTAGACTAATTTGACTAAATCACTTGCTCACTCTCGCTCCCCTGCTTTCTGTTTCAGAGACAGGGTTACACTATGTTACCCAGGTTGAGCTAGAATTTCTGGGATCCTGCTTCAGCCTCCTATGTAACCTCACTGTGCCTGGTTTTAGACTATGATCTCACATAGAAACAAAAGAACCCCAACCAATGTCTTGTCTTAGACTTTTTTCCTCATTTTCATTTTAAAACCTGGTTCCTTAGGGGTCATTACTAGACCTTTATAGCTTAATGATCAGCCAAAAATTAGTCAGAAGTTTTGTTTAAACACGTTGTGCCAGGAAGACTTCCTCTCTCTGATGATGGATCTGTGTGTGGGCAGGAGAAAACATTCAAACTTCAGGGTTGTTTTCAAGACTTCCCAAGATTTACTTTTTGCCAGGCTTTCTTATGACTCCTCTGGGTATGTGTACTGTCTTCATCAGCCAGGAATATGTGGGTGGCTTAAACCCATTCCAATCTCTGCTGCACATGTGTATCTCATTCTATTAACTTAGGATACGTGGGAAACATATCAGCACCCTAGGCCTATGTCACCTCTCTGAATATCTTGTTAAACTCTTGATGGGTCCAACAGTCTCTTCCTTGCTCCAAACAGGCACACAAACCTCAGACTAAAGGATCCACTGGCTCTTCCTGTTCACCTGCTACTGAGCAAGAGAACATCTTTTCACTGCTGGTGGCTATGTAAATTAGTGCAACCATTATGGAAAATAATATAGAGGTTCCTCAAAAACCTAAAATTAGATTTACCATATGATCCAGCTATCCTACTTCTGTTTATATATCCAAGGGAAATGAAATCAGCATATCAAGGAGACCCCTGCCCTCTTGTGTTTACTGAAGAAGTATTCAAATAACAAGACAGAAACAATTGAAATGTCCACTGACAGATGAATGGATAAAAAATGTGGTATATATACATAATGGAATATTATTCATCCATAAAAAAGATAGAATCCTATCATCTGTGCCAAAATAGATGGAAATGGGAGTTTAACTGTTAAATTAAATAAGTCAGACACAGAAAGATAAATATACCATATTCCCATGTAGAAATAAAAAAATGTTGATAACATAGAAGAAGAGGGCCAATAGTGATTACTAGAGGCTGTGAAAGGTAGAGGGTAGGGGGGCAGAGGAATTAGATAATGGGCATAAAAATACAGAATGGTAGTTGGAATAAGTTCTAGTGTTCCACAGCACTGTAGGATGATTATAGTTTATAATATCCTATTATATATTTTATAAAGAAACTAAAGAGAGGAGTTTGAAGATTCCCAACACAAAGAAATAATGAGATGGAAATGGTAATCACCCTGGTTTGATCAGTACATATTGTATATGCATATTGAAATATTGCATTCTACTCCATAAATATGTGCAGTCATTACATGTTAATTAAAATATAAATGTTTTCCACAAAATCCTAATATTTAAAAATAATAAAACAAACTCGGATTTGTTCCAGTAGACGCAAGGGTAGTGGTACTAAAGCCCAAGTCACTCATACTCTCTGCTCTTCCCCCTACTCTGACAGGTACTACCATAAAAGCATTAGGTTTCCATGAATGGAATGGAGTTTGAAAGAACACACTTACCTAGGTAATAAAACAGCATGTATCACATGTAAACATACACATATATAATGATTTTATATTTAATAGATATGTATGCATATATGATAGTAGTCATTGAAAGGTTGGTTGAATTCATTTCAAGGGATCGTAATTCCTTCTTTATGTTTCTTTTTTTGTGTGTGGTACTGGAGATGGAACACAAGTTCTCACACATAATAGGTAAGCACTTTACCATCAAATTATACACTCAAATCTGTTTTATTTTATTTTTTTCATACATGTATATAGGGTAATAATGTTCTGTCTCATTCTACCATATTTCCCTTCCCCACCACCCCAACCCTCTCCTCATTCCCCTCTGCATAATCCAAAATTCTTCATTCTTCTCTACCCACCTCCCACTATGGATCAGCATTTGCATATCAGAGAAAACATTTGGTTTTTTGACCTTTAGTTTTTTGGGATTAGCTTATTTCACTTAGCATGATATTCTCTAGTTTAATCCATTTTCCTGCAGATGCCATAATTTCATTCTTCTTTAAGGCTAAGTAATATTCCTTGTGTATATGTACCACATTTTCTTTATCCATTCATCTGTTGAAGGGCATCTAGGTTGGTTCCATAGCTTAACTATCATGAATTGAGCTTCTATAAACATTGATGTGGCTACTTCACTGTAGTAGGCTGATTTTAAGTCCTTTGGGTAAAAACCAAGGAGTGGGATAGGTGGTTCAAATGGCGGTTCCATTTCAAGTTTTCTTAGAAATCTCCATACTGCTTTCCAGAGTTCAACCCTGTTCTTTATGCTTTCTAGTAAACTTTTAAAAAGTGGATATTCTTTTTTTTTAAAATGTATTTTTGCATACTGCATTTTGATTCATTGTGCACAAATGGGGTACAACTTTTCATTTCTATGATTGTACATGATGCAGATTCACACCATTCGTGTACTCATACATGTATATAGGGTAATGATGTCTGTCTCATTCCATTATCTTTTCTTCTCCTGCCTCCCCCTCATTTTCCCTCTACACAATCCAAAGTTCCTTGATTTTTCTCTTACCCCCCAATTATGTTCATCATCCACTTATCAGAGAAAACATTTGGCCTTTAGTTTTAGGGATTGGCTTATTCACTTAGCACGATATTCTCCAACTCCAACCATTTACCTGCAAATGCCATAATATTTTTCTTTAGGCTGAATAATATTCCATTGTATATATATACCACGATTCTTTATCCATTCATCTATGGAAGGACATCTAGGTTGGTTCCACAATCTAGCTATTGTGAATTGAGCTGCTATAAACATTGATGTACTGGGTCACTGTAGTATGCTGATTTTAAAGTTCTTTGGGTATAAACATAGGAGTGGGATAGCTGGTCAAATGATGGGTCCATTCCAAGGTTTTCTGAGGAATCTCCATACTGCTTTCCAGAGTGGCTGCACCAATTTGCAAATCCACCAGCAATGTATGAGTGTGCCCTTTCCCCTACATCTTTGCCAACACAAAGTGGACATTCTGATAAATGAGAAAAAAAATCTCTTTGATGAGGTAAGGAAATGAAAAAATACATAAGATCGCTTAAGCCCGGATATTGTATTAAATCCATTGCTAAATAACAAGATTGACAACATCCGAGGAATATTGGCATGTTAATAAGGAATCCTGAAATTAACAGACTTTAATCCCCAAAGGAAGAAGGAACCAATAATGAAATGTCAAAAAGTTAGAGCATAATCTTGATTGGAACGCTTACTTCCACCAAGATTCCACTAGTGACACCACAGATTACTCTTGTGATCTTAGATAAAATGCAGTTGTGTGGTGCTTTTTATTTTCTATAAAACTTATTTTCTTTACTATTTGTAAATAATAATGGTAAACCTATGTTGACAGACTCTTCTAATTCTGCCCAGCTTACCAAGCCTGGAATCCATTGCTCACCTCTCCTTTGGTTCCTCTTCTGGCCTCTTGCCCAGCTCTCCCTCTCCACTTCCCTATGTGTGGAGAGACAGCGATCACAGACGGGCCAGGCTCATGTTTCCAAGGGTGAGCTCAACATTGGATTTATACTCCTAACTAGAATATGAAAATTTCCTTTAGGACAGTTTCCTGTTTTGGATCACACAGTCTATTTGTAAAATGTTGCCAGTAAAAACTAAAGGAATAAAATCTAGGTGGAAAAATAGGGAGGAAAAGAGACAGTTCTTTCTTAACTTACCATTTTAAGTTTTCAGCAAAGAAAGTAATTTATGTGCATTTATTTTCTTGATAGTCACCTATTCAGCAAACATTTATTGAGTGCCTACTGTGTGCCAGGCACTGAACTATATGATTTCAACATTCTAGATCTTATATTACTCCAAAACCTCTACGAGTTAGGATTGTCACTTTAGAGGTCAGGAACTGAGGCACAAGGAGCTAGAATGACCTGCTCCAGGTCACACTGTTGATAAGATTCAAAATAGACTGTTTGGTCACCAGAGCTAGGCTTTTTTTCTTGCAGCTGCTTCTCCATTTGGAGTTGTTGTGGAAACTGTACTGTGAGCTGTCACAATATTAGCAGAGGTATGCACCCTTGTCCATCAGATGACGGCATTTCATTGGCTAATTTTACCAGCCTGTTTATTTTAGTGACATAGAATAGTTGGTTTCAATATAGACAAGGGTGGTGGTGTTGGCTTCTTGCCTAATCTGGTTTAAATGTACTTTTAAAGATATCTCCTTCAAAAGCCACCATTTTACTTATGAGGAGGGTACTGGAACTTTCCTACTAAAGTCAGGAAGAAAAAAAGGATGCCTCTACTGCCACTATTATTTAATATTTCATTGGAGTATTAGCCAATCCATTCAAAGACAAGAAAGAAATTAGTGGTACAAGAATTGGAAAGGAAGAGATAAAACCATTTCTATTCACACACAACAAAATAGGAATGTCTTATATCTGAAAACCCGGGCTACTACAATATTTAAGAAAGTTCAACATGCAAAAATAATTCCCTCCACATAATGCAAGCAACTGTCAATTAAATGATATAATGTCAGGGAAAGTTCCCCATTTTAAAGCAACCAAAAAGATTACTCACCTTGGAGTCAATATATAAGAAATACATAAAGACTATATGAAGAATACTTTCAAACACTTTCATCACCTAAACTCTTTGGAAAATCTTAGCATCACTAAAAATGAAATGAACAGACATGTAATATAATATGAAGCACATGGCATTGACTAGAAGTATCCTTACCAAAAAAGTTTAATGTGAATCTCATCAGGCATTTAGTAGAAATATGAAGAGTAGAAGAGCAAATTAAGTGACACCACAATGAAGCAAGCAGAAGATTCCAGAACATATAACATTACACAGGATGACTGCCCTGGATTCTTCAATAAATCAGAGGCATAAAAAGAGGGAGGAATACTGCTGTAGATTAAAGAGGATGAATAGATATAACAACCAAATGCAACGTGCGGTCCTTCTGATTCAAATAATCAACTTAGAAAAGGTTTTTGAATCAATTGGAGAAATTTGAAGATGAAATGTGTATGATAGGAGAATGAAGCGTGTTTGATAATTTTGTTAGGTGTGATGACTTTGGGCTAATACAAGAAAATACCATGTTTTTAAAGAAATGCATAATAAATATTTAGGGGTAAAATGAAGTGATGTTGAGATTTGGTTTAAAGTAATTTGTGGAAGAGAAGAATGACAAAATTGTAATATTATTTGTATTAGTTTATGAGGATTGCCATAACAAAATACCACAGAGGTGGTAACTTAAATGAAAACCTTGGTTTCCCACAGGTCAGGGGCTAGGGTTTCAAGATTAATGTGTCAGCAGGTTTGGTTTCTCCTGAGGCCCTTCTCCTTGTACTTGCAGACGGCCACCTGCTCACTACATGACCTCAGTAGTCTTTCTCTGTGAACACATCCAGGGTATTCTCTGTCCCACTCTCCTCTTATAATAAGAACACCAGTCATCTTGCATTATAGGCCCACACTAATGGTCTCATTTTAACCTAAGAATCTCTTGAAAGGTCCACTCCAAACAGTTACCATTCCAAGGTACTGAAAATTCAGGGTTTCAATATATGAATTTTGAATGATGATGAGTGTATGGGAGTTTATTGTATTATATTCCTTGCTTTTAGTATTTACAGAAAACATCAGTTAGAATGACAACATTCTAGAAGGGGACATAAAAGCAGACCTAACCCCAAAACACTGTAAAAACAACATCTCCCATGAATAGGAAGACTCATCAATCAGAAAGCTAGCATTACCCCTAAGCAAATTTAAAACTGTAACATATCTGAGCAACATACCAACATTCATTTCCTGGAACTTACAGGGTTATAGGTATACAGAAAGTAAGCAATAAGAATAAAGCAGGAAAACTGTACGGGGAAGCAACAGGGTGTGGAACCATCTTGCTAGATATTAAAACATACTCTAAAGGACCTCAAAATTAGGGCTGGGGAAATAGCTCAGCTGGTAGAGTGCTTGCCTTGCAAGCACAAGGCCCTGAGTTCGATCCCAGTACCACACAAAAAAAAAAAAAGACTCAAAAATTAAAAGAGTGTGATATTTGTACATAATGGAAGAGAGTATAAATCCCCAAATAGACCCATCTGCATATGGCAAATTAATACATGATAAAGGCAGCTTCCCATAACAATGACAATAGAAGCATCCTTTCTGAACGATGAGTCAAGCACTCTACTGCTGAGCTACATCCTCAACCCAAATAATTAAATTTCTTAAAAAACAAAACTATTTAAGTATTAAAAGAAAACCCTGGAGTGCAGAAAGCCTTTCTAACTATCACTCAAAATTCAGAGGCCAAGAAAGAATGTATCTCAATTCCTAAAAACTCTAGATGGAACCATAGATGACCCAGCTATCCCATTGCTCAGTATTTATCCAAAAGAATTAAAATCACATACTATATTGATACGTCACACCAGTGTTTATAGTCCATAATTCATAATAACCAATTATGGAAGCAGCCCAGGTGCTCATCAATAGATGGATGAAATAAGGAAATGTTGTATATATATGCCAATGGAGTTTTACCTCAGCCATAAAGAATGAGATTATGTCATTGCTGGTAAATGGAGAACATCATGCTAAGTGAAAAAAGCCAGAACCCAAAAAGTCAAGGGTCCAATGTTTCTTACATATGTGGAAGCTAGCGCAAAATAAGGGGGAAAAGTGAGGATCAGACATCATAAAATGTTCGGAAGATCAGTGGAATAGAAGGAGATTGACAAAAGAGAGGGAATAGGAATGAGAAAGGGGAGGAAATGCAGAATGAATTTGACAAAATTATGCTGTATATGATAAATAAACCACAGTCAATCCATCTTTTGATATATAATATATATATATACCCATATATAATGCAGCAATAAAACAAATAATAGAATCCAATAATGCACGGGAAGGAACAGTAGAGGAAGGAGAATAGCCAGAGGGAGGAGGGAAGGGAAAGCAGGATAGGTGGGGGTGGTGTACTGTGGAGACTGAATGCAGCAAATTGTATTCATGCATGGATGATTATGTGAAAAGCAGACTATAATGCACTAAAAAAGAAAAATTTAGGGGCCATTTTTAAAAGAATGGGCAAATTCATATACAAAAATATAAAATTTCCATGGAAAATGTGTGTGTGTGTGCAACATAAGCAAACTCAAAGACAAAGCAAATGAGAAAATATGTACAACTCCTGTCACTAATTTTTATTTATTAATTAATTAATTTATAACACATGCCAGGCAAGGGCTGTACCCCTGAGCCATATCCCATTCCCCACTAGAGACTCTTAAAAAGTTAGGGAGGGTTTTGGGGTGTGGCTCAGTGGTAGAGCCCTTGCCTAGCATGTGGGAGGCCTTGGGTTCAATTCATAGCACTGCTAAAAAAGGAAATAAAGGTCCTAGAAATGGAGGAGAAAAGACAATAAATGAATATTTAAAGGGCAGATATGGAAGTCCATGAACAGATGATTCACAAAAGAAATTCATAAATCCCTAAACTCAAAAAGATGTTTAACTTCTCTCAATACATGAAAAATTCAAATTTAAAACTACAGAAATTTTTTTCTTATCATTTTGGCAAAAGATCTAAAATGTGACGCTATGTCAGTTGAGCATGTAGAGAAAACAGGTACTCCTCACACATTGCCATTGGGATTGCAAGGACAACCATAAGAGAGCATTGCACACTGGTGGTGTGAACAGTGATTCATTCTCACCATCGTGGAGGACAGAAGCTAAGATCAAGGTGCTGGCAGTAGTGATTCTTCTGAGGTCTCTCTCCATGGCTCTAGATGGTTATCTTCTCTTTCCTGTGTCTTCACATGTGGTCTTCACTGTGTGTGTCTTGTTCTGATGCCCTCTTCTTATGAAGACACCAGTCAGATTGGATTAGGGCCTACCCTAAAGACCTCATTTCAATTTAATTACCTCTTGTTATCTCTTTAAGACCCTATCTGCAAATCTCCAAATCCATTCGCATTTGGGGTGGGGGTTAGGTTTCATCATATGAATTTTATGCGACATAATTCAACCCACATCAGCCCTATGGAGGGATCTAGAATAGTTAGCAAAATTACCAATTAGTTACCCTTACCAGTGACTCCACCTTCTGGAATTCTGTTCTACAGATACACCTGCACACATGTGAAATGACATATGTTTGGAAGACATTCATTTCAGACTTGTTGAGGCTGAACGTTAATTTCAGCTGGTTGAGTAAACTATGTTTCATTTACGTGGTGCAAAAAAATAATGCAGTTGTAAAAGAAATGAGGAAGCTCCCCCAAGCACAGCTAAAGGGAGATCTCCATGATATAGGAAAAAAGGGGAAGACAACAGTGTAATAGCCTGGTTAATAAATCGAATAAACATATCCATATTTGCTCCTGTAGTATTTGCAGTACAATAAAACACTGACAGCTAAAATTACAACAATGCAACAAAATAATAAATTGGTTACTGATGTGGGTGTAAAGGAGACATAATGGAGGGAACAGGAGTAGAAGTGATATTTCTGAATATTCCTCTATAGTTTCAAATAATTAAAAAGATATATATGTACATAACATATGGATAAAGGATAAAGGATATCAGCTTTCATTTTTAAATCATGTAAATTCAAAACCATTAAAAGACCATATATTAATATATGTATATATGTATGTATTATATATATGTATATCTCCAGATATATATGTAGATTTCTAGCACAGTCATGAAATTTATAGTACAATATAAGACTAACTGTAATCCTTTATACTTTTGAGAACAGCTATTCTCAGTTTATCCAAGCTTCTTCTAAGGTTCCAATTTTGCTCTTGTGAAATAAAGAAAATTCCCAGGAGTGGGAAATGCTTTTCTTTCTTTTTGGTTTTCCTTGCAAAAAGGAACTGAGTTTAAAATCCAGTTGGAGTTTGACATTGACCCAAAAAGAGGCTGCCCAGATGCTATTGATCCCCAGCACTCGGCAGCACAAACGCCCTTGGGCGTGCATCACTTCAAGCAAACAGAAGTGGGCCCCGCTGAAAGTGGGATGCCTGACTGGGGGTGGGGGGACGGAGTGCACCGCATCCAGCTGAGAGTGAGATTCCTGGAGAAAGCCCCCTTCCTGTCACAGCACCCATAGCACTCTGAGCCTGCTCGCAGCCCCAACGGCCTCTCCGAGGATGCTACATTTAAAAGTGCAGTTTTTGGATGATTCCCAGAAGATTTTGTGGTTGATGTAAGTGGAATCACATGCTATTATTCCTTTATTATTCATTCATGATGGTCATTTGTGGACAGCCCATTAGCTGCCGGTGTTATATCCTCTTTAGGACCGAAAGCAGGAGGACTGTGGATTTTAGCTTGGGAAAGGTATCTGTGTTTAATATCACAATGTAGCTTATGTTTCCCCACTAACCTTTCTTCTAGAACATGTTCTCTTTTCTCAAGGACAACGAAGTGGATTTTAAAGATATGCTAAATGTTTGTAAAAAAGCCAAAGCAGCAATAACTTAGGTTCTTTTACCCAATAAGGAATTATTGTCACTGAAATTATTTGTGAGTCTCACTCCCGAGCATTATGTGAGGAATAACTGTGGCTCTGAGGGAAAGGAGAAGGGGGAAAGCCGCCCTCCTTTTCTGAAGAAATCTATGGGTTATTGGGTGTAGAATTATGCAGTTCTAATGAGAACTACAGGAAGAAATGACAAGTATGAAAGAGAAAAATAGGATAAGAGATGATTTAGTTTGATTTAGTACTTAGAGTTCAGAGTTCTTAATATAATTCCTAGCTACACGATGATTGCATACAATTATACCTCATCTCTTCAAGAAAGAACAAATGTATTAAGCACATCATTGGGTGCTCATGTTCCAGCATCTTAAGATATGTACATTTTGATGTCAGGATTTATGTATGATGCATTTTGAAACATTCTACATTTTTATCGGAAGCAAAAACTGCTATTTGCTCTGATATTTATATTACCTACTAACAAGGAACAAATAGTTTCATTTTCCTTGAAATTCATACAAATTTTGACTGTTTTATGCATAACTGACAACTACTGTAGCTCGGCTGTGGTATTGGGTGTGTGGGTAGCCCATTTCTCAAATGAGTATTTCATTTTTATTTGGCTCATTGGGCTTGGGGGTGATGAATTCATGGCTTCGGCTGCTGTTTTGCCGTCTCTTCCTTTCAGTTTATGTGAAAAAGGCATTTCTAGATCCACGGACCTGAATGATTTGTTTTTTGTAGAAAATAGCTTCCATTAGAGGTATGAAGCATTTCCTTTTCTTTCTTGGAACTGTATTGAAGGGGTGGAAAATGTCTTTTGAGTAGTTTATCCATTTGCAGGCTGGTGGTGGACACTCACAGTGCTCTAGTACCTGAATTAGTGAGCTGGGTATTCAAAAGACACTGCTTTAGGCTAAGTTTTTAATAGGCATTTCAAGCAACTCAAAAGAGAATCTTTGACAAAAAGTGACAGAAGAGTTTTCTGAATGTGCAGTACTAATTCAGATCCAATTAGATGGGGAGTGGGGAACACAGTGCCATGCTTCATAAACTTCACCTTCTGAAGAGCCGATTCCAGCAACTTAAAGCCAGCATAATTTGGCTTCAAGTCAATTGTCTCTTTCCAGCTGCAACACATGTGTTCCCTGGAAAGACAATGGAAGAGATTTGATACCCTGCAATTCGGGTGTCAAGCATCTGATCCCTTTTGCTCTGTGGAAGGCTTCTCAGTAAGTAGCAATCACAGTATTATGGAGAGTGGCAATAGCCCTGGTGCAGTACTCTGAGCAGCTTGGCCCTGGGGGACAGAACCTTGACTTAGCATCCAGTCATCCAACAGTATCTTCTCTCCTTAACGTGATGTTGACAATGCTGGTGATGATAATAGCATGGGTAGTGAGTCACCGGTGGATAGTACTTTAAAATTTACAAAGCAATTTCTCATTCATAGTTCATCTGATCCTTTATTGCCCTCTGTGAGAGAAGGTAAGAAAAGATCTTTTCCCACTTTGTAAATTAAGACAACAGGGACACAGGGAGCGTCAAGTGACTTATGCAGGACCACATAGCATGTCGGTACAGCACTGGGACTTTAATACAGACCTCTCCCCACTCCCATGTATAATTGTATCCAGAAGACTCATCCGTCAGTAGTTTTTCTAGAAAGGCCTGAATATATTAATAACCTACACATTATTATTTTCCGTTGACCTCCAAGGGCATAAAATTGGCATACAGTTAACTTTTGATGACTTATGTGGACTAATTAGTATATCCTCTTTCCTTACCCATGGATGAGGAACTATATGGAAAAGCGGTACCTCGAAGCCTGGGGGACCGTGGCGTGAACATTTTCACTGATTCAAATGCTTCAAAAGCCACTTGAAAAATACCCTCTTTATTAGTACTAACATCCTAAATAGGATGGATAAACATTTGGAATAATAATGAAGAGAACTCAACAGTAGCTGAGGAAAGTCACATGGAGGGGCTTTTGGTACCAAATTTAACTGACAGTCTCAAGAGGCATGGATCATCCCCAGGAATAATTGTCCTTCAAGATAAGATTCAAGAAAATAATTGGTTACATGAGGAAAATAGAAGACTCTTGTTCATTTGTGTTGATCTTATAAAAAGTACAGTGATAGAAATATAACAAGGACACATGATCAGACAGAATAATGCTACCAGTGAAGGCTAATTGACATCGGGAACCTTTACCCAACCCCCATTGGCATTGTCTTGGTGAATTTGCCAAGGTCCAAGATCTGGCTCAGACTTACAGATTATAAGCCTAATTTGTCAGCACTCTACAAAAACTGAAGTCAGAGGCAGACTACGTCAGAATGCCAGTGTCTCTCTTTACAGTAGGGTTGGGGACACTGGAGTCTTCTTGTTAATTACACAGGAGGCCAAATGATTTCAGAAGGGTCTAATCTGAGGAATTAGATATACCATTTCAGTATTCAATAGCTTGATAGTGTCTCCATCTCCACAAGAGCCTGTCATTGAGAACATTCACTCGTGCATTAATTTAGTCATTTAGTAAACAAATTATTACTGAGGACTTAATGTATTCAAGGCATTGTTATGGGCACAATTGATTTACCATATGAGTAATAAAGTTCTAAGCAAGGGCATGCTCTGGCCTGGAAAGTGATAACGGATAACTATCAACTTGGCTTCAGTGATTCATTTTTCTCTCATTGTATTGTTGGTGTGTGTGTGTATTGTGTGTGTGTGTGTGTGTGTGTGTGTGTGAGAGAGAGAGAGAGAGAGAGATTTCTATTCTGTCTTTAACTTGTTAATACCTTTAGTTAGATTATTAAAAAGAATGGCTGGCTCCAGAGACATCCTGTTTGTTTGAAGCTTCTTTGCATATTTGTGCTCTGAGGTATTGTGTGTTGATTTTATAGATGAATGCTCTGAAAACATTAGTGAACCTTTTGCTTTATGAATTTTCAAGAGCATCTGGCTTGGCAGGATAGGTATAGGGTTTCAAATTTGCTGAAATGTGCTCACTAAAGTATCATTCAATGAAGAAATGATTTAGTGAGAACCTTATTTTACTTTTTAAGCCCTCATATTTATTTCATAAAACTGACCAATTGTCAAATATCAGCATCATTCTTAGTGTCAATTTCATCATGGACACTATATCCTCAAAATATCAAGGCGAGCTTTCTAAATGATGATATGTGTGGGTGGACAGGAAGAGAAGTGGAATAAAGTTATAATTTAAAAATCACCGGGAACGGTGGTGCACGCCTGTAATTTCAGCAGCTCGAGAGACTGAGGCAGGAGGATAGCAAGTTCAAAGCCAGCCTCAGGAACTTAGTGAGGCCCTAAGCAACTTGCAAGACCCTGTCTAAAAATAAAGGACTGGGGATCTGGCTCAGTGGTTAAGCACCCCTGGGTTTAATCCTTGGTACAAAAAAAAAAAATCACTTGCAAGTTTTAGTGCAAATCCAGTTTTGCTTCTTCGAAATGGGGTCTAGGAATTTTCTTAATAGAAAAAAAAAAAGATAAGACCCAAACAAGCTAAGTCTTTCTGAGTACTTAGGTTTTTAGCTTGGCAATGAGTCCCCCTAATTCACACCCACACACACCCACATAAATCAGTAGTAGTGACGTGTGACTTTGGAGAGGAACCTCATTTTAGCCAGAGCTATTTGCTCATCTCAGGTTAGAACCTAAGTCAAAACAAGATGTGGAAATATCTCTACTCTTACATTTACCTAATTGCTCATTGATTGTGCTGACCACACTGTGGTTACCCGGTAGCAAGGGAATATAGTGAGTCAGCTCACCTGATTCCTTTATTAGCCCACTTAAAGGCCACTATTTCTCATGTGCTGAAAAAGACAGAGAGGAGGCAGTGTCAGGAGTGAGCATTATTCAGGCCAAATAAGAAAGCAAAGAACTGACCAGTGATTTTTTTAAATCACTGGTGGTATTTACTTATTTACCCTAGGGATGTTTGTCTAGAGGTTTTTCTGTTTTTGATTTTGTTTTTTTCAATTTGCAGTGATGAGGGATCTTTTGTAGTTTGGTCAATAGTGAATTAGATAACCTGTTCCCCCACTTCATAAGGCTGAGGACTTCCACTCCAATGACAGGAACTGCTTGGGTATAATAGAAAACACCTGGATTTGAGACTACCCAAACTGGACCCATTTAGCTGTATAATCTTGGGTCAATCCCTTATCCCCTTTAGCTCTCTGAATTGTTTTGAGGAATAATATAAATAAGATAACTTTTATCTGAAGTCTGATAAACCAGGATAAATTTGACTCTGTCACTTATAAGCTGTGGGGCCTTCGGGAGATTATCTGAGTCTTAGTTCTGTCAACTGTAAAAACCTAGACTTAAGGTATCAGGAAAAACTTCCCAAAGAATAAACCATTCTGCGTTTGCTGAGTAGGAGCTAAGAAAGTGAAGAGTGGGAGTTAAATTGTTGGGGAAAGTAAAAAGATAAGTGACACAGAGGAATATAAAAAATGCCAATGCACAAAATAGAGTATGATCCTTCCACAGAATAAAAAGATCAATCTGAGTGACAAGTGGAGTGCTGAAAGAAACACAGAGAGTGACAGAAATCAAATCTGAATAAAAGAGCCAGCAGCTAGATTATTCAGGCACTGTTTCCTATATATAAGGATCTTTATCCTGAAGGTGGTAGAGAGCCACTAAGGGATTTATATAGCCAAAGTGAGACTTACCAATTATTAATTTATTCATTAATTCATTCAGCCAACATCCAAATAAAATATGTGTCCTAAGTGCTGGAGAGGTCAAGTAGAATCTGGATAATAGCATCAAGTTTAGTAATTCCAACTGTAGATGGTTAGACTACTCCTAGTACGTAAGACCAGCATCAATGTTCTAGTATGATGGGGCTGGAGGGCCAAGGATATGCCATCTCAAAATGTGTGCACTTGGGATAGTGATTATTTTGAGCTGAAATTGCTTTAGAACCTGCATCTTCAGAAAGGGCCTCTTGGCCTGTAGTTTCCCACATGCAGAAGCCATAAAGATTCTTTCGTGTGAGATGTCCTTCACATACCAAGGCTGTGATCACCAGAGACTGGTCATTAGGGCTGCAGTGAACCTGAATAAACAAGCTCTTTGAAGTAACCCTTATCTTCTACTAGTTTCTACATCCCGCCCCCCATATATCTCTTCATGACATCCCTACAATTTACTACTCTGGTCCAGATATTCATTTGTCATGTTATTCCTTCATAAATTTATTGTTATTTGTCTAAAAAGTATACTAGAATTATGCTTTGTTCATTTCTTTGAACTCCACTCCCTTTGAAATTCTCTATGCAAAATTAATAAAAAGTTTTGCTTTTCTCTTGGTAAGCTGCTCTTGTATTCACTGGGTTGTTCCTAGATCCAACTGAAGGACCCACACAAGAACTAAGGGAGGCTGGGCACAGTGGTGCACATCTATAATCCCAGCCACTTGGAGGCTGAGGCAGGAAGATAACAAGTTGGAGGCCAGCCTCAGCAACCTAGTGAGATGCTGTCTTAAAAATAAAAAGGGCTAGTGATGGAGCTCAGTGTTTACAGCATCCTTGGGTTCAATTCCCAGTACTCTTAGTAGTAAAACACCCCTGGATCAGTCCCTAGTACTGGTGGGGGGGAACGAAGGGAGATAGAAGAATCTCTCCCTCTTCCATACACAATCGAAATTTAGTCAATGATGAATACAGATAGTAAGGATAGATAAAAGAGATGCAAATGAGGTAGAATTTCTAGAATAATTTTATGGTCCCCTTTTGGATATGAAGATGATGAGAAGGAATGTAGATAATATCTACATTTCTGGCAGAGGTAACTGGTCACCAAGACAGAGAACACAATAGGAGGAGCAAATTAAGGGACAATGATCAATTTGACTTTGAATTTATGGATGGGATTAGGGAGAGAGAGAAACACAGCTGGAGGTGGGCAGACCTGAATTCTAGTCCCAGTTTCAACAATTTTAAGGTGTGGGACTTCAGGAGGGTCACTTTACCTCTCTGAGCCTGTGTTCTTATCAGTAAAATAAGGATAATTGTAGCATCTACCTCGTGAGGCCCCTGTGAAGATAAATGGGATAGCAGAGGTAAACTCCCTGACACAAAGCAGGTGTTCGAGTTTGTGAATCCCCCCCTGCCTTATTTGCAGACTTCTTTATCTCTACACTTTACAAAACAAGGGACAAAAGTCTTTCACCTGGACTTGGCATTTCTTTTGATAATACTTGGTTTTGCAACCCCCTCCGAGCCATAGGGTTGTACTCCGCATGTCTGAACTTTCTCTGGGACTTCTGGGGGTCATTATACTATACTGCTTTTCTGCAGGATTTGGCTTCTCTTTAATCAGCAGCCCCAGGGGATTTACTCTCCCCCCCCCCACTGGAGTCATTAATCCTGGGAGGATCTATGATAACTGTCTAGAGTTACCTAAAATAATATAGGGCTTCCTTTAAGGAAGTGGATAGAAATAGCCAAACCCTTTGCATTTGACCACATTGTAGATTACTCTGTGGCCACTATTCATAGTAATGTTTGTTGTTGTTGTTGCTGTGGTTTTCTGTTTTGTTTGTTTGTTTTGGTACTGGGGATTGAACCCAGGGGTGCTCTACACCTAAGCTACATCCCCAGCTCTTTTTATTTTAAGACAGGTTCTCACTAAGTTGCTAGGCTGACCTTGAACATGTTATCCTCCTGCCTCAGATCTTCTGATCATAGTAATAGCAACATAGATGACAACAATATTACTGAATATTCATCAGAAATGGTATTTAGTGACAGACTATGTTCTACATGCATTTTGCATGACCTTTCTTTTGTAATTCTCATACAAATCAAGTAAATGAGTGTCACTATCTAGGGTAGTGACATAACCTTTCTGTAAATTAGGTTTTCTTATCTGGAAAATGGGAATAATGTTAGTATTCACTCCACAGGGTTGCTACAAGTGCATAGTAAAGGTAAAAAAGCAATGCCAGTAAGTGCTATATCAGTATTTGCTGCACTGAGGCCTCATGCAATTGGGTCCCATTTTAGGTGGTGAAACACACATCCTGAGATACTTATGTCCAAACAACACTATTCCAAGCTGATGAGGCCTGCAATATTATGTTCATCTCTATTTTTACAATCATGCAGGTTAGTCAGTTTTTTGTTGCTGTGACAAAATACCTGAGCAAAACAATTTCAAGGAGAAAATTTTATTTTGGATAACAGTTTCAGGTGTTTTAGTTCATGGTGGCTGGCTCCACTGCTTTGGGCCTGTGCTAAGGCAGAACATCATGGTGGGGAGTGTAAGTCACAACAAAGGTACTCACTTCATGGTGGCCAGGAAACAGAAGGAGAGAGGGAGAGAGGAAGGGGCTAGGAACAAGATATAGTCCTCAAGGGCCTGACCCCAAGGACCCACTAACTTCACCTAGGTTCCACCTCCTACATACAGTTTCCACCAGCTCCCAATAGTCCAATCAGCTATGAATTGATCAGTGCATTAATCCACTGATGAGGTCAGCATCCTCATGATCCAGGCACTTCCCCAAAGCCCCACATTGGAATATTACTACACTGGGAATGAAGCCTTTTGCATGTGAGCCTTTGGGGGACATTCCAGGTGAAAACCATAACACCATATAAAATGAGGCACAGAGATGTTGACTTATTTAAGATCCTATTGCTATTTAAGTCAGAGGTGAGCTAGGGTTCAGCCTCAGTCTATCTAGCTTTGAAACTCCAGCTGAACTTTGTTTAGGCAGGAGGCTTATGACTCCAGTATGGTTGCTTTAAGTGCAGTGAAACTTCCTGCTTTTACAGGACTTCATGATGTATCCTCTAGTCCCTAGCAGCCTGCCCTACACTGGTTACTCAATTAATATTTGTTGATAGATGGACCAACAGACGTGGCCAGAGCAGCTCGCCTCCCGCCCCCCATCTATGCTAAAAAGGTCAAGTGAAGGAGTTTCTAAATCAAGTCTTAATAATCATCCTGGAATCATAAGGTCCCAGCCTAGCCAATGTTGGCTGTCTCTTTGCCAGGGATTTATTTGTCATTGCAGGGGGGCCATGCTGCCTGGCGAATGCTTTTGTTTAAACTGATTTTGCTCTGTCTCTCACATCCTAAAGTTTGTTGATTTGGGGAATAAATTGAAATGAAGAAGAAAGAAAGCACTTGTTCTGCATCTGGCCTCAGGCCAGGCTGAGCAGTGGGCCAAGTGTGGTTTGGGTGCCACCCGTTTCCACCCCTCTGGGGGCCCCTCATCTTCTGCTGTCACCTGGCTGCCAGGCTGTCTCCCTGCTTGAGCTCAGAGGACAGGCCTGGCCTGCAGCCTTGCCCCTCCCGCCTCATCTCTTACCATCCCACAGCTGAAAGGAGGAGGGAACCAAACCCAAGAAGTGAAGCGCTGGGGGAGGAGATTAGGGAACTGCCAGGTGGGTGGCGGTTGGGTGTTTGTTCAAGTCTGCACTCGTGGGAATCATAGGGCATCCCTGTGCTGGGGAGGCCAAGCTGAGGCTTCCTACCATACAGCCAAGAGCTCTTTGCTAAAGGGCAAGATTCCTCTGAATTCTATACTCATTTCTCTCTTTCTTCTAAATAGCCAGTTACCCTGGATATGCATCATTGTCTGACCTGTCACAAACACAAATACATCACACTCTTAAGAGCTTAGCTTTAACTTGTGCTTTAAGACAATGAAGTTGTCAAATGCAATTTAGGGAAGGAGACATTGTTCAAACTGACTGAGCTGAGTCCAATATCTGGGGGTCAAAGGGTATGGCCTGAGGGGCAGAACCACCTGGGAGGTGGCTGGACCCATTTCCTAAAAGGGTCTGAAGCCTCCCAGTCCAGAAGCAGAGAGCTAGCCTTTGTGATCCTAGGTGCCACTCAGTAGCTTTGCGCCAGACTGTCAGAACAGGAAGAACATTTGGTTAGACCAGTTCTACTGCTGAGAGATCCACACTTCAGAGTTCATTTGCACCCCAGGAAGTAGTGCAGACTTGGCCCCTGGGAAGATCTGCAAACTCACAAAGAATGGAAGGTGACAGGCGTCATGGAGGCACTTCTCTGGGGGCTGTGGATATATAGCTTGTCTGATTCTAAACACAGCTGCGGTGCAAAGACTTCAATTATTTTCCCCACAAAATCTTATTCCAGTTTCTTTTTCTTTATTCCCACTCTTCCTCATTCCCCATTTCCTCCTTCTCTTCTGGGTCCAAGGTGTGGGGCCAGAAAGAGGAGGTCTGTCAGGCCCTGGAAGCACTTAGGCATGGCCCCTCACTACTAATCGCTGGGCTTAGCTGTCTCAAACAAGAGGTCCTTTGTCCTCCTAGATTCCTTCTATGATGATGAAATTCACCTTTCAACAGACTTAAACAAAGACAAAGTTCTCCAGAACTTTCACACTCGGAACATTTTAAGAGATTGAAAGAGCTCTGTAACAAAGTTCTGTCAATTGCCTTTAAAGCTATGAGATACCATTTCCTGACCTAACTACAGTCCAGGAATTTCCACTTATCTTTGTTCATATGATCATTAGTTAAGTTTGGGAGATAGGTGTGATTATGCCCCTTCATTCATTCATCACTCATTTAACAAGGGCTCGCAAACCCTCACTGCCCACTATGCAGAGATAAGTAGGAAATAGCACCCATCCTCCAAGAGCTCACAGGCTAGTGAAAGAATCAGACATATATCAGACATATAAAAGGTGGGCTGGGGTGTAGCTCAGTGGTAGAGCACTTGCCTAGCTTGTGTGAGAACCTGGGTTCCATCCCCAGCACCACACACACACACACACACACACACACACACACACACACAATGTAACCAGTGCTTACATTCCAATGTGGAGAATACAACTGAGCTATCTCCCCAGCCCCAATGTGAAGAATACAAAAAAGAAGCAGCCAGAATAGTTTTTCTGGCACCTGACTCAAATTGAAGTGTGCATGTGAAGCGGGTGGTCAGGGAGGGTTTTGTGAGAGACGTGATATCTGACCTGAGTCCTAACTGATCAGTACTCATGACTTAGGTATGTGCTAGGGAGTTGGGAGGATGAGGAGAGCAGAGTTGAAGGTCGATCCAGAAAAAGGGAGAAGCAGCGATAGGCCAGTGGAGTAGTCTGAATCTTAAAATTGAAGGTGGCTGATGGTGCTGAGAGTGGTGAGAGAGTGAGAGCTGAGACAAGAGAGAATACAGGAACCAAGTCATAAGGGGCTTTTTCATGGGAAGAAATTAAAGTTCAGCAAGAACAAATATGAGCCCAGGTTATACAATTGTAAGTAGGTTCTTTTTTTTTGATGGGGGGTGTTCTGGGGACAGAATCCAGGGTGCTTTACCACTGAGATACATCCCCAGTGTTTTTTTATGTTTTAATTTTAAGACAGTCTTGCTAAGTTGCTTAGGGCCTCACTAAGTTGCTGAGGCTGGTTTTGAACTTTCAATCCTCCTGCCTCAGCCTCCCGAGCTGCTGGGATTATACCACGTGTACCACCACATCCCACTGCAAGTAGGTTTTTGAGGCAGAAACTAAAAGTAAATATGCTGACTCCAGAGTCCAACTCACTCTCCCACAGCCTGCGGTCTCCTAAATTCTGAATACCCTGTTTGGGGTCAGAAAATGCTTTCACTATTTGTAAAGCAAGGAAATCACAGTCATGAATTCTTTTCACAATTAGTACCTATGTTTCAGTATTCAATGAAAATGTTCACAAAAGTTCATTAAACACTTTAGTATTCAGTTGTAAGTCTCAAACAAAAACAAGGCAATCAACGGTATATCCTAAATAAGCTGGGGAAATTCAATTTCTGAAAAATGTATCCTAAGCTTATGTTACAAAGATGTATGTACATCCTGTGTGCTAAGTTGTTTACCTTAGTGTTGTTTGCAATGGCTAAAAGAAAAAAAAGTGACATCCTGTACAGTGACTAATGATATTCATTATATAACATTAAGTTTCTAAAAAGTTGATCTCCAAAGAGCATTATGTCACAGGTGATAGAGTGTCTCAAAAATTTGCTGAGGTTGGCCTTGAATTTGTGATCCCCCTGCCTCAGCCTCCCAAACTGCTGGGATGACAGGTATGCACCACCATAGCCAGCTGGCTGTCTCTTAATGGATGAGATTATGAGCACATTATTTCTTCTTCCTGCTTTTCTGCTTATTTTTCCCCTGATTTTTTAATGAGCATATATTCTTTTGGATTATAACCAAAAAAAAAAAAAAAACCAATAAAAGAGACTTCATTTTTTAAAACTGTCCTAGTGATAAATATGCAAAGTAATTCATGTTAATTAATTCAATTTAGCCATTCCACAATGTATACATATTTTAAAATGTTGCGTTGTACATGATAAATATGTATAATTTTTATTTGTTCATTAAAAAAATACTAGGGCTGGAATATTATAGCATAGTGGTAGAACACTTGCCTAGTATGTGCAAGACCCTGGATTCTATCCCCAGCACTTTAAAAAAAGCATTAAATGAAAACTAAAAAGTAATTGCTGTATAAGTCCATTTCCTGCATAAGCAATCAAAATAGAAAGTTCTCTCAAAATGTCAGAGCCAGAGTTTCCAAAGTGCTTGCAGTCACATTACATGATATGCAGAAGTTCCAGGCACCTGTCTCCAAATATCAACCCCATTGCCCACTCGTCCACACTAACCACTCAGTTCCTTTCCAAACTAAATAGTAATGATAATAGCTAATATATAGCAAAAAGAATGTTTATTATGTGCTGAGTACTAGTTTAAGTATTTTACATTTACTAGTTCATTGAAATCCCCAATAAAGTCGGTACTATCAATACTTATATTTGACAGATGAGCAACTAGGAAGAAGTGATGTAATTTGCCCAAAATTGCATGCTGGTAAGTGGTAGAAACAGGATTTGAATGGGGCAGTCTGGGTTCAGAGCCCACGCACTTCATCTTTTTGCCCACTCTTTAAGGATTGTCCTTCTAGAGCCACTGTGTTGCAGTTGTCTCCATGTTTCACATCTTAAACAGTCTTCTTGTGTTTTGGAAATGGTGATGCAAAAAGTTCTCAGCAATCGGCAGGGAAAATGGACTTGAGGCAGCAGAACATGAGAGCCATTAGGGAGATTTCATGGGACAGATGGACAATGAGTGAAAATGGTTCAGAGAAACGGACAAGGTTTAAAAGGGATGTGGAAGCCAGTCATGGTGGTGCACATGCCTATAATCCCAGCAAATTGGGAGGCTGAGGCAGGAGGATTGCAAGTTTAAAGCCAGCCTCAGCAACTTAGTGAGGCCCTAAGCAACTCAGTGAGACCCTGTCTCTAAATAAAATATAAAAATAAAAATAAAATATAAAATATAAAAAGGGCTGGGGATGTGGCTCAGTGGTTAAGTGCCCCTGGGTTCAATCCCTGTTACAAAAAAAAAAGAAATATGTGGAATCTGAGAATTACATGAGGCCAAAAGAAAGGTCATTTTTGGAGCTCAATGGGTAGGACGGAGTCCAGAAGGACACAGTAAGTTCTGTTAAATCTGGAAAAGCAAAGTATGTCTCTTGAATAGTTACTGCTTAACCCGAAACATGGTAAGTGCTCAATAAATATGTATTGAATCAATGAAATAGTGATTTGTGTTTTTGCTCTCAGCTGCCAGGCGGCTAACTCCTGCTCAATTGAGTTAGCTGCTAAAATGTCAGTTTGCTGATAGAACATGCTAGGAAGTAAAATCTTTAAGTCAGGAGGGATGTGGCACAAATATTTCATGTATTATGGTAACAATTTTTCTCTGGACCACCCTTGTGCACATGTAAAACTGTGTGGTCACAGTAAGCCTTCACTGACTATTTGAAATGGGATTGCCAAAAGAGAGAAACGCCCTGCTTCAAGCCCTCCCAAAGAACAGCAGATGAGAGGTCATCTGTACTCCTAAGGCTCCTCAAGTCTTTCTGTGCATGCCATTGTGAACATGTTTGTTCATTTCTGCACTTGGAGGAATGTGGATTAGAGCCTCCTAAATTGGAAAAAGCAAATGTCAAATTCAACATTCAGAAGAGAGGAATATCCTTGGTTTTGATTTATAAATAGCAATGAGTCAGCTTAACCAGATCCTTCTGCACAAATAATTCCACCTAAGTACTTAAAGGAGAAAGGTATTAGTTAAAAAAAAAAAACTTGCATTGGAAGGGTACAACTAATTTTAAGACACAAAGGTTAGTATTTCTTAGGACCCAGTTTGCCCCTGAAGATTATTAATACGTTAAAAATCCTTCTACTACCCCCATCTCAGGTTCTCCACAATTCTTCAATTTGCAAGCTAAACCATGTTTTCTCTTCCCTTCTCATATTTTAAACATTTAACTGTGTAGTATTTAAAAGAAATATATGAATTTAAAATGTTCTGTAAGGTGGGTGCGGCATACACCTTTAATCCCAGTGACTCAGGAGCTGAGGCAGGAGAATCACAACCTCGACAATTTAGTGAGACCCTGCCTCAAACCAAAAAATAAAAAGGGCTGGGGATGTAGCTCAGTGGTAGAACACCCCTGAGTTCAATCCCAGTACTTCAAAATAAAACTAATAATAGTGATAATAATAATAAAATCCGAAAGGCTGGAGAGGCAGTTCAGTCGTAAAGAAACTATTGAGCATGCGTGAGGTCCTGGGTTCCATCTCCAGCACCACACACACACACACACACACACACACACACACACACACACACAAACTCTTCTGTGCTTGGCTGTGCTTATACTTGGGTATAACTAAAAATCCCAGACAACTGTTTTACTTTATGCTATATGCTCTAACAACAGTCACCATATTGAAATAGTCTTGAGGGCAGAGGTCCCCCAGGATTTAAATCATACTACTGAGCCACATGTTCAGCAAATCTATATGAAGCACCTACTGTATGCACAACATATGTGGCAATCAGTCAAGAGTAGAGCAAAGCGAAGTGGAGTTTAACTGGCTATCATAGTAGGTCCAAGTCAGTACTGAGGAACAGACTCAAGTGAAGGGACTAGGGGAACAAGGGGTCAGGACCTTAGGCAGATGTCTAGGGAGGAAAAGAGGAGTGAAATGACAGGTCCTAAGCGCCTATTGTTAACTGTGGAACTTGGCAAAAAGCCAAGTTGATACTGAGGCAGGGGCCCCAGACCAGAAAATCAGTCCCTCAATGTGGTCCACAGGTGTCAACAAGCAAACACACCTGGCTGAGCTGAAGACATTTAAAGTGTTAGGGGAGGAGACACTTGGTGCATGGAGATTAGCATGCTTACATGACTTCTCAATGTGCTAATCAGAAACCCTCAGAGGTTGCTTTTTGGTTTTAAATTTTTCATATCTAGTTTCAATAAATGATGTAACCTAAATACATTAGAATATTCTGCAAGCAAAAAAGAAAAAATTAAAATTTAACTATGATCCCATCACCTTGATTTAAACATTTGTGTGTATACTTTACATATCAAAATATTACTTTCTACTTTCTTATGGATCTCTAAACTCCATGTGTGCTTCCCCATTCCACTTAGTCTGCAACGGTTTCCTGGATATGTTCAAAAAGACTTTCTCTTCAGTAGATGCTGGATTCTCTACAGCAACCCTAATATGCTACATTTAATGGCCTCATATGAAGTAGATTTTTTATTTTTACTTGGTACCAAGAATTGAACCCAGGGTTCTTAACCACTGAACCACATCCCCCAACTTTTTTTAGAGACAGGGTCTCACTAAGTTGCTTAGGGCCTTACTAAATTCCTGAGGCTGGCCTTGAACTTGCGATCTTCCAACCTCAGCCTCCTGAGTCACTGGAATTGCAGGTGTGCACCACCACACCAACCTAAATAGATATGTTCAAAGCCATTATTCCTTAGGGACTTCTTTATAGAGATTCAGGGAAATGCACAACCTGCCAAAACAGAGTGGGTCTCTACCTGCTCACAGCCCAGCTGGGCAACACAGTGAGAACTCTTTCTAAATGGAGCAAAGCTAATTGAAGGAAAGAAGAGACAGGAACTGGAAGCAAGTGAGGAAAGGGAGGCTAAGAGGAGGGGAGACATTGGAGTAATAAGCAAAAGGAGCAAATCAAAATAACAGAATTTAAGTGTTGAGCTAGCAGTGTAGCTCAGTAGTACAGTGTGTAATTAGCATATGCCTTCCCATCCCCAGCACCACATATTTAGGCATTTATTTCTTTTCTATCCTTCATATATCTAGATATTAGTTTTTCCTTTATATTTAAGGACAGTTTGGCATATTAAAT
This sequence comes from Sciurus carolinensis, assembly GCF_902686445.1. Lineage (NCBI taxonomy): Eukaryota > Metazoa > Chordata > Mammalia > Rodentia > Sciuridae > Sciurus > Sciurus carolinensis. The sequence continues at coordinate 111,064,838 of NC_062232.1, read as the reverse complement.
GAGCCCATTACTGGAGACCAGAACACCTGGGTCCCATCCCCACATCTGCTATTCATCTGCTGAAAGACCCCAGGCAAGTCACTTTCCTGCTCTGGATCTCGATCACCACACTTATAAAATGAGGGCCTTGGAGTATGTGATCTCTAATGGTCTCTGTTGTGTCTTGGGTGTCTCATATTGCTAGATATATACAGAATTGATTTCAAGCTTAAAAAATTCCAACTATCATTTAGAATCTGGTAGTGCCTTATGCACAACACATGGATTTAGTGCTAAAGCATTACGTGGAACAAACAATTATAATTGTTTTAATTACCCAGAGTAGCTAGTAATTTCGACAAGACTTGGGAACACTGTCTTGAGAATGCTGTTATTACACTGTCACTTTGCAACAGTTTTTCCAGTATAGGCATGATAATTTCAATGTCCTAGGAGTGGGGGTAAGATTTCTATTAGGATGGAAATCTTGTGGAGGTTGTCTTCTTTTTTTCTTATTCCATAGTTTAAAGGGTATTTTTTTTTTGTACTAGGGATTGAACTCAGGGGTGCTTTACCACTGAGCCACATCCCCAGCCCTTTTAGTATTTTATTTAGAGACAGGGTCTTGCTAAGCTGCTGAGGCTGGCTTTGAACTCATGATCCTCCTGTCCCAGCCTCCCAAGCTGCTGGGATTATAGGCATGTGCCACTGCATCTGGCCAAAGAGTAATTCTGAGTGGAGAGAATCTCTAAGACTCCATTTAACTTTTGTAGCAAACAATGTGAGTCAGATGCAACCTGTCCAGGCCATTGCCACATCCACCTAAGGCCCCAAGGCAATGACACATGTAGCTTTGTTAAACTGTCTGCCAGAAAATATCACCTATCAGATACTAGACTAGCTATGTAATTCCAGAGTTTTCTTCCTAATTTGTTTTTGTTGGTATCAATATGGTAAAGGGGTGGTGGTCAGGCAGCCACACAGTTTGATTTTCCAGGACCCTCCCCAGAACAGTTAGATGGGCCAGAAATCTTTCTCAGCAGTTAATTCGAAGTAACTTTAAATCTCCCATCTTTCACACATGCAGCACTTTGAACTGCTTTATGTTTTCAGAAATCAAATAAAACCCAGCTGTAACTGGTGTGAATTTCACACGTGCACATGCAACTCTAAGCTAAGGGTTGTTCTCTCTGCTTATCCTTATTGGGAAACCTTAAGTACCCAGTTAAATGGTGCTTGCCTTCAGGGATTATGGCTGAGTCCTATGGATGCTGGAGAAAGGGCTTAGGTTGACTTCCTCTTTCTTTGTGCTTTGATGTCATTCCACCTTGCTCTCCAGATACAAACAGCCAAGGCTGACTCTAGATAGCACTCCATATCAACTGCTGCTACCTGGTAATTAGGCTCTGGAGGCTCTCAGCAACTGTTTTAACACCGGGAGTTTAACTCCCAAAGGTTTACAGCCTGGCCAATGAAGTTCTGCTCTGACCTAAAAGAACACCCTTTCCTAGTTCTCCAGCACACACTTTCAAATTCTGTTCAGTTTATTTGTTAGAAAACCGGTTGCATCCAATTATATTGGTAAATGTGAAATATGTAAGATATGCGTTTTTTAATGTCAGAATATTTGCATTTTTAATGAAAACAATCTTTTTTAAAGAGTTTTTTTTTTTTTTTTTTTTTTTTAAGAAGCAGTCCCAAGTTGGTGTAGTGGTGCACACCTGTAATCTCAGCTACTAAAGAGTGAGAGACGGGAGGATCACAAATGCAAGGCCATCCTTGGCAATTTAGTAAGCAAGACTCTGTCTTGAAATAAAAATTACAAGTGACCTGGCAAGCTGGTGCATGCCTGTAATTCCAGCAGCTCGGGAGACTGAGGCAGGAAGATGGCGAGTTCAAAGCTAGCCTAAGCAACAACGAGGTGCTAAGCAACAGAGTGAGACCCTGTCTCTAAATAAAATACAAAGTAGGGCTGAGGATGTGGCTCAGTGGTCAAGTGCCTCTAAGTTCAATTCCTGGTACCCCCCCCCAAAAAAAAAACCCTTGAAAAAAAATTGACTGGGCCTGTAATTCAGTTGTCAAGCACCCTGAGTTCAATCCCAAATACCAAAAACAAAAAATGGTCCCAGGGTTTAATCCCCAAGAGGTTCCAGGATTCCCACAGGTAGCCTATGCATGCCAAGGAAGAAGAAATGCTTGCTTTGCAGGGAGGGGTGTCCAAGCTCTTTGAAAACACCTACCTATCACTGTTTATAAACGTTGGATTGAAGTGAAGGTATAGAGATCAAGATGCAGAATCATATTTCACTATGTCTGAAATTAAATCAGCATTATCAAAAACATGCTTAGCCTAGAAATGCACCAAATGGAACCAAAATGCAAAAATATGTCCAGACTCTGTGTTCTACTTAGCACAAGTCTGATTCCCAACTTTGAGTGCTCTGCTTGATTGTGGGTTCCAAAATGCAATTTGTAACGTGGGATTTGAAGAGACAAAAAAGAGATGGAAATTAGGGAAAAGTAGCCAGAAGGAATTAGTTCACCATGGTCTCCACAGAGATGCTAAGGAGCAACAGTTTGTATTATTATGAATAAAACTGTTTCCCGGTCAGTTGCAAAAGACATAAAACAAAAAGAACCTCTGAGAGTCACCACAAAAGAGCAGAAAGAAAGTGCCAGGTGGATGTCTTTCAAAGGAAATAGTTAACACCTCAGAGGTGGAGTGTCAAAAGAATATTTGATCAGTTTAAATCAGCAGAAGGCTTTAGATATGACAAACCATGATTTTCTTTTCAGACCTGTTGCACAGTTAGGGAGTGTCAAAGTGGGGCTCAAATATGTGCAAGGATCGGTGAGGAATGTTCAATCAATCCTGCTTGCAGACAGGTCAGTGTGGTAGGAATTCAGTAATGAGGTGCGGGTGGGAATAAGGGAGGCAAGATGCCTGGTTAGCCCCTTGCCATACATGTAATTAATTGTTGGGACAACTGGTAAAGGAACGAATAGCAAACATGAGTGAAGTGGCACATAAAGTGAATAAAAGACTGCAGAATGCAACCTAAGTGAGGTCATGGTGTGTGCAAACCCTTACCTGGTAGAAGGCAAAAGGGGAGCAAGCTTCCAAGGTCCGTAAAGAAGGAATTTCCATCTCTTTTTTGTCTCTTCAAATCCCACGTTACAAATTGCATTTTGGAACCCACAATCAAGCAGAGAACTCAAAGTTGGGAATCAGACTTGTGCTAAGTAGAACAGAGTCTGGACATATTTTTGCATTTTGGTTCCATTTGGTGCATTTCTAGGCATACCAGGAGCCAGGTGCAGTGGCACACGCCTGTAATCCCAGTGGCTCGGGAGGCTGAGGCAGGAGGATCACAAGTTCAAACCAGCCTCAGCAACTTAGGGAGACCCTAAACAACTCAGTGAGACCCTGTCTCTAAATGAAATATTTTTTAAAAGGGCTGGGGATGCAGCTCAGTGGTTAAGCACTCCTGGGTACAATCCTGGTAGCAGAGAGAGAGAGAGACCAGGACTTTCCCTCTTTCTCTTTAAGTTCTATTGCACCCACTCTAAAGACACATGTCACATCTTACCTTTTCCTCTTTTCACTTACTGCTGCCTTAGTTCAGGCTGCCATCTTCTCTCATCTGAACTGCAGTGGCAGCCTCAGATTGTCTGTTACCAGTTTTCCCTCCTCTTGCACCCATCTCTTACACCCCTGTTTCTCAAAGCACAGTCATAGGCCGGCAGCATCTATCACGCCTAGGAGCCTGACCAGTTGTCAGAAATACATATTCTCAGGCCCCACACACAGCTCTTGAATCTGAAGCTGCACTTTGTCGTTTGAGAAGCTGGGCCCTATTTCCAGGTTAATGTTTCTAAAGCACAACTCATGACTATGTCAATTCGCTACTTAAAATCATTTAGCTACTCCACCCCCAACTTGCTGCCCACCTTCATTGCGCATGGTTTTGTGTGCCCCAAAAGGTATGTATGGCTCTTGCCCACTTTCTCAGCCACTTATCTCACTTTCTCCTTCAGTAACACCCAACTGCTTGCAAGTTCATCATCCACACCAGGTTTCGTAATCTCTTCTGCCTCTGATGCCCTTCTTTCCCTTTCCTCATTTGGTTACCCGCAACTCTTGCTTCGTATCTGATTAGGTGTCTCCTCTGTTAGGAATCTGTTAGCCATCTCTTTGGTTTGGTGCCTGTTGGAGGCAATCTCATAATGACTCCTGCCTAGAAGCCTCCACAAAGGGACTTGGTCCAAACTGCTGTGATGAACCAGTGATGTGCCTGCTCTACCTGCCAGCCTATGTGCTAATGCCTGCGTCTTACTCACCACAGTCTCCCTGGAGACTAGGAGAGAACCCAGCACAGAGCAGAGGCTCAATGTGTTGAACTGAAGAGAGGGTCAAAAGGAACACAAAAGGGTAAAGGCAGAAACAGAAGGACAAAGGCAACTGTGTCAAAATTAAGCTGAGTTTTGGCAGATGAAAACCACATCAGGAAAACAAAAAGAACTCAAAAACGAGAATAAAGAATGAGAAAAATTCATGCTAAAGGAAAAGGTGAGGGGTTGGCTTTTAAAATGTTCCTGTCACCAGATGTGATGGCGCACACCTCTAATCCCAGAGACTCAGGAGGCTGAGGTAGGAGGATCTCGAGTTCAAGGCCCACCTCAGCAACTTAGTGAGGTCCTAAGCAACTTAGCCAAAAGAAAAAATGAAAGTGGCTGAGTATGTGGCTCCGTGGTTAAGCGCCCTGGGTTCGATTGCTGATACCAAAAAAATAAAAATAAAATAATAAAATAAAATGTCCCTGTATTTTAGGGTGGCTGCTATTGGCTAAGCATTACCTATGGCCATGTGGAATCAAAGGGTTAAAATGACCAAAAGTTAACTTAGTTCAATTGCCTCTGGAAGAATAAACAGCAGGCACTGGTTTCTATGAGTGAAAAGTAAGAGTCATGTATTCGATCCCTGCAAGTCCAGATTTTGAATATTCAAAGGAAAACTGCCCTTGTCAAAAGAGGTCCTGGGGCTGGGGATATAGTTCAGTTGGTAGAGTGCTTGCCTCACAAGCACAAGGCTCTGGGTTCAAATCCCCAGCACTGCAAAAAAAAAAAAGAGAGAGAGAGAGAGAGACAGAGAGAGAGAGAGAGATCCTGTATGTGGTCGGAATGGTATTAGATAGGTGACCATACTTCCAGGATTGCCCAAGAAAGTTTTGCTTTATAAGCCTGTTGTGGCGATATAATTTTTATTAGTGCTTCTGTTACCCTCAAAAGTGTCCAGGTTTGGTTGATAAATCATATGGTCACTATAAATAGTCGATGGTTATTGAGTTCTTCCTTCACCATGTAAAGTACCTTACATGAATATACTTATTGGATACTCAGTATGAATCCTTATTGAAGCTGCAGTATAATTCACACAGCAGAATCTTCATCCCTTCAAAGTGTACAACTAAATGGCTTATTATATATTCACTATGTTGTGCATCAAATTCCAGAATATTTTCTTCCCCCAAAAACCCTATGCTAATTTGCAGTCACTCCCTACTTCCACCCCTCTCCCCCAGACCCTGGCAGACATTAATTTGCTCTGTCTCTTTGGGTGTCCCTATTATAGATATGGCATCACATCATTTGTGTCTGGCTTCCTAACCATCCTATTTTGTAATTGAGGAAGCTGAGTCTCATAGAGATGAAGGAACCTGCCCAAGACCATCTCCCTAGTGGGTTGAGGAGTTAGAACTAGTCTCAGGTGTGCCTGGCTCCAGAACCCATATTCTTAGCCACCATGATATGCTGCTCCTTCCTATTTATATCAGGTGCTCAGCCTTGGAACTCCTCTTTGACCTTTTATAATTGGATGCATTCTTTCCAAAAGGCATCACAAATCTTCATTATTTGAGAATGGACTTACTGTTGGGAAAAAAATAATAAAGAGAAAGTATGGTAACCAAAGTGCTATGGACTGAGTTGGATTCTCCCCAAATTCGTGCACTGATGCTCTCACCCACGATGTGAATGTATTTGGAGATAGGGCTTTTAGAAAATAAATGAGGTTGCCAGTACAGTGGTGAATGCCTGGCAGGTATTTGGGAGACAGAGGCATGAGGATTGCAAGTTCAAAGTCAGGTTCACCAACTTGGTGAGGCCCAAATTAACTTAGCAAGACCCTGTCTTAAAATAAAATAAAGAGGGACTGGGGTGTTGTTCAGTGGTTAAGGTCCTCTGGTTTCAATCCCCAGTATTGAAAAAAAGTAATTAAGATTAAGTGAGATCTTAAAGGTGGAGTCCTTATCAAATAGGAAGGGTCATCTTATAAGAGGAGAAAGAGATCTGTGTTCTTTCTGCCCCCAAGCCCGTGTAACAACACAGTTAGAAGGCAGCCATCCGCAAGCAAACAAGAAAGTCCTTACCAGAACCTGACAAGGCTAGCACCCTCATTCCAGATTTCCAGACTTTAGAACTGTAAACAAATAAATTTCTATTATTTTAGTTGCCCAGTCTATGGTATATTGTGATGGCAGCCTGAGATGAGCAAGACAGTCATATTTGGAGTGAAAAAATGAGATAGAACCATAAAGGAGAATGAGTGATTAGCATTTATAATGTTGAGAATAATTTCATAAGGGGAACATAAATATTTTGAATGTCAGAATCAACATTAGAAATAGAGAATCATCTATAAGACACTTAGTATGATATTATGCTTTTAACTTATAAAATGTATTGCATTTCTCTAGAAAATATAATACACAGAAGGAAAAAGTAAAAATAACCTACTAGTGCTCATAGTGTGCTATATTTAATTCCAATTTATCCTTTTTGAAATCCTTATTGGCCCAGATGCAGTGGTGCATGCCTGTATTCCCAGTGGCTTGGAAGGCTGAGGCAGAAGGATCACAAGTTCAAAGCCAGTCTCAACAACTTAGGGAGACTCTGTCTCTAAATTAAAAAAGCATAAAAAGGGCCAGAGATGTGGCTCAGTGGTTAAGTGCCCCTGGGTTCAATCCCTGGAACCAAAAATTTAAAAAAAAATCCTATCGTACAGTTTGAATTTTTAAAATTATGCAATCAGCATAGAGATATATTAGAATCTCTTTTTTTCTAATGTTGTCTAAAGTGATTGTTGAGCAGTTAATTGATAAAATTTGCTAAAGCAGAAACACATAAGTCATATCTGTATATACGTGAATACCCTAAATTATTTATTTTAACATAAAACATATATATTTACATTCATATACACCATCAATAATTTCCAGTATTGGTTTATGTAACGTGGAAACAGAATGTAGATGTTTGGGAATCAATTTGAGTCCAGAATTCTTTCATATTTTGATGTATTTTTCTCCTCCAATCTTTTACTGCTGCCATAGTCAAAACTGTTTGACAGTATAGTTTTGCAGATTGCTCCTTACTGAGTCTTAGAAAAAGATCAACTTAATTTTCATAAAAACAACTCTGGCTTCCACTGCTCATAACAATTTTGATAAACATGTAAGTTAATTTAATTGCAACTAAATAACAAGTAGTACTGTAAAACATATGTTCAAGAAAAGAATTACTCATCGGACTCAGTGGATGTCAAAGTACACAATCAGGGCTGGGGTTGTGGCTCAGTGGTAGAGAGCTTGCCTAGCACTTGTGAGTTTGATCCTCAGCACCACATATAAGTAAATAAAGGTCAATCAACAATTTTTAAAAATTTAAAAATAAAAGTATACAATCATACTAGTGTAGTCTGCTGCCCATGAACTTTCATCATAACATGAGCATATGCCAATATTTTTTTCCATTTTTAAATTTTTAAAATTTATTATTGTTCTTATGGTTATTGTTATTAGTGTGTGTGTGTGTGTGTGTGTGTGTGTGTGTGTGTTTTACTGGGGATGAAACCCAAGGGCACTCTAAACCCCCAGCCCTTTTTAGTTTTTATTTTGAGACCGGGTCTCACTAAGTTGTAGAGGCTGGCCTCAAGCTTGAGACCCTCCTGCCCCAGCCTCCTGAGTTGCTGGGATTTACAGTAGTGTGCCATAGTTCCTGTCTTTACCAATGCTTTGAAGTGGAAATGGAAAGCACTGTCTGCATCATTAAGTGGAAGTTGGTTAAGACAGTTTCTACTATCCTTGCTTATTAAACAAAAAAAAGTCCAGATGCACAGAGCAAAAAGTTAAAGTCCCCCATGCTCTCTTCACTGATCATGCCATTAACTGTTTGCTGCACCTTGTTTTACACCCATTTCATTGCATTCATCTGTAGATGTGCCCAGCTTACATCATATAATGTGCCAGGCACGGGAATAAGATTTTGAGGTGAATTATCTTGTTTAATCCTCATAACAAGCCCATGAACCCATGAGATAATACCACCATTATCTCCATTTCATAGACGATTAAACTCAGGCTCAGAAAAGTTCAGTAATTTTCCTAAGGTCACATAATGACAAAATGTTCTTCTTCCTGAGAGGATTACCATACTAATGTACTTAAATCAAGTTAAATATTTGGGTCCATTTATCTATTTATTCAGTAAATATTTACTGAATGTCCACTCTTTGCCAGGCACTGTGCTTAATTACCAGGTATTCAAACACATTTTTTTTTCTTTTGCAGTTCTGAGGGTTGAACCCAGGGGCATTCTGCCACTGAGCTACCTCCCCAACCCTTTTTATTATTTTTTTAAATTTAGAGACAGGGTCTCAGTAAGTTACTGAGGTTGGTCTCAAACTTTGATCCATCTGCCTCACTTTCTCTGCCAAGTAGCTGGGATTATAGGCATGCAATCCCACACCCAGCTAAACACGGGTTTTTGTATTTAGGTACCTGGAAAAGGTAAATCACTCTCAGTGTTACATGATTGCCCCAATTCGTTCAGTTAGAAATTGAGTAGAGCAAGATTACAATCCAGGTCTATTTTAATGAATTGTTATATGACAGCTCTAGGTGCATAGAAAGTTGCGTGTCTTTTGAGTGAGCCTCTTTGAATACTGTTTCCATGAGAAGATGAGTTGTTGCTGTTGTTGTTTGGTACTGGGGATTGAACTCGGGGTGCTTTACACTGAGCTACATCCCCAGCCAATTATATTTTTTATTTTGAGACAGGGTCTCAGTAAGTTGCTGAGGTTGGCCTTAAACTTGCAATCCTCCTGCCTTAGCCTCCTGAGTCGCTGTGATTACAGATGCACACCACTGTACCCGTGAGGAAATGAATTTGGAACCCCCAGGAATCAATGTCCAATGGTTATGACTCAGGAAATTAAATATTATAATATGCATTTGTGTGTGTGTATATATTTTACAGTACTCTACTGTATATTTATTTATTTTACAGTACTCTAATCTAAGGGAGATGACAGCAAGACAGGACCCCAGGTTGGAGTTTCAGATTCTTGAGAAGGATTAACTGGTGGTACAGAAGTTAGATCTACTGGGTTGGGGATATAGCTCAGTTGGTAGAGTGCTTGCCTTGCAAGTACAAGGCCCTGGGTTCAATCCCCAGCACCACCCAAAAAAAAAGAGAAAATAGGAAAGTCATATATAAGGAAATACCATGACAAAAATCATCATAACATAAAAGTGGAGGAATTGGATCATAATGGTAGAAAAATTAAAAGCTGCATGTTGAGACAGCACCAAGACCATACGTATTTTGCAACACATTCCGGGAGGCTGGCCGATGTGAACGTATACTATGGAGGGCTGAAGGGAAATGCCTGTCCAGAACGGAGATGGGGGTGGAGGGCACAAGCCACGTGAGCGCCTGACCTCCAAATGCATAAATGCCAAAGGCTTTTTAGAGCCGTTTGGCAACATTTACAGGGATGGAAGAATCAGGGGATTATTCTCATAAACACGGTATGGGATCCTACCGAAGGGAGCAGAAAGCCTTGATTCAAAACCTTAAAAGGATGACTATATATTCGTTGTGACTACAGAAACATTTAAATATACAAACACATGGAATGTGTCAGTGTTGATAGGGAGGATTAAGTGCCCCGATGGAAAATCAGAATAAAAATGAAGAGGAAAAAGGAAAATCTTGAGCGTCTTAAATTGTTTGCAAAGAAACTGGAGTCTATGACGGAATTTGGTCCTCGTGACTGAAATGCTTCTTTGGTGTTGGAAAAAGTATTGCTGTCATCCCGCTCTCTTTAGAAATTCCTTTTTTTTTTTTTTTTCATAATAAAAATCCCGAGGCAGCTCCTTGTCTGGAGGACTTTAAAAATAGGAGCGATTTCATCTGTCTGGAATGGTCTGTGTCAGCACTTGCCCTAGGCAAGGTTGCTACATAGGCGAAAACGCCCCCGCCCCCTTCCCCCTACCAGGCACCCTCATCCCTAGCCCCCCACGCCCTTGGCACCCCCCACCCTCAGGGCTGACTCTGTTTTCCTGGCCCGTAGCTCCCACGTGAACTCCCACATCAAATCAACCCCCTTTTCCTCAGTACAGCAGCTCTCTCTCTCCAGGTACTAGGGATGCAGTAGGTTTCACCCTTTGCAGCCTATTTGCATTTAAAATAGGACCCTGGTTAACCCAAATGAATCTTGAGTTGGTGGAGCTCTGGGCTGTGTAACCAAGTGGAGGGAAGTCCAGGGTGAGAGGGGTGTGTTTTTGGTCAGTGGAGGAAGGGGGGAGGTAGGCCGCCTTCCTGGAAGCTATTAAATCCCAGATGTGGGCTCTGTTCACTGTGCTGCTGCCTTGGGGTGGGGGTGGATGGACTCTCTGACCTCTCAAGGTTGCTGCCGATTCTATGGGTCGGTGATTTCCAGCTACATTTCCCCGCACCCACTTCCTTTGCAGCGCTCCGGGCACCTCGTGACTCTGCTTTAACTAGGGGTTTTCAGCAGTTTGTCTTTGTGCCTATCAGCCAGGGCCCAATTTTCCCATCACCGTCTTCCTTGCAACAGCAACACTTGGGCTCAGCAATGGTGACTGCTGAAGATCAGCCCCAGCCATACTCAGTTCAAAGAGATTTTCCCAGACAGCTCTTCAAAGCTCTTGTTCTCAGAGAAGTATAAGGAAGGCACTGCTTTATGCTCTCTGAGTGTGTGGGCTTTATGCAGAAAAATATTTGTGGCCTTATGTGAACAGAGTCTGTCATATGCAGATTTGGTGGGCAAAGCTGCCAGGCAAAATCTACCCAAGGAGCATATATGATTAATTGGGTCCATTTCACATTGGATCAGCAAACATTCAAGAGCCCTACTATGTGCCAGGCTCTGAGTTAGACCTGATGAGTAACAAGAAAAAGAAAGCACTGCTTTAAATACATCCCATAATGTTGCATGTATTTTTTCACTTTCATTTAGAACAAAGTATTTTAATTACTCTTTTGATTTTTCTCTTTGACCCACAGGTTATTCAGAAATGTCTTGTTTGATTTGAAAAAATTCATCTTTTCCCAGATTACTTTCTAATGGGGATCTCTAATTTAATTCTGCTATGATCATAGAATGTACTTTAAATGACTTCGATTTTTTCAACTTCATTTTGATTTGTTTTCTGGTCCAGTGCATGGTATATGCTAGTAGATGTTCCATATCCAACTAAAAATATGCATATTCTGTAATCACTGTGTGGAGCATTTATTATATAAATGGCAGTTGGGTCAAGTTGGTTAAGAATGTTATACAAGTCTTGGGCTCAGGGTGTGGCTCAGTGACAGCACTTGCCTAGCACGTGTGAGGCACTGGGTTCAATCCTCAGTGCCACATATAATAAATAAGTAAAGGTATCGTGTTCATCCACAACTAAAAAACATTTTTAAAAGAAAAAGAGTACAGTCCCAGCTGTGGAGAAATTCAGTGTAAGGAAAGATAGACATCCAGTGTAAAAAGTGCCATGTATGACGTGAGCCAGGGTGCATGGGAGCACAGGGGGCTGCCGTTGGCCAATAAGGCTGATAGCATCAGAGACAGCTCCCCTGGGGAGATGACATCTGAGCTGAGTAGGAGTAAGCCAACCATAGAAAGGTGGGAAGGGAGGTCTGTGGAGAAGGGATGACATGAGCAGAGGCATAGAGGCATGAAGCAACTTGACATGTGTGGGGAACTGTGAGCAGGCTGTGATTATTAGGGGAAAGTGTCAGGGAGAGGGGACAAGAAATGAAGCTGGAGGGGCAGGTCATGTGAGGGAGAACCCAGTCTCTTATGCTGAGGAATACAAGCTTTATCCCAAGGAGAGCCTCTGAAGGATTTTAAGCAGGAGAGTAAAGGGTCAGATTTACATCTTGATTAAACTATCTGTGAATTGGGGAAAAATCATTCAAATTGCCTCTGAGATGAATTGATTAAAATTTCCATTGAAAGGGTAAATTTGCAGATTAAGTCAGGGTTAAGTGCAAGGCTCTCTTCTTCCAAGGTCTATCATTAGGCTGAGGCTCTTTCAGGGATATTGCTAAAATCATGTATACATCGGTGCACATATGTATTTGTAAAGCTCCCAACATCCTTTAGGAGAAGCAGGTCCTTTAAATGATGTAGTGGGTAAAGGAAATGGGTTCTAGGAAAGTCTTGTTGCTTCAATCCTTTATTTAAAACTGCAGTGACAACATCAGGTTAAGAAAGTGCAAACTGAGCTGTGATCTCTGTTTTGTTCAGCAAAAGTCATCCGGAAAGGCACTGTTTAACCTGAGTTGCAGCCATCTCAATCTTGCCGAAAAGGAGTATTTTGGATTAGAATTCTGCAGTCATTCTGGAAACAATGTAAGTTGCTTTTATTATAGGCTTCGTTGTGTTCTAGAAATGCTTCCAAAGGCAATTGGAACTCAATCCCCTGACTGAAAAATGAAAAACCATTTACACCCTTGCAAAATGATAGAATGCAATAAATATTGTCCCTTCCTCCTTGTTTGTTAAAAGTCACCTCCGTTTTTCAACCACAAACTCTTGTACCACATGCTCCCGTTTTGTCACTCTGAACAGTTGACCGCACTATCTATTTTGACTTTCCAGAGGCTGAACCTCAATCCCCAGAATTAAGGCTCTTGACCTCCCCAGGAAATCTTTAGGGAATTCTTCCCTCCTATTTCTTAGTCCTAAAATTCATGAAGTTCATTCACTGTGTCCTGCCCTGGCGTATCTCTACTCCAGTACTTTCCCAGAAAGCCTTCTTAGGTTTATTAAGCAGTCCTTTGTGGGGACCGTAGGATTCAAATGTAGAGCCAAATGCCTTCATTAGTCTTTGTAGCAACTAATGAGACTTGTGTGTGACACCTCTGTCATCCAACTGAGGCAGGGGAGCAGTGATTCAAATGTCAACAACAAAGAGTTTATAGATCAACAACGTTCACTGTCATTGGAAAAATATGAGGAGGCAGATTGAATGTGGTGAAGGTACACCATCTCTAGGACACTGCTGTTTGTTTCCGGCTATCTTTAGAACGCTAAATAGGCCTGGTATTTGTTTATTTCATGTTGCCCTTTATCTGGTACCAAAAAGAAAAAAAGATGCACTCAATGCCATGTCCTATCAATTTTTTTTCATTGATGTTATTACAGGTTTGGTTGGAACTTCTGAAGCCCATAACAAAGCAAGTAAAAAGTAAGTATGGAAAATCATTTAAGGAATATAGTTCGCAGTTCACACTTGAAAAATATTTCAGCAATCCCACACAATTCCTCACCTTAACATAAGGGCAGAAAAGGGCTTTGATATAATATCTCAATCCTTCATACATTCGGTAAATTTGGCAATTTAGAAAATTGTTTTAATTTTGCCCGAGATGAAGAAGATCATGCTGCTGGATCTTTGAGTACATCTGAAGAACGCTGGTAATTATGGCACTCTGTGGATTGACTCTAGGAATAGATCTCATACTCTGGCACTGCAAATCTTCAAGCATCCTTAATGTCAATCTGCAATGCCATTCACTTTCTGCCTGAAGAGTCTTTAGTTTTATCTCATCACAAACACCCCCCACTGTTTGCTTCAGTTCATCTGAGTGCCTTCTGTGCATGAACTATTTCCCCCTATAGTTCACTATCTAGTGTGGTGGTTCTCACATTTCAGTGTGCCTTAGGATCACCTGGGGTTCTTGCTAAAATGCAGATTCCCAAACCTCTGGGTTGATCACCAGCAACCTGCATGTTTAACTACTTCTGCAGGTGTTTCTCAGGCAGATGGACATCAATCAACACTTTAAAAAACACTGATGTCTCTTCTCCTGAATCCTCTTCCCCCACCTGCTCTTTACATCTGGGTGCTTCTCACAGTTCTGTCTGTTTCTGTTGTGTAATGATCATCTGTCACATTATTCTAACATCTTCCAAACTGATTCTCCCCAATCCATCATCTCCATTACTCCCAAAGGTATCTATTGAAAATACAACCCTGACCACATCGGTCTCCTGCTTAAAATGCTTCCTGACTCCCTCTTACCCACAAAATATGGTCCAACCTCTTCAGCATGATGACGCAAAGCTCTGGTCTCTGACTACCTTTCTAGCTTTGCCCCTACCACCAACCATTTGTATTCCTATCTGTTTCTTCTTGAGAAAACTAACCTTAGGTATAGGCGTGATAGGTAAAATATACGACGCCCAATTAAACTGGAATTTCAGATAAACAATGATTTTCATCCCATGTAATTTTTATCTAACTGAAATTCAGATTGAACTGGGATGCCTGCACTTTTATTTGCTAAATCTGGTAGCCTTACTCAGGTCTCAGCTCCTGTAGGAAGACTTCCATGAGAAACTCTTTTCTCCCTCTTGTGCTTTCCAGTACTCAGTGCTTACAACTGTTTGTGGATTTGTATTTGTCTTTCTAGATATCAATCTCACATACCACAAGGCAGCTCATAGTTGCCTTTGTATTCCCAGTGTCTGCCTAGTACAGTCCTTGGCACATGATAGGCACCCAAGAAATATTTACTGAGTATCATTTATTAAATGGTGCTAATGCCATAAATATGTGGTTACTTTTTGTGTTCTTCTTAGATATACATGACAGTAGAGTGCATTTTGACATATTATACATACATGAGCATAACTTACTCTAATTAGGATCCAATTCTTGTGGTTGTACATGATGTGGAGTTTCACTGGTCATGTATTCACACATGAACATAGGAAAATTATGTCCAATGTGGTTACTTTTTTTTTTTTTTTTTTTTTTTGGAGTGCTGGGGATCGAACCCACGGCCTTGTACTTACAAGGCAAGCACTCTACCCACCGAGCTATCTCACCAGCCCCCAATGTGGTTACTTTTGATATACAAAAAAGTGTATACTTTGATATACTTTTGTGGTGCTGGTGATGAAACCCAGGACCTTGTGCATGCTGGGAGAGTGCTCTACAACTGAGCTATACACACCCCTGGCCCAAGTTTTTTATTTTCAAATACAAGTAGGTGTAAAAATAGGTAAATAATGTATATTTTAAGATAGAGACATTGGTCCACACTGCTTCTAGTTTCTTTAATGTGAAGCTTAAGCTGAGTGATAATCATGTATTCCAGCTGAAGTTAAGCCCTTTTCTCAAGCAGGAATGTAGAATGCCAAACAGCAAGTGGTAGATTTTTCTGAATGGGACACTTCTTAGTAGAGGGCACATCTTTACACAAGGAACTAAAAGGGAGCAAGGGTATGAAAGGGGTGGGAAAACTTTCCCAATTGCTGTCCACATGGGGACATAATCCAGATTTGGCAACACTATACAAATGAAAACTTGAAACTTAAAATAAAAGTCTATAGGAAGGACTAATGGAAAGGGGAGGAAAGTAGAGAAGTGTGTGTGTGTCTATGTGTGTAAAGAGCTGTAACTGTTATGATGGACATTTAATTAAAACTTATGGAGATATTGTGTTTTAAGATCCTAAGGAAGTTGTTTTCAAATTTATGGTGAAATTTTTCCCAGTGGACCCTGGACATCTTCGGGAAGAACTTACAAGGTATAGTACCTACCTTTGTGTCTGCTGCATGATGTTACTTGAGAATCGTCATTCTCCATTGATTGGGAAGGGGCTTCTGACTCTCCTTAGCAAGGCTTGGCTCTAAGTCACTCTCTGGGAGATCTTGGCAAGGAGCTAGATAGAGAAAGGGCCTGGCTGGTTTCCAAGATATAAATCTTCAAAAGTTTGGAGCTACAGGGAGAAGAAGGGGTGATGTTCTAGAAGTGATAGCAAACCTGGGTGACCCTTGGGGGTTATGTTATTAACTGCTACAGCAATAACCAGGTTCTCCCTCATAGCATGTGTTTCAATCAGTACAGGCATGATACCAGCTGATTTCCATGGACATTGAAAATAGGCATGTGTGTGTGTATGTATGTATTTATGTGAACACACACATATATATATATATATGCATATATATATATACATATATATCTCATAGGTAGAAACTGAGACATTCTGTAATGATGATATATACTTATTAAAGATGCCCTTTGGAATGACAACGTAAACCTACTTCTTCAAAAGTTCATTGCCAACACAACACTTCCCCAAACCTTACTCTGCTTTCTAGACTTAGACTCTTACACATAGAACAGATCCAAGAGATAACCCAGTCCAACCCTCTTGTTTTACAGATGAGGAAACAGGTCCTGGGAGTTAAAGTGGTTTGGCCAACATCACAGGATGTTGGCAGTTTTTCTTCCTGACGTCTCCCCTCCTACATGGTTCACAGCTAGTTCAACTTGGCCCCTTTTATACAAGGAAATTTTTCTGAGGGGTCTTTGCAGAAGTTACTTTTCACAAGCCTCCCTTCCTATATTTCTCTCCAAATTCTCTCCACATTTGTGAGTTGTAGGCCAGTTTCCCAGATAACCTGATATCTTGGTATTTATATTAGTTTGCATTCATAAACCCATTTTGGTTGAGTTTTAAATTATGACCAATTTTGATGGAGATAAACTCTCTCCCCCGCAAAAAAAACAACAACCCGAGAAAATCAGTGTGATGATGAATGATTCATCAGCTGTTCAGAGCAAAGATTTGGTATTTGTAGCAGGCAGCTGCCTTCTTAACAGCAAGGAATGTGTCAAATGACAAGAAGTTTCTTTCTTTTTAGGAACACAATGAAATTCACTTTTCTTTTAGCAACTTAACTGATTTTTTTCTCATTTCCATCTATATATGAAAACAGGCAATGACAAAGGTTAAATTTCCTTTCCCTTTTCCCCACTGGTCCATTTAAGACTACTTAACTGGGTGAATTCATAAGGATACCTTCTTTGAGGCTAATACGTGGATTTCTGAGTGGTCTGCAAATATAATTTTTCTAATTGAGTCATTTCTAATGCATTTGGGAGCTCACAATTCTAAGGGTTATAATGATTAATGGTTTTGTAAACTGAAGAATCATCTGCTAAATTTTTCAATCTGTATTTTCATCTATCACCTGTAATTAATTTTGATGTTCCACATGGCCTTCAAGGCTTAACTAGTTACCAGAAAGATCCACAGAACTTCATTTACAAAATCACATTTTAGCCAGGAGTGGTGGTGCACAGCCATAATCCAGCCACTCCGAGATGACGAGGCAGGAGGATCATAAACTCAAGGCCAGGCTGGGCAACTTAACAAGACACCGTATCAAAGTAAAATAAAAAGGACTGAGGATGTAGCTGACTGGTAGAGTGCTTGCCCAGCATGTAAAAAGCTCTGGGTTTAATTCCTAGTGCCAAAAAACATGCATTTTGTATAGGGAAGCACCCACAATAGATACTCAGTATTTTAATGTATAAAATAAAACATCAAAACCAGTTTTGAACCATAGAAGAAAGCAGTGGTAGAGTCTTCGTTGTACACATTTTCCCCTGAAAGTTGATTCTCCTTTGATAAGGTCTTAAATGTGTGGGACAAATGCTATCCTTCGTTTTATGGGTCCCTGGTGAGGTATTGGTGGGGAAAATGGCTGTTTCATTCAGCAAACATTAATTATATACCTACTCTGTGTGAAGTGTTGAACTCCAGTGATACAGTTAGCAATTCAGGCAAAGGGAATAACGTGGTCAGAAACCTGGCCCCAAGTCCTTAATTTCTGAAATCATTATCTTTGGATAATATGATCTTGATGAATCATATCAGCCCTCTCTGCATAAGTGTAAACCAGGCTGATCATTCCTGTTCCACCAACCTCCTTGTTATAGCAGAGAGGACTTGATAACTCTGTTTTGTGTGTGATGCTGGGAATAGAAGCTAGGGGCTCATGCATGCTAGGAAAGCACTCTACCACTGAGCTGTACCCCCCAGACTTTGGCCGCATTTTCTGAACAGTCCAATATTGGCCTCACAAAGGCCTTCATTCTTACTGGGTCTTCTTTCCTCTCTAGCTTGGAACGTGGCTTTGCTATGCGGCAGAAACTACCAGAGGATGATTGGCCACTTCCCTCAAGTTGGCGGGAGGATTTGGCCAGGGCGATTCCTAATGGCTGCAAAAATTGCCAATGTGCTGGATCAGCACTTTGTGGTCTGAGGCTGGTTTGGGGCTGAGGCAGATCTTACGCATTACTCACCACTGGGGGTGCCATTCCTTTCTTGAATCATCTCAGGTCTGGCAGAAGTGAAATACACTTTCTTATTCCTGTTTCTCTCTCTAAGAGATTTTCCCCAACTTCTTTACAGGTATCTTTTTACTCTTCAAATAAAGAAGGATTTGGCTCTAGGAAGGCTTCCATGCAGTGACAACTGTACAGCATTGATGGTATCTCACATCTTACAATGTAAGTAACTAACGTCTGCTTTGGGGCCTATCAGCCAGAGACCCAAGCAAAAGAGCTGAGCATCCCAGCATGCCTGTCACTGTGTTAGGGTTTAACAGCATGTGCAGCACAAAGAGGCTGCTTCAGTATTGCCATTGAGATTGGGATCAAATTCTGTTCTGTCTCTACCACTTTCTAACTGTGGTAGGGCAAGTCCCTTTCCTTCTCTGAACCTGAGTGCCCTTGCCTTTAAAACAGCTATAAGAATACCTTCTCACAGGGTAGTTCTGTAGATCAAAAGTAAATGCTGATTTTCTTCTACCTCAGTCCAACCTTCCCCTCCCACTGCCCCTGGGCTTGCTGTCCAGGAACTGGTTTGGACAAATCTGGGCACGGACTTTGCCAGGCAGGCACTGACTCCCTCTGTTTGCCCCCAGGATACATCTCTGGTATGTGCTCTCTGCAGCACACTGTCACGTTCAATATGATTTCTGTGTTGCTCTTTATCATGGTTCCAGAGAACAAAGCACAGAGTACAGCAGGTGGAGAGAAACTAAAAGGGAAAACGGCCCCAGGCATCTATTAGTGTTCCCCATATCCTAGCAGCCTTGTAGGCTGAATAACAAAGGTAGGTGGAGGAGGCAGAACAGTGGGGGCCTGCCAGGGAGGGGTGACATTGGGCAGGCCTGGCTGCTCCTGTAGCCCTAAGGGTAGGGTTTAGGCAGCTGGAGATAGCATCTCTTCTTCTAAGGCCAGCTGGACTTTCTCTCTTTTTTAGAGGCCTCCCAAGAATACACTGTTCCTTAATAATCCTGCAGAACCATAACTTGAGTTTCTTGTTTCATAAGTTCATTTCTGACCTCTGCCCCCTTACCTTCCTGCCAGCCCATAAATGGTCGATTTCTGATTTCACTAGGAACTCCAGAACGAAGTGCTTGGATAAGGACAGTGTCTCAATCCATGTTTATCAAGGGACTCTTGGCTGGGATAAGTAAAGAGAGCGGAAGGAGCTCAGCAAGGCAGAGGTCCCATCAGGGAAGGCTGATGGAGGAGGTGGCTTTTTGCTGGACCTTAAAGAGACACTGGGGAATTGGATAGATAATGATAGGCAGAAAAAACAGCATGAAATAAATGGTGGGGGGGGGGCAGGAAGGAGTGTATATGGGTGCAGAATGACCCAGTATAGCTTAAGCATGGTGTCTATTTAGAAGCAGTGGAAAGTGAAGCATCATTTTGAAGGGTTCTGAGTGCCAAGGTCCTTCACCATATATCCAGTATTTTATTTGGCACTGGGATTTGGGGCCTGGGTAGAGCAGATAGAGAAAACACTGTTGGAAAACATCCTTCTCCACTAGCTGCCTCTTAAGGTAGCCACCAGTGGGTTGGAGTTTCTGGGTGGCAGGCCTCTTTTGGGGGATCCCAATTTCATTCTTAAACAATTCTGCCTTATGGGTTTGAGCATTCCCTAGTGGCCACTTCAGGCATAGCACGGGAGCCCTTCCGCTTTCTATTTGGTTTATCAATAGAAGTTCTTTCCATTGGAGAGCTGGGGGGGTGGGAGGGCTAAAGAATTAAACTTCCAGTGAGTTAGCTTTTAATAATTGATCCTGGTCAGATTCACTGGATGCTAAGGTAGTATGCAGATCACAACCAGATTACTCATTTATCTGTTCTTCTTTTTTTAACCTTTAGTTTGTTTTAGTTTTTTTTATTGGTGCCGGAGATCGAACCCAGTGCCTCAGGTGTGCTAGGCAAGTGCTCTACCATTAACAACAACCCCAGCCCCATTTATCTGTTCTTTTATTCACTCATCCAGTATTTGTTGAACACCTGCTGTATTCTAGGCATTCGAGAACCCCACATTCTGACCTTCTCACCTGCTTAAGTCTGTCTTGCACCCCATCTAGCCAGATATTCCCTCTCAATCACAATTTGTACGTTTCAAATAAAACTTCCCTTTATTGAACTCCTTTAGTAACCCTTCTTTGCCATTTATTCAACAAAAAATTATTTTTGCTTATCAAGTATATACCACATGCCAAATATTATTATAGGTGATTGAGGCCACAGGAGGGAACTAAGACAAAAATTCTTACCCTCATGGAGTTCGCATTTTTGACAGTGGAGGAGAATCAGGTAAAGATCAAAATAAGAAAATAAATTATATGATGAATATTAGAAGGTGAGAAGGGCAATGGAGAAAAATTAAGCATAGAAAAGAGATGAAGGATTCTGGGAGTGGGTACTGAATATTTAAATGAAGAGGCAAGTCGGGGTAAGTATACTGTGAAGGGGACAGTTGAACAAAGATGTGAAGGAGGCGAGAGACCAAGCCATGCAGCAAAATCTGGTGGAACAAAGTTCCAAGCAGAGAGAACATTCAATGTAAAAGACCTGAGGTGGTAGCATGCCAGGGGTGTTGGGGAAACATCAAAAACTACTGTGACTAACTGGAGCTGAATGAGACAGGAAGAGAGAGTAATCCTGAAGGGCCTTAGAGACCTTGTCTTTACATAAAATATAAAAAAGGGCTGGGGATGTGGCACAGTGGTTGATCAGCCCTGATTTTTTAAAAACATATTAAAAACCAAGTCTGAGGTGCACACCCGTAATTCCAGCAACCCAGGATCCTGAGGCAGAAAGATCAGAAGTTCTAGGCCAGCCTCAGCAACTTAGCAAGACCCTGTCTCAAGAAAAACCAAAACAAACTAAAACATATAATAATTTACATAGTTTACATAAATTCACCTATTTACATAAATTTACATAAATTCACCTATTTAAAATGTACAACTCAACAACTTTTTGTAAATTTACAGAGTTGTGCAACCGTTACCACAATCGAGTTTTAGAACTTTTCCATAATATCAAAAGAGATCTCTCAGGCCCATTTGCGATCACATTCTGTTCCCATGCTTGGCTCCAGGCAACCACCAATTTATTTTCTGTTTCTCTATATTTGCCTTTTTTGAACATTTCATGTAAATTGAATGATAAAATATATGGTCTTTTGCATCTGACTTTTTTCCACTCAACACAATATTTTTTAAATTCATGAATGTTTCAGTTTGTTCCTTTCTGTCACTGAGTAGTAGTCCATTTTATAGATGTACCATATTTTGTTCCTTTATTCACCTGGTCATGGACATTTGGATTATTTCCAGCTATTATAAATCATTTTCTAAACATTGGCACACCAGTCTTTGTATCTCCTGGGCAGATTCCTGAGTGTAATTGCTGGGTGTTGTGAAATACTTAAGTTGAATATTTTAAGAAACTGTTAAACTATTTTCTAAATTGTGACATTAACACCAGAAATGTATGAGGTTTCCAATTTTTCTATACTTTTATTAACACTTGTTATTGTCTTTTTAATTATGGCCATGAGAGTTATTATGAAGACATATCTTATTGCAATTATAATTAGCATTTTCTTAATGACTAATGATGTTGAACATCTTTTGTGTGCTTATTCCTGTTTTCTTTGGTAAAACGCTTATTTAAATCTTTTGCCCATGTTAAAATGAGTTATCTTACTATCGACCTTTTTTTTTTTAAATTTTTTGGTACTGTGGATTGGGCCCAGATGGGCTTAACTACTGAGCCACATCCCTGGGCCCCTTTTTAAAATTTTTTATTTTGAGACAGAGTCTCGCTAAGTTGCTAAGGACCTCGAAAAGTTGCTGACACTGGCTTTGAACTTGAGATCCTCCTGCCTCAGCCTCCCAAACTGCTGGGATTATAGGTGTGCGCCACTGTGCCTGGCTCATTTGAGAATTTAAGGCATTAAGTTTATCTTTTTACCTTATTTCTGAACTTGCACTTATGTTCCATCAGTCTTCACATCTGTCCTTTTATCATTACTACATTGATTTTATTGTTCTAACTTTGTAGTAGGTTTTGAAATAAGAAGTGCACATCCTCCAACTTTAGTTTTTCTGCAGCATTGTTTTGATTAATCTGCATCTGTTCATTTCCATGTAAATTTTAAGTTTATCGATTTTTACCAAAAAAAAGTCTGCTGGGATTTTGATGGGGATTCTCGTAAATTTATAGATCAATTTTGGAAAATGTTGCCATCTTAATAATATCAAGTCTTCTAGTTTATGAACATGAAATATCTTTCTATTTGTGTAAGTCTTTTAAAAAAATTTCAGCAATGTTTTGTAGTTTCCAATGTACAAGTCTTACACATCTTTCATTCGACTTAGTCCTCAGTATTTGATTCTTTTTTATGTTATTGTAAATGGAATTATTTTCTTAATTTCATTTTCAGATTGTTCATTGCTCACATATACAAATATATTTACCTTTTGTATATCAATTATCTCTGTTGAACTTATTTATTAGTTTTAGTAGTTTTTGTGGGTTCTTTATGATTTTCAACATACAAGATCATGTTTACTACAAGTAAAGACAGTTTTATCTCTTCCTTTTTAGTGCACATTCTTTATATATCTTCTTGCCTGATTGCAATTATTAGAACCACCACTATCATGTTGGGTAAAGCAGCAAGAGCAGCTATATTTGTCTGGTTCTGTTTTTAAGGGAAAGCTTTTAGTCTCTCACCATGTGGTATGATTCTGATGGTAGTTATGGGTTTTTTCCATATTTTTATTGGTGCAGTATAATTATACATAATGGCAGAATTCATTACTACATACTAATATGTGCACACGAAATAACAATATAATTTGGTCAAAAACATTCCCCAATATTCCTCCCCTCCTTAGCTGTAGGTTTTTTCTTTGCATGTTTGTTTTATTGCAGAGATGGGGATTGAACTCAGGACCTCACACTTGCTAGAGAAGTGCTGTACCACTGAGCCATGTCCCCTGCCCAGCTATAGGCCACCACACCCAGCAAGAGTCTATTTACTCTTACACAACATATATTTCTAATAGGTGTGGATATCTGATTTTCCATTTTATGTTAGAATTCAATGACCAGGAAGTAATTCATATAAACCTGATAGGGAAAAAGCAAAAGCAAAACAAAACAAAAACAATGACAACAACAATAAACAAGTATAGAGAAGATGAAAGAATCCAGTAAAAGCAGTATGAGGTCTTTTACATTAGGGCAGATAATCCTAAATACCTCAATTGCCTGCATAGGCATAATGTGATGATAAGTGTTTATAATAATAAGCTCGAGACATCTAGAAAAGAGTAAATTATGATCGTGTGTAAACTGCTAGGTATTTGAAAGGCCAGAATGATTTCTAGAATGATTCATCTCCTACAGATTCCAGATAGCTGGGGATTTACTAGATTCCCAATGTATAGAGTGATAAATTGGCTGAGACTGGCTTGCATTATAGTTAGCATGTTTATTCCCCTTTCTTGATAATATATGATCAGGGTGGAGTGAAGTTGTGGGGGATGAATTAGTTTACTAGAGCTGTCATGGAAAATACCAGAGACTGGGAGGTTTAAAGGAGAGAAATTAATTTTCTTATGATTCTGGAGGCTGGAAGTTCAAGATCAAGGTGTTGGCATGTTTGGTTTCTTCTGAAGCCTCTCTCCTTGACTTGCAGATGGCTGCCTTCTTGCTGTGTCTTCATATGGTCCTTTTTTCTGTGCTCACATTACTTGCATCTCTTTGTATGTCCAAATTTCCTCCCTTTATATGAACACCAGTCAGATTGAATCACAGAGCCCCCTAATGTCCTTGATTTTAACTTAATCACCCCTTTAAAGGACCTATTTCAAATTGAGTTGTGTTTGGTGGTACTGGAACTTAGGACTTCCGCATTGGGGAAACAAAATTCAACCTATAACAGGGGCTGGTTGGAAGTAGGAGATACAAGAAGAATGTGGGAAAAGACTATCCCAACAAAATATGCAGCTGTGGTCTTGGAGCCTGTAAGACCTATTAATACTAGGTCTATAACTTACTATACTGAAACATCATAGCAACCAACTGCTTCTAATTTGAAAAACAGCCAGTCAGTCCTTCCCTACAGAAATATAAATATATGCATATCATGGGGTCAGAGGCATGGAGCTACAACTAACTAGCTGCAAAGAAAGGATTATTTGGGGGAGATCAGAAGACTTTCTGAGTAGTCCATTGCTTAAATCCATGATGGTAATGTGAAAAATGTCACTTTTTTGTCATGCAGCAGAACTGGGAGACTTTCATGAAGAAACAGTCAGGAAACATCTGGCACAAACCCGGTACTTACCAAACCAAGACTGTTTAGAGAGCAAGATCATGCACTTTCATCAGAAGCACATGTAAGTACTTTCACTGGCACCTGCTTCCCCAGTGGAGGACACTAAAGCTGGGAACAGATTCTTGAAAGCAAGTCAGTCCTTAAGCCTGAGAAGCTTCAGGCTCAAGAAAACACTGACCTCCTCATGGAACTCTCAGAGTGGAAGTGTCATGCTTGCTGCATTTATTAGGCTCATAAATTCTTTCCCGTTGCAGTGGCAGAAACCCAGCTGAATCTGACATTCTCCTACTGGACATAGCAAGGAAGCTGGACATGTATGGCATCAGGCCTCACCCTGCCAGTGATGGCGAAGGGATGCAGATTCACCTGGCTGTTGCACACATGGGAGTCCTGGTGTTACGGGTAACAACCCTTTCCTTCCAAACTCTTCAGCTTGCCAGGTTAATTCGACTCAAACTTGGGTGTCTGTTCCCTTGGTGATCCCTGGGTGATCACAATGCTCAGTTTTACCACCTGCTAGAAAGGGAAGTAATGCTTGGAAAGGCCTTCTTCCCTCAATGCACTTTGTTTCCAGGTGTAATCTGTAAAAGACTATCTACATTCTAAGGGGTTAACACATTAGATTAGGCCAGCATGGTGGGGAAGTAAAGTCAAGAGGTTCTTTGGAATTTCTAGAGGAAGTATGTTAGGGCATCCAAAAAATATAGGCTGTGACACTGTTCAGGCCCTCCAGAGACACATTGAGGGGTCCAAAATGTGCAATGGTTTTGTTTATTACTGTTTTTATTGGAGGTACCCAGTGCCAGCTGGTAGAGAATTTGTGCCCAACCTTGTCACCAACTGTTATTATTTATTAGCTCATTCTTTTTCCAGGACTTTGTTTTCCATGTTAGAAACCCAACTCAGCCAGGTTCAGTGGCACACACCTGTCATCCCAGCAACTCAGGACTCTGAGGCAGGAGGATCACGAGTTCAAACCCACCCTCAGCAACTTAGTAAGGCCCTAAGTAACTCAGCAAGACCCTGTCTCTAATAAAATATAAGGGTTGGGGATGTGGCTCAGTGCCCCTGGGTTCAATCCCTGGTACCAAAAAAAAAAAAAAAGAAAAAAGAAAGGAGCACAGCTCAGGGATTTCTGGTCTCCCATCATCATTAATCCTCATCTCAGGGAACTTTGCCATAAGATGTTTTTTCCCAGCAGCTTTTCAGTCCACTAGATATCTTCATATTTCTGGATATTTTGATGAATTTAGATCCAAGTTAAGGTTCAAAGAGACTTGCCTACTCTTCAAAATGATAAAAGAATGATAGGCAGATATCTAGGCAGGGTTGTGAATAAATCACTAGTGAGAGAGAAGGGAGATGACCTTAGCCCCACTGACCCCCAAGACCAAATTAGAATTCTGGAGTCACCAAGAAGGTCATGTAAGGACTCAGCTAAGAGAATCTTGGCCTTCTCATTTATCTGGTTGTATACTTTTCAGCATGAGAGTCAGTCACATTGATGAGCAAAAGACTCAATGGAGTGAAATTAAGCCAGTCCCAAAACACCAAAGGCTGAATGCTCTCTGTGATATGCAGGATGCTAACACACAATAAGGGGGGTGTGGGGGAATAGAAGTTCATTGGATTAGACAAGGGGGAATGAAGGGAAGGGAGGGGCATGGGAATGGGAAAGAGTATAGAATGAATCAGACATAACTTCCCTATGTTCATATATGAATACATGACCAGTGTAGCTCCACATCCTGTACAACCACAAGAATGGGAAGTTATACTCCATGTATGTATGATATGTCAAAATACATTCTACTGTCATGTATAACTGAAAAGAACAAATTGAAAAAGAGTCAATGAATCATGAGTATACCTGTTCACCCAGGAGGGCCTTGTTACCCTTTCCACTCTACCCTTTGATCCTTGTCATTTCCTACTGCATGGGAGAAGATGGGAAAGGAAGCAGGGTAAGGTTACCATGTTGCTTGTGATTTCTTTCAGTGTGAATACTTCTGTAGACAGTTGGGAACAATATAGCTGATGTTAACTAAAATATCTATTGTCTCTACCCTAAATTCAGTTAAAGAATAGATAATTAGGTATGAAGTACCTTCTCTGTGTTCTTATTTTTTAAACTATTTTTTAGTTGTAGATGGACACAGTATCTTTATTTTCTTTCTTTATTTTTATGTGGTGCTGAGAATCGAACCCAGTGCCTCACACGTGCTAGGCAAGTGCTCTGCCACTGAGCTACAATCCCAGGCCTCTGTGTTCTTTATCATGTTCTTTCTGTTTTTAAAAAAATGCTTTTTGAGATATAAATTGCATACTATAAAATTAAACTGTTTTAAAGTGTACATGTCAGTAGTTTTTAGTATATTTAGGGAGTCAGGAAGCCATTTCTTCATTCAACTTTTTTTCAGTATATTCATTGTGCGTTCATACTGTACCAAGTGATAGGGCTACAGAGGTAGATAAGAATGATCCAGAATTTGTAGCATTGGAATTCTAATGAGAAGACAGATAGTTAAATAAGTAATTACAAACAAGTACCAGGTGCTTTGTGCTGGAAGTGTGGGATGCTAAGGTAACAGGTGAGAGGGGCTTAACATTTAAGCCAAGACCAAGAGGAAGTTATGGAGGCCAAAGGGCCAAGGTTGGGAGTTAAGAAAAGTTGTTCCAAAGAAAGACCAAACAGACAAAGGGCCTGAGAACAGTAAAACATGGCATAGTCAAGAAACTAATATCGAATGTAGGAGAGATGTGGCCCCAGTAGTGCTCTCAGACTTTTGAATAATCACCAAACTAATAAATGTGGTTGCCTGTAGGGAATGGTTAGATGGGGACAGGAGTAGGGGAGCTGGTGGTGGGCATGAAACTTCTCAATACTGGATATCTTTTCTTTCTCTCTCTCTCTGTGTATATGTGTGGGGAGTACTGGAGATTGAACCCGGGGGCACTCTACCATTCCCAGACTTTTTAATTTTTTGACACAGGGTCTTGCTGAGGCTGGCCTCAAACTTGCCATCCTTCTGTCTTAGCCTCCTGAGTCTCTGGGATTTCAGACATGTGCCACCACACTTGGCTTCAATACTATATATCTTTTGTGTGTACTTTTGATTTTTGGACCATGTGAATGGATTACCTGTTGAACAAACAAATAAATGGACAAACAAGCTAAGCTGTTTAGGCAGGCCAGGAGAGCCAAGGGAGTATAGGGGAGTTAGAAAGGGATGTAGGCTGCACTAATTAGAATATTCTAGAGAAGCCATTTATAGTAGACAATAAATAGAAATTACCTAAGTCTCTATCGACTGATGAATGTAAAAAAGAAAATGTACACAAATATACAATATGGAATACTATTCAGTCACAAAAGAATGAAATCCTGTCATTTGCAACAACATGGATGGAACTGGAGGTTATTATGTTAAGTGAAATAAACCAGGCACAGAAAGGCAAGTACTAAAAATGTTGATGTTGTAGTTGAGAGTGATGGTTCCCAAAGACCAGAGAGAATAGGAAGGAGGGAAGGATGAGGAGAAGTTGATCAATATGCACTAAGTTACAGTTAGATAGGAGTAAGAAGCTCTGCTTTGCTATTGCACAGTAGGATGACTATGGACAACAACTATGTCTTATATATCTCAAAAAAGCTAGAAGAAAATGTTCTGAATGTATATATACATTATCTAATATTCCAACCAGGTTAAATATATCTACTTCATCAAACATTTTTATGATAAAAACAAGTTTAAAAAGTGAATCTTTTCTTTGGAAAAAAAAGAATATTCTAGAGAAGGTGCTATCAAAGCTGGCAAGAAGGCTTGACTATGTGGGAGATATTTTGAGTAAGGAGAATGAGAATACTACAAGAGGAAAGGTACAGATTTGAATGGAAGAGCGTTTTTTGTGGTGGTGGGGTATTAGTGGGAAAGATAACTGTATATTCAATATAAAAGTGAAAGAAAAACCCAGCCAAATTTTGATGATGCAGGCAGTGAGGAGTTTTGAAGGTATTTGGGTAAATGGGGTTGGAGGAGAAATGTCTTTCTTTTTCAGCAGCTGAATCTGGAACCATGGGAAAGAGGTGTTTCCAGAAGCAATTAAAGTAATCCTTTCCTACTGTGATCTCACTGTCTTAGCCAGAAACCATCCCCAGAGCAGTCTTGTGGCCCACCTGGAACACCTGGTCATAGCTTCTACTTAGCTCAACAGGATCATTTTATGCAAGAAATAGGTCAAAGATAGTTTCATTCGCTAGGGACTGTGGCACATGCCTATAATCCCAGAGACTCAGGGAGATAAGGCAGAGAGATCACAAGTTCGAGGCCAGTCTCGGCAACTTAGCAAGATCCTCTGTCAAAATAAAAACAAATTTGAATGAACTGGGGATGTAGCCCAGTGGTAGAGCACCCCTGGGTTCAATCCCCACTACCACACAGACACACACACACACACACACACACAGAAAAATGGTTCTATTCATGAAGTGCATTTTCAATCATATTTGCACTGTTTTACAAACCAACTCTTGCTCACACAATCTGAAATCAGCCACATGTTTTATTACAGGGAAATACAAAGATCAATACTTTCAACTGGGCTAAAATCCGCAAGTTGAGTTTTAAGAGAAAGCATTTTCTTATCAAACTTCACGCCAATATCTTGGTAAGTAGATTTCTAATACATTCTTTTACATTTCTTTTCCTTGAAATTTCTTGGTTGCTTGTGCAAATGATTTGAATATGAGTGGTGAAACGCTGACCAGCCCCGAGGGATGATATGCCCCCTCTTGCCTCTATATAACCAACCAGAGCTTTAGACACACTATTAGCAAAGGCAAAACACTAAAAAATCTGATTCATAGTTCAGAGTGAATAAAGTAATGGGAAAATGGGACAACTGTGTTCAAGGTAAATCTGTGTGGAAATAGTTTATGAGGGATCTGATGTGTCAAATGGGAATGAATGATCAGTTAGGACTCTGGACATAATCACTTGATGTTTTCTTCTCCATTTTACAGCATGTATCTTTTTAATTTATTTTTATTAGAGCATTGTAGTTATACATAGTAATTGAGTTCATGCTGAAAAATTCATACATTCATGGAATTCAATTTTAGTTCCTGTCCCCCTTTTCCTTCCCCTCCTGCCTTCCTCCTTCTAACGTAACTTTACCTATTTTCCTTGAGCAAAAATTATTGGGCACCTACAACATGCCAAAGCCAAGCAGGATATGGGAAGTGGGTATACACATAAGCAAAATAAGCAATTACTGGGCAAATTTGTGTCATACAGGATGAGATGAAGATGTGAGAAAGGGTATTGTTTTATTACCATAGAGGAAATGAAACATGTGTACCAAATAATCTTTGACCTACAGAAAATCCAGTTTGGGCTTCATTCTCTGGATCTTGGCATTATATTAAAGTGTTCCTTTGAGTAGTTCAGGAGACTGGATCCAGTGAGAAGTTCATGGTCAGCCCCAGGGACTGCATGTAGGAACCTGGAAAGAAATGAGACAAGGGGGAAGGTCAGTGCAGTGGGTTAGTGGGGCTGTGGAAAATGTGGCTGTAATCATGCCATATAGCCTTGGGCTAAAGGGGGTATATAGCAAGTCAGGGGATGGGAAAATCTTGAACTTTAGGTCTTAAGGCCAAGCTCCCCAAGGACAGATTGAAATAATGTTAAGAGAGCAACACAGAACATCATAGAACAAGATAGCATCTAGAGGAAGAAGTGTCTCTAGCTGGTACATTAAAAAGCCTCATGGACATGTAATCATCCTATACACCCTTCCATCTGTAAGGAAATCTCCTCCCCACTCCCCTTTCCTGTTGGTCATTTATAACTTCTTGTCACCTTGAAAGGATACCCTTTGATGTTCATTTTAACCTGATTTACGACTTCATAAAAATGTTCCTGGCAGAGCAGAAGGGGGGTTAAACAGTGTTTAAGGCCAGGAGAGTGTGTAAAGCAAGACTGGCTTTTAGAGAAGGCTCTATTTCAGAGCAGTGGCCCTGTCTGTTCCTCTGAAGGTTGCCAATCATTTGGTTTCAGTAAGTGTGAAGCCTATGGAGAGCTGAGTGGGAAATCAGAAGCCCCATAGGCCTGGGGACTGGTAGCTTGGAAGGCATTGGGATTCCAAAGTCTTTAATATTCTGGAAGGATGGATGTTTTGCTCCATGTAAATTGCTTTATATAGGTGTTGTGCAAGGACACCTTGGAGTTCACCATGGCTAGCCGAGATGCCTGCAAAGCTTTCTGGAAGACCTGTGTGGAGTACCATGCCTTCTTCAGGCTTTCTGAAGAGCCCAAATCAAAGCCCAAAACCCTACTTTGCAGCAAGGGTTCCAGTTTCCGCTATAGGTAATTAAATACTGTGTATGGGAAAAACGTACACACTATTTCTTTTCAATAACATGGGAGGCAATAGGAGGAGTTCAAATTCTAGAAGCAATAAAGAACCTATTTCAGCTGGGTGTGGTGTTGCACGCCTGTAATCCCAGCGAATTGGGAGGCTGAGGCAGGAGGATTGCAGGTTCAAAGCCAGCCTCAGCAACTGAGTGAGGCCCAGAGCAACTCAGCGAGACCCTGTCTCAAATAAAAAATAAAAAGGGCTGGGGATGTGGCTCAGTGGTTAAGTTCTCTTGAGTTCAATCCCTAGCATCCCCCACCCAAAAAGAATCTATTTCAATCACTTGAAAGATTGTACCCTTTACTGCTTGCTTTTGGTATAACGTATTATGTGAATATTTCCTAACTGGGAGGCAGGGGGATGGGGGCTTCCTCCCTAAGGAGTTGGATCAGAATCACAGCAAAGATGAGGGAGCATAAGCAGTTTGAGAAAATATATTCAATGAACCTATTGTTTCTCTTATATGCCACTTAAATGCAAGACATGGAAAGGAAAGATCAACAACATCCTTTTGGTGGTGTTAGGCAAAAGAGCGAGAAAGCACTGGAGGGGATAAGGGATTAAAAAGGTTGAGCAATATTACACTAGAGGCTCCTCACTACAGGTCACACCTTGGAGGAATGGAAGCAAGGTCGAATTAAGATCTTGTTTTTACTTGAAAACACCAGCCTAGGAATGCACTGCAAGAAGCTTTCAAAACTCCTAGCTAAGATAAAAAATTCTAATCGAATGCTTCCACATAAGGAATTTGTCAAACAGTGGAGGCCTGCCCCAGTAAGAATTGAGGTATTTTTAAGAACATATTTTTGATGGAATCTTTCCAAAATGTATTCTACAAATCCCTGCCTTCTTGAACAGATGATACTGTGCATATTTTGCCCGTTTCTTAATGACCTGAGTTATTATAAACATCACTTATTATCCTCTGCAGGCAGCTGTGGTGCAGCGATGGCCTCAGGGTGGGGGAGGCAAGTCAGGCCTTGCACTTCAGTGATAAATGGCCCAGACTTTCTGGGTTTTATTATTTTTGTGGTTTCTTTCTTGGCTCTTGTTTCTCCCACCAATCAGCTGCATTTCTTTGCTAGTGTATATCTGACTGGAGCTATCCTCTTCTGCTGTTTAGTTAGCTGCTTTTTTTCCTGCCATGCATTGGGGAAACAGATAAATAGTCTCATTAGAAGTAGTAAATAAAATCAGTCAGTTGACTTTTTAAGTTCGAAAAAAAGAGTCTGGTTTCCATGTAGTTCAGGTTGTTCTGTTCCTGGTTCTTAGATAAGTGGGCATTACCATTAATGTGATTGTCAAGGAGTCATGACCTATGACATTCATCTAGATGCTTTTGGTTTCAGCAATAGCTGGGGCTCTCGAGTTTTAGTAGCTTATTGGATTATTAATTAATTACTTGATCTCATCTTTTTATAGTGGGAGAACCCAAAGGCAGCTTTTGGAATATGGGAAAAAAGGGCGGTTGAAGAGCTTGCCATTTGAAAGGTACATGCTTTTGTCTCTCTCTCTCATGCTGATTTCAAGTTGAATGTAGAGATTTATATGTATCCTGCTATTCCCAAGCCAGCCATTTCAATGACTTCTCTGTTTGGGGATTTCAGAAAGCATTACCCGTCTCAGTACCATGAACGACAGTGCAGGTCCTCGCCAGATATCCTCTCTGATGTGTCAAAACAAGTAAGGTTTCTGAAAATTCCTACTTCTTTAGATAAATGTAATTCATCCGAATTTCAAATGCTCCCAAGAATTGATTATGCCAGAATCTCCCACTGTGTATAAGGGTTATTCTGTTCCAGTAGGTTAGCCTCCTGGGGAGGTCTGCCGGCTCAACCTTTCCTGCCAATAGAAGACCATTTAGTAAACTCCCACTGGTGTGTACCTTATAGACTAAAAGCCTCTGGCACATTTTCAAATTGTAACCAGTATTGTTAACATCTTGCAAAATGAAGATCCAAATCAATTTCTATGGCTTTGTATTTTTAAAACTAAAAGCTTTGCTATTTTACCTATGGAAATTTTAAGGCTTAGAAGAAGGAATGGGGTCTGTGTTAAGGTTTTAAAACAAATTTGCTGCTTAACTATGTAACTTAAGGAGAAAGTTGTTCCCCTAGAACTGAGATGATGGCTTCCATTTCAGATTTATAGTATCAACCTTGTTAATCACTTTTCTTTGGATCTTTCTACAAAAATTAATTATAGGTCTCATAAACTCTCATGCCCTCATTTCAAGTCACAGATAGTTTTTATCCAAAAGGCATCAGAGGCATAATGATGAAAGGTTCTGTCCAGTATATGAACCTTTCATGCCATTCATTGACGGGCTCCCAGCTATATTACAGAAAATAGGGAGACTGGAGCAAGGAAGTTAGGAGACGTGCCTAAGTTCACACAGCAAGGCAACCACATCCCCAGCCCTACTTTGTATTTAATTTAGAGACAGGGTCTCACTGAGTCACTTAGTGCCTCTGTTGCTGAGGCTGGCTTTGAACTTGTGATCCTCCTGCCTCAGTCTCCCGAGCCACTGATATAGGCGTGTGCCACCGAGCCCAGCTTATCATATTCTTTTTAATACACAACTTGGAAAATGGTACAAGTTCTTATCCTTTCCATATATATTTATCAGAATATGGATCGAACTAACTTTGTAGAAAACTACCTTTCAAAATTCTTGGCTAAGATAGAGATAGACCCACCCCAGCCAAATGGTTTTTTCCTTTTTTTTCACCATGTACTTTTTTTCAAGGTGGAAGACTTGAGACTAGCATATGGTGGTGGGTACTACCGAAATGTGAATGGAGTGCACGCATCTGAACCTGTGCTAGACAGCAGAAGGAGGAACTCTGCAGTGGAGGTGACCTTTGCAGCCGAACTGGAGCGATCCAAACCAGAGGCAGATCCCACATCGTTACATCAGTCGCAAAGCAGTTCCTCTTTCTCTTTTCTTTATTCAGATCCCGTCTTTAACACTGACCCTGATCCTCACTCTGATCCCAGAGACTTCTTTGAGCACAGGAGTCCTCTAAGCTCCTTCCGAACAAGCTCCAAGATTGCTGACCAACACATAAATACATCTTCTGGCCTCACAAGCAAAGTGAGTCCAGCAAGGCAGCTAACTTACACAGATGTGCCCTATATTCCTTGTACTAGTCAGCAGGTGGATATTATGCCTCCCCAAGTCTTTTTTTATGTGGACAAGCCACCCCAGGTGCCCAGATGCTCTCCAGTCATGGCAGAGGAAAGGGCAAGACCAGACAACTATATAGAGCCATCTGCAATAAAGCCAGCCAAAAGGAGTCCAAGGAATATCAGAATAAAGAACTTTCAGCAAGACCTTCAAGAACTCCAAGAAGCTATGGCCAGGACGAGTGGTAGGAGCAATATCAATTTAGATCCAGAAGAGGAAGACCCAAATTTAGAAGATGCTTTTAACTATAGCACTCAAGAGCAAACCCCCAAACGGTCCCAGAGCCAATCAGACATGAAAACTATCCGTTTTCCTTTTGGGTCAGAATTTAGACCTTTAGGACCTCATCCTGCTCTGAGTCGTAAAGCAGACCTGTTTACATGTATGTTTGCAGAGCAGGAGTTCCCAGCAGTTCTCATGGATCAGAGTGCAACAGAAAGGTACGTAGCTAGTGAATCCAGTGATTCTGAATCGGAGATTCTTAAACCAGACTACTACTCTTTGTACGGCAAAGGAATAAAGTCACCCATGGCCAGAATCCGTTTGTCTTCAGGTAGTCTCCAGCTGGATGAAGAAGATGAAGATGTTTCTTTCAACATACCAAGTGCTGAAGACAGGACTTTACTAAAACCTTATAATTACTTCTTAGCTTAAATATGAATTCTATGAACATTTCTGGGTCAGTTCTGTGTTAGAACCTTAAGTAGAAAATAAGGAACTTTCTTACAAACCATATTCTTAGTCACTTTCCTTGGTGTTAATGAAGATTATGAAAAGATCCAGCTGCTGTCTCATTCCCTGAGCTTCACTCTCTATTCCCTTGGAACAGACTGGAACATGTCCTCTCCTCCCCAGCACTATGACAGAGTGAGAGGAGTATTTATCATCTTCATTATACATTTCTTTATAGAGTGATGATAAACACAGGGTAGGTTCTTCAATAGTGAGGAATAGTGAGAACATGGATTTGCATTTGGAATTTGCTTCTAATGACATTGTGATTTAGTAGACTGTGGCTATGTTGGTTATTTTGTACATTTTTTAATAATACTGAACAAAGGCTTCAGTTCTCATTATTTGTGTGGGACCCAGTTAAAAGTCTTGTTATTTGCTAAGGACATCAAGTTTTACAATTTATATCTAGAGGAGCATGGCCCTCCTACAGCCTCAAAAACAAGAAGATAGCATAGATCCTCTCACTGGAACAGATGTTTTTAGAATATAGGACTTGGCAGAATTTAAAGCCCAGGAAATTAATGTATTAGGCCAAATTCTAAAGCCAGATGTAGGGCTGATGAGGATATTATGATGTCAGATGTGTAATTTCTCTATTCTTAATTATTTATCATATGTAGTGAAGGAAAAAAGTTAACAGATCACTTTATTGACTGAATTTCTTCTGCTGAAGTTTATTATTATTCTTGCCATATCTTGTTGCATGCATGTAGGAAAGAAATTGAGATGTTATTTTAATAAAGTGTGATGGAAATCTATTCAATTAAAAAACAAGGATGGTCTTCCTTTTGTTTTAATCGATTTCAGAAGTGATCGGTTCTACCCTATTACTAAGGGACATGACTGCTACAAACAGGGACAAGGAGGCAAGTGAAAATGTACGGTCAGGGTAGAGAAATGGAATTGAAGGATAACTGGAGAGAAAAAGGATAGTAATGACTGACACCAGACTGCATTAAGGAACCACAATTCTATTCTTGATCCATTCAGAATTTCTCTAATAGTCTTCCTGGAGTTATAGCATTCTACTTGAGAACTTTAATTTTGTTTACTGACCTTAATGTTAAGTCCAACATATTTACAAGACAGTGTTAAACACAAAATTCAAAGAAATGAAGCAATCATACAGATAAGCTATTTTAAAATATAACTTAATGGAGAAAAACAGATCAATTTCTTTATTCTCCTACTCCTTACATCAGGAAAATCCCTTTTAATAGATTTCATTCCATCCCCTTCCTTTCTGTTCCTGAAACCATATCCAATAACTCATAAGCCTTGAGTAATTATTTAATAATAAGAAGATATTGAAGAACTGGGAATTTTTCTCAGTGGTAGAGCTTTCAACTAGCATGCACAAAGGCCCTGGGTTTAATCCATAGTACTGCAAATATTTTTTTTTTAAATTGAAGATGATAACTTATATATTAATTTTGTGGATCCTTGAAGCTATGAAGTTTACCCACAATCTTATATCTAGGAAAAACTCACACTCCTTTATGCTATATGCTGCTTCTCTTCTTTATTACTGAAAATCTTTGCTAAATTTATGTTTTTCCCAAGAACTATAGGGCTTAAATCTGTATATGATATTCTAATAAAACATCAATTAAGGAGATCACATAATTTATTGTCTAACCCAGGACATTTTTGAAAAGGGACTTAATTAATAATTCTGTCAAGATAGGAGGCAAAAGTCAGAACAGATGGTCACTGTAGCTATAATCAATCATAAATAAAATGTGCAGAGTATCTTTTAATTTCAAAGAAAGACTCTGGTTATAATGTCCCAATAATAAATTAAAAGTCAAAGGAGAAATGTTGTGAAATAATTAAGATACCACATCACACCCCCCACAAGAAAACAAACTTATGGATCATGAAATTTAAATATTTATTTTTAAAATCCCCAAAACACTGGAGTATGCTTCACCTAGAAACAGTTTATAGGACTAATAACTACAATGAATAAGCAATACAATTTATATCTGTGATACAGCTGTAAAGTTTCAAATAATCAATTTATAAACCTGTTGCTTTTACTTTTACAAAAATATTCATTTAATCCATGATAAGTTGCAAAATTATTTTGAGAGTGCTACACATTATAAACTGTAATTGTGTTTCAGATACATAGCAGGTGAAAATTTAACTGAACCATTACTTCAAAATACAATGCATTAAAAGTAATTGTTACTGCATAGGCACCAATGAAAAGAAA
Source organism: Sciurus carolinensis (assembly GCF_902686445.1). Taxonomy (NCBI): domain Eukaryota; kingdom Metazoa; phylum Chordata; class Mammalia; order Rodentia; family Sciuridae; genus Sciurus; species Sciurus carolinensis. Next base: position 111,027,453 of record NC_062232.1, on the reverse strand, counting down.
TTTCTTGGCATATTACACCACAACTTTCTCAAGCGTCTATATTTTTAAAAGAGCATGTAATGGCTGCTTTGATGAAAAACTGTATTCTTTCCTTGAAGAACATTTTATTTTAATATTTGGCAATTATTCAGATGTTTTAAATGACTTTTGTGCAAAATCCAAGTGTGCAGATCCAAACAAAATATTAACTATTGAAACTAATTAATATCAATAATTCTACAACTACTGATATATAGCCCCAGTTCAGCACTTAGCCAGGCATAATATATGTACTGGCTTTAAAAGAAAGAAGGTTATTATCCACTCAACAGTACCATAAATATAACTAAAAATTAACTGTACAGTCTAACTTACCTTTGAATGGACAGAAATCATCCTGTACTATGGTTATTTTTATATGAACTGGAAAATGCTTGATTAAATACCCTTTTAAAAATGAACACATGATGCTTATTTACTGATGACTATGATGAACAAAAATGAATAAATAGTTTATAGGACAATTTACTGCTATGACAAAATATACTGGTGTAAATTATATTCATACCTGTTGATCAGGTATTCAATCACACAACAATAAGTATTTTTTCAAGCTCTCTAAATCCAAGCATATGTGATTTGAGTTAAAGATTTAGAAAATGAAGCCAGAATAATTCCTCCATTGTTACCAAAAACCCATCCTTGGCTAAATGATTTTGCTTTAAATTTCTAACCATATTGCCTCTTCCCTCTAAAAGAGAAGATAAATACTGCACACCAAGAGGTACTTCCGTTGCTACATGTTGCCTGTCAATGCCTCAAACACAGGGCTCTCAAATGTAATAATCATTGAGCTGCCTGGAATTCATACCAACTTGGTATAAGAATCAATACTTTTCCAGGTTCAATTTCAAAGAGCTTATTAAAATTTTCTGTTTTAAGAAAGCGTGTCTTACTTCCACTTTTCCACAGATAGGCCTTTTTAGAATATGCTTGTGTAAATAAAAACTTTTGAAGCTTGATGATTTATGAAAGTTGAATACTTAGGATGACTTTGAAAGACCTGTATGTTTAATGAGTGTACAGTTAACTAAAGATCAAAACAAGAAAGGTATTTATCCTAGTAACTTAAGAAATAATGATACCTAAAAGCAAAACTGTATCTCGACATTTACTACAATACAGGTGAAACTATAATATTAAAAGTTTTCCTTACAAAATAATCTCTTTAAAATATAAAATGATAAACACCATCACAAAATAGTTGAATAGCTTCTTCCAAATCTTCAATGTTGCAAAGATCCAAAAGGCACATGGAGCTCACGAGTTAAGCATTGTTCAACTTGAAGTAGCTTTGGTGGGTTTCTCTGGGTCCATATGAAACTGAAGCCAGAAGTACTTTCTTAGGTGGATTCATCTGCAGAACACCTATAAAATTAAGAAAAACATCACTTGATGTATAATTATGGCTTATATTTCTCACTTATATGAACTCTGTAATGAAGGATCTGATTCAGCCAAGGAGATAGATACTTTCAATTGAACATCATCCTATAGACGTTAAAACACAAGTAAGTCCAAAGATCCCTTCTGTATTTGATTTCACAACTTCCAAATGATTTGTTTGCATACTGGAAATGGATGGGAGTTTTTCATTAGAATCTGAGGGATTTTAAGAGGGTATTAGCTTATAAGTACAAGTGGGCTTTATCGGGTAGAAAGATCTTTGAAGAGTGTATGATTTTACAGGTCATATGGTTTGTTCCAACTTAATCCCACTTGACGTCATGAATACAAGGAAAACAAAGAGGCAGTGAGAAGCAATATAATGGATTTAAATAAAATTTGTATCACTTTATAGCATGCTTAAGCTGTATGTGTGTGTGTTCACACAAAAGTCTTACTTAATAAAATAATTTTAAAATTGGTTATAAGAACTTCTTTGAGTAAAATCAAATTAATAGTTCAAGATACAGTATAGAAACTAAAGTCAAACATAAGGGCCTTTCATTGTCTGGACTGAGTTCCTCTACCTAAAATTTTTTCCTTAACTTTTCATATGGGGGCCAAACTTAGGAACTTAAGCACTGGAAACTATGTGAATAGTGTTGTTTTTGCAAATGCTGAGCATAGTATCAAGAATGAAAGTATAAAAAAATTAATAAAAATTAAAATTTGAAAAAAGAATGAAAGTATTCCTAAATAACATTATTATAAGTGCCCAAATGAGAACGTGTGCAGTGACCTTTGGGCTATTACACTACTAGCAGAGAAAGGGGAGAAATCAGGCCATTCATTCATAACTGGAAAACTACTTAATTGTGTCTAAGGAAAATAATTTCAAAAACTATGATCAAGATGGGCAACCAACAGTTTTCAAGCGTACAACTATTTTTAAAATGACATTTAATGCTTACTTTTGAAACTTTTCAATTAATTTTTTCACCATTTTATCTGTGATGCCAGGACAGGCAGCTTCAGCCACAGCAATACTTTTCTCGAGTTCTTCAATCGCCTGATTCCTGCTTGCATTATTCTCATCCTGCTGTTTCAGCTGAGAAAGATTGACAGCTGTAACATCTGAAATACTATACTATATAAAATAGATATCAAATGCCAAAGAACCTGCACTTACTTCAGCAAATGCAGGTGTGATTATCATAGACAAACAGCTCAGAGTTTGCACAAGATCTTGCTCCTTTGAACAAATAATATCGATTACACACACGAAATTAAAATAATCATTCATGCTTTTACTTTATGACAAATGTGAATTAATTTGAATTCTACCCAGGAAAGACCTAAGATATAGCAAAATCCAGCTTTCTTCCTATCATGAATTCCCCCCCACAGACAAAAAGGCCCCTTCTAGAATTATAATAGCTATCTATGATTCCATGGGCTTATGTATCTCTAGGTAAAAATGACAATAACCACTTAAATGACTTAAATGACTTTATCTTTTCTTAATTAGCTCAAAACTAATGCTAAATGAGAAATACTACATGTGTAATGAGGCAGGCAGGCATTTAGGGGTACTGAATCCTAATAATTTTTGTTTTGTGATACTGGGGATCAAACCCAGGGCCTTGTGCTTGCAAGGCAAGCACTCTGCCGACTGAACTGTATCCTCAGCCCCTGAATCCTAATAATTTTTGACCATATAATTTCACTACATAGTTGGGAAAAAAAATCTATCAAGAGGAAGTGATCATCTCCATATACATACTGCTCCATTCTGTAGCTTCTTTGGATCAGGCTTCTTTCGCACAGTGGTAAAACTCCATTCAGGATGAGTATTGTTTTCCCTGCTGGTGGATTCCCTAAAGAGATTGCCAAAGATACATCTATAAATTTATAAATAATTCAGCATGATAAAAACATCAAATCAATGCAGGCAGAATCTGAAAAGATAATTAGCCCAATGTTTAAAAAACCCATAGTAAAAAAGCTTGACCTCACTTTCAGGTAGATACATTTCACCAAAGAGCAGCAGTGTGTCTGTCCATCTTTCTATCTGTCCTTCTGCCTGCCTGTCTGTTCATCCTTCCTTCCTTCTTTCTTTTCTCACTCTTCTTTTTCTTTGCAGTAGTGGGGATTGAACCCAGGGACACTTTAGCACTCAGCTACACCTCAACCCTTTCCTTCCTCTTCCTTTTCCTTCCGTCCTTCCCTTCCTCCTATTTGTTATCAGGGATTCAACCCAGGGGCCCTTAACTACTAAGCTACATCCCAGCCCTTTTTACTTTTTATTTTGAGACAGGGTCTTGCTAAGTTGCTAAGGTTGGTCTTGTACTTGTGATCCTCCTTCTTCAGCCTCCTGAATGTTTTTCAATTCTAAATGTGCATCAGCATCCCACATGGAGACTTCCCACATATATACATACCTGTCCCCCCACCACTCCCAAGTTACTGAATCAGGACCTCAAGTAGTTTTGCTTATTGTTTTATGCGTCACTGGGTGACTCACAAGGGCAGCGAAGGCTAACAAGCATGAGCACAGAGTACAAACTATCCTGGTACTATGTTACACATTTTGAATGTTGGGCATTTTTTCATAAATGTGGGAATCTAAGAGTATTATCTAAAGAAATTTGGTGTTCCCTTTCTCCCAGTTTGCCTACTGCAAGAGTAAATTCTGGTGTAGCCTACATATTCTCCTAATCAAAACTAAATTAGAAACTTAGAGGCTGAAGTTTTTATATAAATGCTGCCATTAAGAAAACACTGCAACTTTTTTAAGGGGTAAAAATCATACAGAAATAGGTATTACTATTATTTTTTGTGGTGCTGGGGATGGAACCCAGGGCTTCAAACACACTAGGCAAGTGTTCTACCATTGAGCTATATTCCCAGTTCCCACAAATGAATATTTAAATGTGCCAGTCTGATCACAGTTTGATGCATGACTGAGAGATGCAAAAGGTCAGTTTTCCAGAGGGATTTTGGAGGTTGCCATCAAAGCATGAGAAGACATAGCTCCTTACTTTTTTGGGGTAGTGGGGGTTGAACCCAGGGACATTATACAACTGAGTTACACCCCCAGTCCTTTTTATTTTATTATTTTTTTTTATTTTGAGACAGGTCTTGCTCAGTTGTCCAGGTTGACCTCAAACTTGCAGTTTTCCTGCCTCAGCCTCTTGAACTACTGGATTATAGATGTGCTCCACTGCACCTGTTTCCTTATTACTTTTTGCAAACTAATGTTAACACCTTTAATGAAATTTTATTCCAAAATTTTGTAATATGCTCAAGTATCCACTAGGGGTTAGACCAAGACCATTTAAAACTAGAGCTATTCACTTCTAAGAAAAGCATGTTTCCAAATTCATTGTATTCCACAGACTGTGACTGGGGAAGACATTCACAGTTTCTAAGATGAAACCTCAGAAGATAGTTAATATTTTAAGCTAATGCAAACATACCAGATCACTGCTAAAAGACACAGTGTATTCAAATGGGCTATCCACATAAAAATTAAGTAATTTGTACATACGAATCAGAGCCATCAGAATCAGATTCATCATCACTGTGTCCTTCTGCCTTCCATCTCTTAAATCGATCTATCAGTTCAGTCAGATAAGAAGTCTTCTTGGAATTCTTTACAATGAATTTATGTTTCAGAAGTTCTTTAGCTGTAGGACGCTAAGGAATAAAATGAAGAATACATGACTATTTCAAAGCTCTTTATGATTGTGAGGGGTGGTCAAAAATAGCATTTGAACTAAAAGTAAGTCTACAGGCATGAGGACAATGAAAATGTAGGAAAATGGCTAATTCTGTTTTTTTAACTGGCTCAAGTCAACCACATTAAATTCACTACTTTGTAAACCAGCAGGCAAAGCCTTCTCAAAAGCCCATGGCAGGATTTAGAAAGTAAAAATGTTTCAAAATAATGCTTTAAAATACTTTTATTACACTTACTGTAAATTGAAAAAATCATGACAACTAGTAAGGCTATAATTTTGTTATCATCTGCACACATCTTCTAATCCTTTCTCTATCAAGCATCAATTCCTATTTTATCTAAATGCAAACACCAGGTACTGTGCGGGATATTTTTCTTCTAGCATTTTATTAATATCAGAATGTTTATTATTAACTTAAAATTAGTTATATCAAGTTCTTGTATATTTGTAGTCTCTAGAAATCATAAGGCAGCTTTAATTTAACAACAGTAAAGTAACTCTAATAAAACTGCCAAGTAAATGAGAGGACTTCACTAGACCAGGAAATGTATAAAACTTCATGTTGGAGTCTCTGAACATTAAGTAAAAAGTAAATACAAACTTAACATTCATGAAAAATAATAACATGGTTCAAAGAAATCATTGTGAATATTTTATAACTGTACTTTAGTAGTGACATAAAATGAATTTTATTTCTCAAATTTCTTTCTCCTTAAAAAAGAAATGATCAGTAGACAGCAGGAAGCTGGGGACCAAGAAAAAGATACAGGGGAAGGAGTAAAGAACTAAGGATCTGGTTAAAAACTGAATATGATCTGCAATGTGGAGGGAAGAACTAGGTTCCTGGATAGATCTCAGTCAATTTTCACATGCACTCTATTCCCCATCATGCAAAAAGCCATCTCTACTATAAGCAGATATAACAATGGAAAACAGATAGTAGTAAAAGAAATATATACTCACAAATGATGGATCTTTATTCAGGCAAGCATCAATAAACTCCTTAAAAGACTTAGTAAAGTCTCCAACAAGAGTTGGAGGATTGTTTTTTGGAATAAGAAACAAAACTCTCATTGGATGCATATCAGAGTTAGGTGGCTCTCCCTTGGCTAGTTCAATAGCAGTAATTCCCAATGACCAAATGTCAGCCTAAGGTAAGAGAAAGAAAAAAAGTCTATTACCTTGAAACTTCATTCCAGTATACTGCCACAAAAGCTCCTGTAGAATGTAGTGGTCCTATAGTTTTTAAAAAGTCTGCCAAGATAGGTGGCATTAATAAATTTTATTAATAGAATTCATTTATTTTGAAATGTATTGAATTCCATACTTTTTGCCAGGTATACCATTCTAGGCCCAGAAGATTCATTCAGGTGGTGGAAAGACTAGACAAAAATTCCTGCTCTCGAGGGGCTTACATTCTAGTATGAGAGAGAATAAACAAACATATCAGACAGTGCTAAGTTCTTTGAGGAAAATAATAAAGTAGAGTAAGGAAATAATGAATGAGAGGGTAAAGAAGGTTGCAAATTACTTGGAAGGTCTGGGAAAGACATCTCTGTCTACGTGATGTTGAAGCAGAGACCTGATTGGAAGAAGGTTATTCCAGAAAGTGGGAAGGGCAAGAGCAAAGGTCCTGAGGCCAGAGTATACTTGTTATACTTGAGGAACAATAATGAGGCCACTGTGACTGGAGAGGCAGACAACAGCCAGAGCCTTATAGGTTACAGTAAGGACTTTGGATTTCATTCCGAGTGAGATGGAAAGTCATTGACATGAACAGGGTCCAAATATGATTGGCATCAAGGGAATTTATAAAAAAGCAACAAAATATGACATAACTTTTCCTTAAGAAAAACTCAATAAAGAAGGAAAATAAGACAGTTTATTAACTAGGATAGCACCAGGACCTTTGCTCTTGCCTGTTCTTCTATCTGAAATAAAATTCTTCCAATCAGGCCTCTGCTATACAAAATTTATTAATAAAAACAAGACGGTTTATACAAGTAATCCTTTACTTTTGAGTCATAAGCTGACTGTTGAATAACTTCAGGAGCCATCCAAAATGGAGTTCCCACAAAGGTGTTTCTTTTAATTTGTGTATCAGTCAGCTGGCCAGCCACTCCAAAGTCAGCAAGTTTAACATCTCCTTGTTCTGAAAGCAAGACATTGGCAGCTAGAAGACAAAGAAAAAAGAAAAAACAACTGAGTTTCCTCAGAATGCATCTATTTTTCTCAGGTTCATATTAGACTGATATATACCTTTTATGTCTCGGTGAATTTTCTTTTCGGAATGCAGATAGTCCAGACCTTTCAAAATTTCCTTTAGCATGGTAGCGATCTGGAACTCATCAAATGGACCAGCTCGCAGCTTAAGGGGAAAAACACACACACACTCACACATGTTTCAAAGTTTGCAAAATAAAATTCAAAATTGCTATCTTTGACATAAGGGAATCACTTAGATATATGAAGCAGTTCTGTTTATTAAACCAGTATTTAAACAAATGAGGAACATTTTTAAAATATGGGGGAAGAAAGCAAAAGAGTTTTAAGTCACAGGGCTGAACAGATTTTTAAAAGATTAAATTTAATCTTCAAAGATAATATAAACACTTTTCTTAGATACTAGCTTCAAATTCTGGAATTCCTGAAATTTACATTAGAGACTTAACAAATATGTATAAACAGTGATTGAGCTAGCTAAATTGTTTTTCACTTGGGAAAAAAGGAATCATCTACTTACATTCTGGCATTTGCTATTAAAAAGTTACTAAATATTGACATTGAACTGATTTTTAGATCAGACAATTGGTAAGATTTCTCCAGCAACTATTTGATCATTCAGGTCAACTATAGTACAGTTCTTAGCATTTTGTATGTTTCAATAATATAGTAAGGAACAAAGCCTTGTTGAGACTCAAATTTAGCCAGGAACATAATAATTAAATCGTTCAGACTCATTGTAAGACAAAATTCAAATCATGGAGGGATATTTTTCAAGTACATGTAACACATTTCCCTTTCTTTCCCCATCCCCATACCAAAGCCAATAGTTCCAACTGGAATACAAGGAAAGCAATGACTAGGTTTCAGAACTTGTAATGGAATATCTGAAAATGTCTCTTTAAAATAAATGGTCATTTAAAAATTCTGGTACCTCATAAAGCACAAACAGTGGACTGTACAATATTATTACAGGAAAGGGTGGGAATCTAAAGTCAGAACCGAGGCAGAGTTCTGTTTGCTGGAAGGAGGGAAGAGGTGGTGAAAATCAAACATTGCACACTCTGCCTCACACTGAGAGGGATTCACAGCTCTTTGGCACCTTGTGTATTTCATCTTTCATGAATGCCATATTTATGCTGAATAAAGGGCACTTTCATGTCAGAATTTAACAGCCAAAAATAGGACCCATACTTTGGTCTCACCATTTAATATTAACTCTAGTCTGGGTATACAGTATACTCCAGGGATACCGGCAATTCAATAGCTCCCTTTCCTAGGTAACATTATCTATTTATTTCCAAATCTATCAATTTCTACCCCAAAAGTTTCTGTCTTACACAGTACTGATTGAAGTAATTTTAAAAGGTGAAAATGAGATCTTATTTTATTGATGGCTGGCAACAAAATTCTGAGGTACTACCAAGTAACTGAAGGATAAACATATTCATTAAGACTGGCACATCAAAAATGTTGGCAGGGCCACAGCATGCTGGAAAACTTTGTAGCAGTGAAATGGGCGTGGGGTGACAGTATGGGTATTTTTTTTCTGGTTCACCATCTCACAGAAAACTGTTTCAAATCTTAGAGTTAAAATGGCTTCTTAGGCATGTTGGTAATGATGAGAAAAGGGGAACAAAGGGATCAGGAAAGAGAAGGAACACAAAAGTAAAAGGAACACAGGTTGTTATTTTTTTTAAATATCCAAGTCAACTTAGGGAGAGATCATGCCAAAATTGTGGTCTGTCTTTGGGCTGCATAACTGAACTTCTCTCCAATGACTGAAGACCTTGTCATGTCCCTAATATGTAACACCTCTGCCCCAGGGCAGTGTACCAGCCATGTGTAATTTTGCCTCTATTATGAAGGAAGCATATGCAAAAGAGGGACATCTGCTCTTTCAAAGATTGTACCCTTAGCCAGGTGTGGTGCTCATACCTATAATTGCAGCAACTTGGAAGGCTGAGACTGGAGGATCACAAATTTGAGGTCAGCCTCAGCAACTTAGTGAGACTCTGTCTCAAAATTAAAAATAAAAATAGAAAGACTGGGGATGTAGCTCAATAGTAAAGCACTCTCAGTTTCAATCCCTAGTACAGAAAAAAAAGAAAAAGAAAAAAAGACTGTACTCTTGCGGGCCTGTGGATTTTCCCTACATTCCTTTGACTTGCAGCCAGTCCCTAATACAGCATGCTATATTATGTCTTCTTTTACAGTTAGTAGATTGTTTCCAACTTTTTTTCTCAGTGTTCATGTTTTATTCTGTTTACTTTATTATATGGTTTTTTGTTGTAAGCCACTGCAAATTCTTTTTGGAAAGAGGTAGGGTATAATAAATTTAATAATATAACGTACAGTATGCTCAATGTTTGTTCAGATGCGACAAATGGTTTTTTAAGAGTGACAGAGACCCTTGAGGTACACTATATATAATGTTGATATAAATTACAAATCATGATCTTATGTTATTCCATTAGTCAGGCACCAGTTTGAAGTGAGAAATACTCTGTTCAACATCTCTCTTTGTTTTCCCTTGCTCCTGGTAACAGAGCCCTCCTCTACTACTATCATCGTTCTTTCTTAGATTCCCAAAATGACAGCACTCATCTCTATATGACTATACATGGAAAAGGAACAAAATAATTTTTCAGCACTTGCTCTCCTTTTCAAGCTCAGTTCAATGAGGTTTACCATTAAATCACAATATTACTGGATTTTAGAGCTAGGAAAACACAAAAGATTACTAATCCAATTTCTTCATCTAATATTTGAGGAAACTAAGGCACAAATAGATGATCTTGCCCAATTTTAGCCAACTTCTCAGTGGAAGAAATGGGACTAAAAACTAGGCCTTTAGATACTCAGCCAATACAGAACCAACAACATTCTAATTCTTGAATTTACTCAAATGGCCATTTTTTATCAGGTAGAGTGCAGAATGGCAGGATGAGATCAAGAACTCAAAATCATTTCACACAGGATATAGATTAGGGCTATTAGGTGGGGCTATGCCAGTGATCAATGTTTAACACTGCTATTAGTGAACCTGATAAATAGAGTGGACTAGCTTTGCCGATGCCTACAAAATGGAGAACAGAAATGGTGAGTACCATGGGGGAACAGACAAGGGAACTGATTAATTTGTAAAGGCTTCTCAATATTTAAAAAGTAGAAGGAAGACCTCAGAGCAATTGAGAGGCTTCTTCAGGGGCTAAACAACAAACTTTTAATAATAAGACTGACAAGGCAAACAGAAATGAGATCATTTAACCTTGAGAATGAAGCCTGACTCCATATGCATGAAGGATATCATATAAAGAAATGCCAGTGGTGTTCTCTCACTAGAGAGGAGAGAGAGGAAAAAATGAACTTAAGCTTTAGGATATGAGAATTAGATTAGAGACAAGGAAAGATTGCCAAACTTGGCAACTGATTAAACTAAAATGAACTCCTAGAAGTAAATGAGGCTTTCCAGATCAAGTTTATCATATCTTTAGATTCAGTACAGTTCTGCTTAAGACAAAGAAAATCTCTTCAGTCATTTCTGTTCGTAGGTTTATTTGAAAATCTGACTCATCAGTAGTCAGGGTTAAAATCTTTTAAAAATATTTAACCACTGCCAGGGGCAGTGACACATACCTCTAATCCCAGTGGCTTGGGAGGCTGAGGCAGGGGAATCACGAGTTCAAGGCCAGCCTCAGCAAAAGTGAGGTGCTAAGCAACTCAGTGAGACCCTGTCTCTAAATAAATAAAACACAAAATAGGGCTGGGGATATGGTTCAGTGGTCGAGTGCCCCTGAGTTCAATCCATAGTACCCCCCCAAAAAAATGATTTAAAAACTAAAAGTATCTAATTACTTTTAGGTAAGGAAACTCATCTGCACTTAAAAAATAAGAATTGAAATATTACTTAATGACACCTTTTACTTAAAAACAGCATGTTCTATAATTTCGAATGCAGAGGCAGATAAATAAAATATGTCCTATAAGATGGAAGAGAACTTAAAAACGACTTACTGTAACTTCTCTTGTTTTATGAGACACCCAAGTTCAGGGAGTTCCTGGGGCTGGTTCACATTCACATACTTAGGTGAGCAAAGCTGGCCCTATAAACTTAAACCCCTATAGACTGACTGGCCCAGTGGTCATTTCATGATTCATATTTAATCTTATAAATAATGCCATATTAATAAAGATTTTAATTTATTTTATTTTACTTTTACGGTGCTGGGGATTGAACCCAGGGCCTTGTGCTTGCAAGGCAAGCATTCTACCAACTGAGCTACATCCCCAGCCCTTAATAGAGATTTTAAAGGGAAGAAATCAACATTGATAGGATTATACTAGCCAGGTGCGGTGGCACACATTTGTAATCCCAACAGCTTAGAAGGCTGAGACAGGAGAATCAAGAGTTCAAATCCAGTCTTAGCAACTTAGTAAGACACTTAGCAACTCAGTGAGACCCTGCCTCTAACAAAATGTAAAAAGGGCTGGGAATGTGGCTCAGTGGTTAAGCACCCCAGGGTTCAATTCCTAGTACCAGAAAAAAAAAAAAAAAGGATCATACTAACATGGGGAAAAGAGTTTCTCAGAGGTATTCTGCATGTAAACATATCTTCAATGGGTGGAAATTTTCCTGCACTCTGCAGGACTTAAACATTCTGATACTGGCCCACTAAAATGGCAGTAACTGTCAGTCATTTTAACAACCAAAATATGCCATCACATTTCCAAATAACCTATAGTGGGGCAGAGAGAAATCTGTACAGCACTATATATGTAGGCCTACTTGGTCAAATCTCTGAAACCAATGTGTTAGTCACTTTGGGCTGCTCTAACAGAAAACCACAGACCTGGTGACTTAAAATAGCAAACACTTATTTCTCACAGTTCTGGAGGCTGGGGAGTCCAAGATCAAGGTTCTGGAAGACTGAAGTCTGGTGAGACTACACTTTCTGGTTTCCAGATGGCCATCTTCTCGATGTACCCTCCCAGGGTAGAAAGACAGCTAGAGAGCTCTCTGTAATCTCCTTGACACATTCCTGAGGGCTCTGCCTTCTTTACCTAATTTCCTTCCGAAGGCCCACTTTCTGATACTATCACATTGGGAGTTAGGATTTCAACATATGAATTTGTGGGGGACACACAAATTAAGATTAAGAGTGATTAAGAGTTCATAATCACTCTAGTGACAGTTATCTCAATTATATATTTTTTAAAATCAAAGAACATTCAGTCTTAGGATACACTTGCAAAAGTCAAACTCAAACCTGACAGCAATTAGCACACACCCCACTCCTAATTCAGGGGAATCTTATTTATTAAGCTATTGTATTTCTTGCATACTCACAGATTGTCAGCAACATGCTCAAATCTGCAATAAAGCAGTATCTACATAAGTGTAGTGGTCCTCAAGAGTTTAATTTGAACATATTAACTAATATAACCATTTAGCTTTGCTCAAAAGCCACCACTTACTTGAATTAACAGAAAATGGTTAAAAGTGTTTGTGTAATTATTTTAAAATACTTACAAGATCCAGTGCTGAACCGCCACCCAGATATTCCATTATTATCCATAATTTTGAACCCTGTAAAGCCATGGAACAATTTAATAATTATAAACTTTACCCAAAATAACATACTAGCAAAAAGTTAAATCTTACATACTAATGTAATGATTTTAAAATAGATGTTTAAAAGTGGTTGCTTTGAACAGAGAACATATTTTTCCATATACCATTATACAAAAAAAAATAAATTTCAGAGCCTAGACTCTATTTAGCCTTTGATATACCTAAACAAATATAGTATTGTTTGTTAATGTTAAGCTCTTAATAATTATTACAAAACTGAGAAAAAAGCCACAGCTTGCAATTGTTATCTTGAATGATGACATTGAAAGGAAAAGATAGTTACATTAAAGAACAAGAAGAACAGACACATTTTTTATTTATTGTTTCCCATGTGATTTGAGAGTTTGAGAACACTGGATATTTTGCCTTATTTCAGTTTGGGTTTCATTTGTTTTAATGCAGTTTATTACTTTTATCAGCCATGATTAATGAGCCTTTTTGATGCATGTGTGGAACCTAGAAAGAATAGGGGTTTTTTGCCCTTTGATGTAAATAAATAAGGAAAGGGCAGTGTGTAGCTCTTTAAAAAAAAAAAAAAAAGCATATGATTACTGCAGGTGAAATTAATTTCACTGTGATCACAACAAGAGTAATGAGGTTCATGGGGGAATATATGTATATGAATCCTAAAACAAGTATACATACATACACACCATTCAGCTCCATCAGTTAAACACTGAACAAAGCACTTCCTTGTTTCAGATACGGCCTGAAATATTATGGATAATTCTCTCTCCATGCCACTTCATGAATGATGTTCTCTGAAGGTTTTTCTATGTATTTTTAGTTGTGGATGGATACCATACCTTTATTTTATTTATTTATGTGGTGCTAAGGATCAAATCCAGTGCCTCACACATGCGAGACAAGTACTCTGCTGCTGAGCCCCAGGCCCAGCCCTCTCTGAATGTTTTTGAGAACACATAGATGACTAGAAATCAAAAGGTTGATTTTACTATACTGGTAGCAGCCAAGTTGTTATTCAATTATGTCCACAAAGTCCATTTCTAAGTAAGTTATTTAGAAGCAAGCATTTTTTTCCATTAAAAAAAATATGTTTAAGTTCCTGGAGTAGTCCCCCCCAAAAAGAAAAATTTAATGTAAATGTATCCATAGTATATAGCATGAAGAGTTTCAGAGAAGCAGTTCAGAGAAACAAACTACTACTTATACCTTAATGATTGTTCTAGGGGAAAATATATATTCAGTGTTGTGCTCTAACTTGGAATGCCAGGAACACATTTCTCGCCTTTACAGCCCCAGCTGTGGAATGAAGGTTCTCAAGCTAATGCTGGTTCACTCACTCTAAAATCCATGGGAAGTACTCAGGAGTGCAATTTAAAATTTTTCGATCATCTCCATGCGACCGGGACTTTATTAAGGCAGAGAATGGACTCTAGTGACATGATGATGAGTCAAGGAATGGTTGAAGGTTGAAGAATCAGAGTTAAGTTGATATTGTAGTGTAGGGGCTGCGATGTGGCCTAGGGCTAGAGACTGAGAAGAGAAGGATCAGTTAAATTAAAACAGAAGGATTCTCCTTTCTTAATGTGGACACTATGTAGGATACAAAAAGGAAAGAGAGGAACAGTGCACCATCCAGTTCACTTCCACTAATCTTAACATTTGCTCACTTCTGCCAATGGCAGGCCAACTTGAACTGAGGAAAGAAAAAGCTGAAAGTCAGGTGTCCACAGGAGAAAAAAGAAGAAATAAATTTCTACAATAGTGGGGAGGGAAGCAAAGTTCTGGGAGTGGTTCATATAACTTGTATTTATGCATAGAAATTAGGTATTCAGAACTGGAGAATTATAAACCTGACATGACTTTATATTTTTAAAGAAAAAAGGTAATTCTTGCCACTCAAAATGGTGCATGTCTGTAATTCCAAAGACTCAGGAGGCAGAAGCAGAAGGATTACAAGTTGGAGGCCAGTCTCAGCAACTTAGTGAGGTCCTGTCTCAAAATAAAAAATTAAAAGGGCTGGGGATATAGCTCAGTGGTGGAGCACCCCTGGGTTCACTCCTTGGTATCACACACACAAAAGTGGTTCTTATAATGGCTTACAACTTAAGAATATTTTCTTTTACCATAGTCTCTAGCATGTACTATATTCTATTATATGAATTCAAAAGAAAACTTCCCATGTACCTGACATTTAAAAGAAAAAGATCTTATAAAATGAGTTTGTTTTAAGGTTCTGTATGAATGAAAAGCATCTGTTTTTCAAGTCTAAAACCAATGTATGCCCTTTTGTTTGTACCAATTCAAAATGAAAATTTACAAACTATCACCAAAAAGTATTCATAAAAAGCCTGACATGTGACCTTATAAAACAGTGTATACTGTTTAGTTATTAAAGTTAGGACCAAGCAACTTCCAGATCTGAGAATAGACTTTTTACCAGCAAGTGCTGTGCAGTAAAACTAGGTACTCATCTGAGACAGGCAATGGTCCAGAGGTACCACATAGCATTCCTGACTGCCTCCTTTTGAACATCACTGGAGGATGGCCATAGACCTTGATATCTGGAAGACCATTAGCAGGGCAGAAGCTTGAAGCAAGGCCTGAGGAGCAAGGAAGAAATGGCAAAGTGGTGGGGCTCCTCCCTGCTCAATGCAGCTTAATGAAAACATAACCACAAACAAAACTAACCCAAACTACCTAGCCACTATTTTGGGGGGGTGTGATGTGGCAGATTCTACCTTCAATTTCTACAAAAGGCTTTCATGCTGGAGGATACAAATAAATGGTTGGTTTGCCTTTTAAATAAGATGCTATCTACATACTGGTTTGAAATTCTAAATGAGTCAGGTGACTGTAAACTATAACCATAAACTTAGCTTATAAAATTCCACATCTCGGCTTATCAAAGAATCCATATATTTGAATAATGGTTTGGAGGATTAAGTTTCAAGTCCTATATCAACATGGGCTTTCAGTTGGTGTTAGGAAATTGTCCCTAAATTCAGAACACCTAAAGAATCATTGTAGCCTGGTATGGTGGCACACATTCACACACTTGTAAACCCAGCAGTGTGGGAGGCTGAGGCAGGAGGATCATGAGTTCAAACCCAGCCTCAGCAACTCAGTGAGGCACAGAGCAATTCATTAAGACTCTATCTCTAAATAAAATACAAAAAAAGGCTGGGGATGTGGCTCAATGGTTAAATGCCCCTGGGTTCAATCCCTGGTACAAAAAAAATAAAAAGTAACTGCTCTAGAGTTGTCCTATTTACTGGAAGAAGTTAGTGTTACTGAATTTCTGATGTCTGAAGTATCAATTCTTGTCACCTCTTGAGTCCTTTGAACACCAATTATTTGCTGCTAAAGCAGAGTCTCGGCCAAAGTAGCAGAAATACTACTATGAACTTATAAAGCATTTGTTCATAGAAAAAAATAATTCAGTCAGGCACGGTAGCACAGGCCTGTAATCCCAGCAGCTCGGAAGGCTGAGACAGGAGGATGGGGAGTTCAAAGCCAGCCTCAGAAACAGTGAGGCCCTAAGCAACTCAGTGAGACCCTGTCTCTAAATAAAATACAAAATAGGGCTGGGGATGTGGCTCAGTGGCCCAGTGCCCCTCAGTTCAATCTCTGGTAACCCCCACCCAAAAAAAAGAAAAAGAAAAAACTAATTCAATATACAGATTATATGTATATATGAGAGAGGATTATTTATACTACCTACATGTTGAATTAAGTGGCTGGTCTAGTAATCCAATAGCCAGTAATAACACTGAGCACATAAACCAGCACGTACAATTGAAATAAGCCAGTCAGAAAAGGAAAAATATTCTGTGATAATACTTATATGAGGTACCTAGAATAGTCAAATTCAGTGACTCAAAGTAGAATGATAGTTTCCAAGGAGCAGGGAATGGGGAGTTATTGTTTAAAGAGTTATAGTTTCAATTGGCAAAGATGTTCCGGAGATGAATGATGATGACTGCACACCATTGTGAATGTACTTAATGCCCATGAACTTCAAAATGGTTAAAGTGGTAAATTTTATGTTATGTGTCTTTTACTACAATTGAAAAACACAGAGAACATAAGATTTTATAGAACTGCAAGGGACAGTAGAGATCATTTTACCTAGAATATGGCTAGACACTTTACCACCTCTGAACCATTTGCTTCCAGTTTGGAATGCCTTGTCCCTACCCCAACCTCACATTCCAACCTTCCATTGCAATCATACTCCAGGCAGACCTAGTTCAAATTTTATCTCCTCAACTTTAGGGTTATTGCCCTTGAGGTACAGGTAAGTAGGTAATAGATGAAGCAAAGCAGAAATCCATATCTGAGACAGAGAAGAGAGTCAGAGACCAGAGGCATGAATTTAATTGTCAAAATAAACTGGAGGAGACTGACCAGGGCAAAGAAACAAAATGAGAAGCACTCAATAAATATGCATCTGTTAAACTGAATCTAATATGGGGCTTCTTAGAGATATATTACTTTATGCTTAAAACTGTTGTCTTTTTTTGTACCAGGGACTGAATCCAGGAGTGCTTAACAATTGAGCCACACCCCCCCAGTCATTTTTCATATTTTATTTAGAGGCAAGGTCTTGCTGAGTTGTTTAGGGCCTTGCTAAATTACTGAGGCTGGCTTTGAACTCGCAATCCTTCTGTCTCAGCCTTCCAAGCTGCTGGGATTACAGCGGTGCACCACTGCACCCGGCAATCTATTCTTAATCTGAGAAAAGAACATTTTGGTAAGAAGAAATACATTGTCTTCAATTTTCTTCAAGTTTTATATAACTATAAAATAATTTTAATAGAAGAATATTCTAAAGATAATGTACATACACTGGATATAAGCACACACAGGCTTCAATGAAAACTGAGAAGGCCACAAAAGAATACAGAATATATTCTGGAATACTTTATTCATTCAATTCTTTTTTAAAATAAATTTCAGTGGCAGTATATGTATATGTGTGTGTAGAGGGGTGATTATTTCCTTAACATAAACAGAAATCTAAAGGCAATTTTTAGCAGCAAATAAAGGCATGATTCAAATTCTACTCAATGCCTGAGTAAGCTTTATTTTAAGATTTACATTGAACTAGAAAAATATTTAAAGATTATAAAAGATTCTTCCAACATTATGAGATCAGAAGGGAAGGGTTTGCTTATTTTAGCACTCTTCATAAAGACTAACTTTGTCTGTCAAGAAACTCTGGAGTGAACTAAAATTAAAGGAAAACACTGTGGTCACACTGATGTGTTTGTCTGGTTTTTACTCTTGTTTTTAAAAATGAAGTTATACACTGAGCTCAGTCAAAATGAATACCTAGTACATTTTTGCATGTCTCAAGGAAATCACTACAATTGCATACAGTTTTAGAGAGCATATAATTTTCTCTCAAACACAACAACCTTTACTTCCAGCTTATGGTGAGGTCTTGGTTATGTATGATATCCTGTGCAAGGACAACCTGAGAAAAACTGATACCCTACGCTGCTCAATTAACTTGACTCAGGAAATCCCGTCATCTGAAATGTAAGGATGGGCCATGGAAGGTACACAATTGGTTGACAATGCAGTTTTCTGATGTTACTCAGAGAATGTGACCTTAAATTACATTCACTGCACTAAACAGAACCCTGTTATATGTGATTTTAGTTTAGAAAAGTCCCAAGTCTACACTATCAAAGGTTTAATAAAAATGGAAAATCAGTTGCTCAATTTAAAAAAGTGATTCAAATAAATAGTATTAAAAGACCATAAGGTCATAGTATATTCCTTTTTCTTTTTCTATGTGTATATGTATGTGTCTGTATAGAGATTTATGTGTATATACCATATATATACATACATTTATTTACTTAAAATAGATACAGCTATTCAGTATTGGCCAACTGTGCATTTCTATAATTTTATCATGAAACAAAAAGTTCTTCACTGTATTTTTTTTTTCTTTGTGGGAGATCAAACCTAGGGTGTCATGGATGCCAGGCAAGTGCTCTACCAGTGAGCCACATGCCCACCCCTAAAGTATTCTTGTACTCATAGATTTCAATTAATGACTGGGAAAGGAGATAAAAATGATTCAGTTTAATCCTTTAAGAACACCTTGGACAATGGTGGGTTTTTTTTGTTTCGTTTTGTTTTTATCACCGACTAGTCTGAGTATATTCTACAATGAAGATTTGGGACAAAACATAAATTAGTTTATATTTATTTAAAGGTTAAATAATTATTAGATGAGTAGTACATATAAACCACTGTGCTCAGTTTTGAAGAAAATATTTTTAAATGTGAAATCTTATAAAAATAGAGTTGCGACACATTTTCTATGAGTACTGAACATGAATAAACAAAGGCTATATACAACCAGTAAAACATTCAATCCCATATCAGTACTTATTTCCAAAATAATAAATAAGATCCATTTTAAATAGGCCTTTTAATATTTTAAGTCAGTCACCAAAAATAGCTTATCTGTTATAAGTGCCTAAAAATAGCAAGGGTTCAGGTTTGCTCTAGACTGGGTCTGGAATTACCAGCATTCAATCCAGAAACAGTCAACCCGAATGAACAAATAACACATACACACACACATGCAAAATTCCTGGGACTACCTACAATCAAGTCTGTTGTGGGAATTAGAAGGGTGACTTAAAAGTATTGAGTGAATGATCACTCACAAGATTTCTCTAAATGAATATTAACTGCTAAATTACCCTTTTAGGAGTGAACATGAATGCAAAATTATGCTGCAAAGGACCAAAAATTATGTATGTAGTAAAATATGGTAACAGCCAACACTTAGAGGTAAATGCTGAAATTGAATAAAACTTAATCGGTATTATTACCTCCTTTTGGAGGACTTTTTTTCAAATCACCCTCAAAAACAGGATGCTCACTTATTTGTGCCTCATCTGCGGCTTATATACACGTTCATCATAAAATCTGCACCATTTTCATGCAATACTGAACTGTAAGGTCCTTGATAGCAGGAGTGAGCTGTTTTATATCTTTAGCACCTAGTACAGTGTATGATAGACTGTTGAAAGATTCATCCTAATAGGCATACACTCCCCATCCAATTCATATGTTAAAATAAATCAGACTTGTAAAAAAAAAAGCACTGAAAAATGATAGTAAATTTTTATACTGGGTGTTTGTTTGTTTTGTTTTTGTATGAGGGATTGAACCCAAGGGCACTCAACTACTGAGCTACGTCTCGTTGAGTTGCTCAGGGTCTTGCTAAATTGCTGAGGCTGGCTTTGAACTCACAATCCTCCTGCCTCATCCTCCCAAGCAGCTGGGATTACAGGCCTGCACCACCGCGCCCGGCTTATATTGGCATTAATTAATATAAATGCTGATCGGGAAAGCAATGACAGCCTGGGAAGTCACCAAGATGGAGGAATAAGAAACAGCAACCCTCCCCAACACCACCACACAGATGCAAACCAAAAAAAAAAAAAACCTTCGAAGGGTTCAAGGGTCCTTTTAAGAAACTATAACAACACAGTGGCGCAAAAGAAGGCAGAAAATGCCTATAGAAAGGCCTATGGGTGGATCTGGCATACCTGAAACACCAGTGGACCGCTAGAAACAAAGAAGTAAGGCGGGAATTTTTGGTTTCGTCATGTTGCTGATGCCACCTCCTGATTCCCGAGTGATGCAGGGAAAGTTCACACACCAAACGCGAGCGCTTCGCAGCTGTGCGTCCACCCATAGCTTAAACGCTGGATTTACCCTCTCGGTCAACTGGTTCGCACCCTGGCTAAAACCAACGCTGCTTTGTCCGTGCCCTTGCTCCGCACAGCAGTTCAGTGGGCACTCAGGAACCTGGACTCTAAACATGCGTCAGACATGGAGTCCCCACCATAGACTGTTATGACTCGCACCAGGTTTGTGCCAAGGTCTCTCTGCGCATGCCCGCACTGCACACATAAACTCAGCAAACACTGAGTCAGAGCCTAAGTTATGCTGCAGACCATCTCTATAGAGGCACTGTAGCCACCCACAGCTGACACACCAGAGCGATCATCACAAGCTAGCTCCCACTCGACCGAATCAAGTTTTCTTTGCGCATGCGTGCACTCTGAACATCGTCTCAGAGGCCAGTGAGCGATTCTCTTCCCCGCCCCCTAGTAGCTTTGTGTGTGTATGGGAGGGGTGCTTCCCATCTCCGCCTTTTTTCACAAGCACACGCGCCTTGCATACCATCACCAATGTGACATCTGAGTCAAGTAAGAAATCCCCGCTGCAGGCGACTTACAGTATTGGATCTCTACAATTGTCAACACAGACCTCAGCTGACAAGAGACAGTGTAAACGCTATCACTGTAGCCTACCCAATCATTGCTTTCACATTCAGGCCATCATGTCTGGAAGGGAGGACACCACCACCAAATATTCAAATATGGATTTTAAGGCAAAAGAAATAATACCAACTCCCACCTTAATAAACTCTGAAAGGCAAAGGTCTAATACTGCCTTCCTTTGAAATTTTTCAACATGGGGATAAACAATT
Source organism: Sciurus carolinensis (assembly GCF_902686445.1). Lineage (NCBI taxonomy): Eukaryota > Metazoa > Chordata > Mammalia > Rodentia > Sciuridae > Sciurus > Sciurus carolinensis. Next base: position 111,005,927 of record NC_062232.1, on the reverse strand, counting down.
TTTTATTCCTTTATTTTTGGTGCCAAGAAGTGAACCCAGAGGTGCTTAATCACTGAGCCACATCCTCAGCTCCTTTTATTTTTTATTTTGAGATAGCATCTCACTAAGTTGCTTACAGCCTTGCTAAATTGCTGAGATTGGTTTTGAATTCGAAATCCTCTTGCCTCAGCCTCCCTAGCTGCTAGAATTACGGGCATGCACCACCACACCCGGCAAAACAATTTTATCTTTTCAAAAATATATTTAGTTGTACAGGGACACAATACCTTTATATAATTCATTTATTTATATGTGCTGCTGACGATCAAACTTAGTGCCTCACACATGCTAGGCAAGTGCTCTATCACTAAGCTGCAACCCCAAGCCTAACAATTTTATTTTTAAAATAATTTAAAACCCAACCTAAGCCAGAGTTTTCTACCTAATTATTCATTTTCTTTATTTTTAATTTTTTAAATATTTATTTGTTCTCTTTAGTTATACATGACAATAAAGTCTATTTTGACATATTTATACAAACATGGAGTATATCTTATTCTATTAGGATCTCAATACACCTCAGGAGGTACATGATGTTAAGATTCACTGTGGTATATTTATACATAGGAAAGTTATGCCAGATTCATTCCACTGTCTTTCCTGTTCCTAATCCCTCTCCCTTCATTTCCCTTTGTTTAATCCACCATAGCTATTTATTCTATACATTTCAATGGACACAAATCCTGACTTCTACCTGTGGAACCCAAGAATTCTTGAGTTTTACTAAACAAAGAGTTTTCTGTTATGCAGTAACATCTCCATCTGCTGGAACTTTAGGCGGCTGCTAATTACGTGATTTTGGGACCAACAAAAAAAAAAATCCAACTTCAGCAGGGGGCAGGTATTACTTCATTTTATTCCATTTTAACAAAAAGTTGGTTCCCTATATCCATGAGTTCCATATTCAAGATTCAACCAACTGTGGGTCAAAGATATTTGGAAAAAATAAAACCTCTCTACTGAACGAGTACAGACTTTTTTTTGTCATTATTCTGTAAATAATACAGTATAACAACTATTAACATAGCATTTACAATGTATTACAGAATAATCTAGAGGTGATTAGAAGGATATACACAGGTTTATACAAATACTATGTCATTTTATATGGTTGAGCATCTGAGAATTTTAGTGTCTTGGGAAGGAGGGCCTGGAACCAATCTCCTGGGGATAATGAATGACTATATTTATCATGTGCTTGAGATGTGCCACACTCTGTGCTGTGATAAAGAAACCAAGACTATTTAAGCTAAACTGCCTGCTATCAAGAAAGCTCACAACCTGATGGAAGAGAGAAATGCAACCACCATAACTCAATGGAATAAGAGACATAAAATTTTCATCAATTCTGAGATTGAGACAGAATGGACTATTGAAAAGAGTGTGTAGGAACCAAGGTGGATGGCTTTTTCCTGACAAAGGATATGTCTCAAGAACCAGTTGCTCCATTTCAAATGCTCCTCCACTGAACCAAAAGTTTGGGTATAGAACAGGATACAGCAGAGTATGGAGATGCATTCGGGATATGGTTGCTAAATCTAACAACAGTTTATTTGGCACTATAATGGCTCTGGATTATGCCCGAAGGCCAAAGACTGCCAAATCCCAATTTGAGACATTGCTTTTCAAAAACAAAATTTTAAGGAAGAGGAAGAAAAACATAATGAGAATACCTTATGACTTAAATGGTATAGCACACACATTACCTTTAAATACGACCCATAGTATTTTGTTACATATGAGCTGTCACATTGACTCAAAACAGTTATTTCTTGTTGAATGTCTTCTATTTCATCTTCAGCTTCCTCAAGGTCAATGATTTTAATAGCAACGACTTGCTGAGTACGGTTATCAATTCCTTTGAAAACTTCTCCAAATGAGCCTTTTCCAATGCGTTCTAATTTTGTGAACAGTTCTTCTGGATCTGCTATATTATTCTATGGGGAGGATGGAAGAAAGAACACAAATGATTGTTTTAATGAAGAAAATGAATCACAGAAGACAAAAACACTTTTTGTATAGGTTTCGCTTTTTATTATTTTTTAATTGTATGTATTTGCTGAGTATGGAGTGATCATTTAACACATATACAATGTATAATGATCAAATCAAGGTAATTAGCATTTTCATTTCATTGAACATTTATCATTTCTTAATTTTTTTAAAAGTCTACCAACTCCTTTGATTCTTCTCCACATTTGTTTTGTTAGAACAACTGTAATCTCAAACAGTCAGCTGGTCCACATTCTACTGGATCGCCCACCCCAAAAGGATTTAGCTGATCGTGCTACCACAAACAATCCCGTACAGCAAATGTCGGAGGTCTGCCAAAAGATTAAATATATTTTGGAACAAAGCAGAGGCTTATAAACAGTTTGAACATTAATACAAATGTAAGAAGAGTTATATAAACATTCTTCCCGGTTGTGGTGGCCCATGCCTGCAATTCCAGTCACTAAGGAGGCTGAGGCAGGAGGATTGCAAGTTCGAGGCTAGCCTCAGCAAATTAGTGAGACCCTCTCAAAATAAAAAATGACTGGGGATGTAGTTCAGTGGTAGAAAACCACTGTGTTCAGTCTCCAGTAACTAAAATAATAATAAAATGATATTCTCTCAATATTACCCTTGAACTCTCCTCTGTCCCCAACTCAGACATCACAATCCACCAACCCATAATTCCAAGCAACAAAAAACACAAAAGATTTCTAGTTCTTTTTTTAAAATTTAGGATCCTATTTATGTGAAATGTACTCATCAATGGCTGAAATGTTTTTTGTCTTTTTTGGTAATAGCTATTCTAACTGGGGTAAGATGATACCTTATTGTGGTTTTGACTTGCATTTCCCTGATATCTAATAAAGCTGAGAGATTTTTCATAAATTTGTTGGCCATCTGAATTTCTTCTTTTGAGAACTTTCTATGCACATTATTTAGGATCCTATTTGTGTGAAATGTTCTCATCAATGGCTGAAATGAGATTCTGTGCCTTTATTAAACACGCTTCTCCATGCTGGGGAATGAAATCTACCAAAATATGCTAAGTCCACATATGAATATATCACAATGAATCCTGCTTACATATATAATTACAATGTACTAATTAAGATAGTAATAATAATAATTGAGAGATCCGTAGAGTAGAGGAAGCAGATCAGGGGAGGGGAGAAGGGAAAGAAAAGGTACTGGAGAATGAGATTGATTATATTGTTAATGTGCACATATGAATGTGTATAATGAATCCCACTATTATGTATAATTTTAATGCTCCAATAAAAATATTAAAAGAACTCCTCCCCAAAAGAACAGGAAACAAAAGCAAAATTATGCAAATGGAATTATATCATACTAAGAAGCTTCTGCACACCAAAGGAAACAAAGTTAAGAGACTTTGCAGCATACAACTTTGAATTAGAATTTTGCTCCCACAAGACAATCCTTTTATACTTCTTCAACCTTCACTATTAAAGACATACTTCTGATCAAGTAGCATCTCAAGATGTCCAAGCCTTCCCCAAAGAGCATATTATTAAATTATTCTTAAGTACTTTATTAGTCTAAAACTTTGAGTTCTGCCACAATATAGGAGGATGCAACTTAGTACTGGTGAGTTGAATTATAATCAATTTGTCAATTGAACCTAAAATATCTGTTCATTTTCTATAATTTTACCTAGTTTTACCTTATCACCAGTTTCAGGAGACAATTATGGAGTTAACATGTCCCTTATATCTTATTATTAAAGAGGCCATTAAGGTTTATTTTTCTCTTACCAATTTCTTTGCTCCATGGTTACCAAATAGACACACTACTACTTTAGTAACCTGGTTCCTTTTGAGGTAACTTCAAAACATACTACTGCTTTTAGAGAATTTCATCAAGTTCTTTTTTAGTCTGCCTTAAATACAGTTTGCACATGATGTATTTTACCTTATAAGCTTCCCCCATTCTCCTTAATTGGATTTTTTCCCTTTCTAAAACATGCACATTCCATGTCAGAGACTCTTTGACACTGCAAGCTATGTGTGCGTCCTCACCTACCTTCAGTATGCACATGAAACAAATACACCTTGAGAGTCCCATATGGTCTTTAAAAAAATAACTTTAAGATTTCCAGTATGTTGCAAATGCCTCTTAAGGCTCTTCAGGGCTCACATTTTGTTGCAATATCTTCTCAAAAACACAATTTCCTTGGTGTCCTCTTTTATCAAGCTATTATGTGTAATTTCATTGTGATCACTACTTCATTACACAGGGTAGTGATCCCACATTTACCTCTTCCTACTTTTGGTGATGGTTTTTGTTTTTCTAGTGCCCTGTGGTAAAAATTTCTACCAAATACCTTGATAATGGGTTCACTTCTGTATAACTTCCCAAATTCAGTGAAGTTGGACAGTTTTCTAAAAAATGAGTCAGGCTGTTCTGATACAACAAAACCATTCTAAAGTTTGGAAATACGCTATTGATGAAAAATACATACACCTTTTGATAACACGCTCTGGGAAGTGTATATTCATTAACTCTGTAACAAGAATCTTCTGTTGTTAAGAAACAAAAATTAAATCCTAATCTTCCTAATTAGTGTTTTAGAAGGATTTAACTGGAACAATCAACCCCAGGGAGGATACAGCTGTTCCTTGCTTTCTATAATAAATGGATTCCGGCAAATATGTAAATCAAAGATTTAAAAATCAAGTCACATTCTGCATTTTAAGGAAGCTCTGAAGTAAATCCTAACTCATCAGTATACTTTAAGATTTTATATCAAGGAATAGCTAGTTGTAGACAGAAAAACCCATCATTTACACAATGTATTTTACTTCCTCCTCTTTTATTTTGGGTCTAAAACTTATGCAAAACATCATCTGTGGAGTGAAAGGAATCATGAAAATAAGTTTTCTCTAGCATAACTTTACTTCTCTAAGTATTCAAGGGATAGAGATTCCTGCTCAATTTACCAATTTCTGAATCCCTGATAGATAACAACCTAGTTCTAATTCCCCCTTCAGCATTTTAAGCCAAGGTATCCTAAGTATCTTCAAAAACACAGATTGCCTTCTTGTTTTTAGTACAAGGGCAAAAGTCAAGTAAATAAATGGTAATCATCCCAAATAATGCAAATACAAAACATCCACATAAAGATGCTGGTTTGTGCCAGGTGTGGTGGTACAAGTTTATAATCTCTAGATTATAGCTAGAAGTGTAGCTCAGTGATAAAGCACTCCTAGGTTCAATCCCTACTACCAATCAAAAAAGGAAGAGGAGGAGGAAGGGGAGGGAGAAGGGGAGAGGTGTGTACAATCATTCCCATTACTCTTGGAGACTAGAAGAAAATCAAGTCAGTGCCCTCTATACCCTAAATCTAATATTCTTTTAAGAATATTAGAATTTCTAAATGTTTCTATTTCTGTTGCAAATTAAAAGGTACTATTCTGTTTGCATTGCTTTCTCAAAGCCACAGCCCAAGTACGTGTTGTAAATTGTCAAGCAGCAAATACAACCTAAGAAAACTTCATACTGATTTACAACTAATGGTAGATGATTTCAACAAGCCCCATAAATGTGGGTCTGTAAAAGTGGAAACCTCACAGATCCACCTCAGAACATTCACATTAATTCTCTGATCTGCTTTACCTATTCAGATTGGCTTCAATATGCATCCTTTACTATAACAAACTTAAATCATAGAAGGTATTACCACTAAAGAACTATTCAGTAGGAAATTACTATCAAGAAGCCTAAAAGAGGAAATATTTTATGGTGATCATCTTACTTTTCTTCTATGGAAAGTCAGAGGCAGATGGAAGGAGGTTTTTTGGATTTTCAAACAATATTTTCTTTTTTATTAGAGCATCGTAATTTTACATAGCAATTGGGTTCATTCTAAATGGATGAATTTTTTATAATTTAGTTGTTGATGAACCTTTATTTATTTATATGTGGTGCTGAGAATCGAACCCAGTGCCTCACACATGCTAGGCAAGTGCTCTGCCCCTGAGCCACAACCTCAGCCCATGAATGGATGAATTCTTAAAAGTTCTCTAAGTGCTCACCAATTTTGGCTGTGTATTAGAATCACATGGATAACTTTAAGAATGCAGATACCCAGGCTTCATCCCAAAATTATTGATTTGTATATTTGATACTGTAGTCCCATGAGTATTTTTGAAAAGTGACCCAGATGATTACTATGTAGTCATTTTGGCATCAGTCTTGAGAACAACATTTGGAAAACACAGAGCAGACAGATGTGAAATTTGTATTCTTGATTACAGGAAACACATTATCCTTATTTTTCCCAGACAAGCATGAGGGTCTCTCTAGTTCTGTACACTAAGTAAACAACTTGGAGATTAAAATAAAACCAAGAAACTGAGAATGGTGGTGCACGGCTAAAATCCCAGCGACTCAGGAGGTTAGGGCAGAAGGGTCATAAGTTCGAAGCCAGCTTCAGCAACCTAGCAAGGCCCTAAGAAACTTAACAAGACCCTATCTCAAGATAAAAAAAAAAAAACTAAGAAGACTCTCCAGGATATATAAAGAACTCAAAACACTTACCACCAAAAAAACAAAAACAAAAACAAAAACAAAAAAAAAACAATCAAAACATGGGTTAAGGAACCGAACAGACATTTCACAGAAGAAGAAATACAATCAATCAAGAAACATATGAAAAGTGTTCATCATCCCTTACAACTAGAGAAATGCAAATCAAAACTACTCTAAGATTTTATCTCACTTCAGTCAGAATGGCAATTATCAAGAATACAAATAATAAGTGTTGGCGAGGATGTGGGGGAAAAGGTATACTTACACATTGTTGGTGGGACTGCAGATTGGTGCAACCACTATGGGAAGCGGTATGGAGATTCCTAAGAAAACTTGGATTGGAACCACCATTTGACCCAGTCATCCCACTCCTCAGTTTACACCCAAAAGGACTTAAAATCGGCATACTACAGTGACACAGCCACATCAATGTTCATTGCTGCTCAATTCACAATAGCTGAACTATGGAACCAACCCAGGTGTCTTTCAACAGATGAATGAATAAAGAAAATGAAGTACATATACACAACAGAATATTACTTAGCCTTAAAGAAGAATGAAATTATGGCATTTGCAGGTAAATGGATGGAGCTAGAGAGTATTATGCTAAGTGAAATAAGTCAATCTAAAAAACCAAAGGTTGAAGGTTTTCTCTGATATGTGGATGGTGATCCATAGTGGGGAGTGGGTAGGGAGGGATAAAGAACTTTGGATTATGCAGAGGGGAGTGAGGGGAGTGATGGGGTGGGGATAGAGAGTATGGTAGAATGAGTCAGACATTATTACCCTATATACATGTATGTTACACTACAGGTGTGATTCTGCATTTAGAAGAATAAAAAAAAGAATCAACATAGCAGGCTGGGGTTGTACCTCAATGGTAGAGTGCTTGCCTAGCATATGTAGAGGCACTGGGTTTGATTCTCGGCACTGCATATGAATCAAATAAATAAAGTAGAGGTCCATTGACAGCTTAAAAATACTAGAAAGGGCTGGGGATGTTGCTCAGTGGTTAAGTACCCCTGAGTTCAATTCCCAGTACCAAAAAAAAAAAAAAGAGGATTTGAGGATTTGATACTTACGTGTCTGTGCCTATGCTTTAAAATCAAGTCTCCAACAATACAAAGGATGCATTTCTAAAGTTATCACTTATTGTCAATACTAGAAACATAATATTTGTCAAAACACAAGCAATATAACTCATGCTTTCTTGGTGCAGCATTCTTAAACATTGCTTTTACTCAATATAGCCTATTATATTCTACAGGGTGTATAACAGGTTAGGATGTGATTGGTGATAGAGTTTTGAGTTTAAGAGCCAACACTGATGAAGAATAAAATTAAGATCTAGTTAGCAGTAGAAAATGGGTCCAAATTGTAGAGGGTGACATTAGGAATGGGTGACCAGATCAAACAAGAAAATTGTAGACAGAATTAGAATTAAAAATTTATTTTGTCCAGGGATTGAATCCAGGATGCTTAACCACTGACCCACATCTCCAGCCCTATTTTATGTTTTACTTAGAGACAGGGTCTCACTGAGTTGCTAAGTGCCTCGCTAAGTTGCTGAGACCAGCTTTTAACTGTCAAAATCCTCCTGTCTCAATCTCCCCAGCCGCTGGGATGGCAGGCGTGTACTACCTTGCCTGGTCAGAATGAAAATCTTGAAAGCCAAAGGTGGGGACAAATATAAGGTAAAGAATCTGTTTCCCTGAATCTAAGGTAGCTAAGACCTCTAATCTGGGCCTGAGTGAAAACATAGTAAATTTAAGGAAGAGACAAGAGTTTGTTCAGAGGATTTGATCAGGGAGGATTCAGCTCAGACATTCTTAAGGAACCGGCAAGGTACAAAAGTCAAGCAGAGCAAGGCTGAATTCATAGTTTTGCATTTACATCCCTTTTTTAAATCATTTTTAGATGTTGATAAGAATTTTTTTATTCATTTATTTATATGTGGTGCTGAGATCTGAACCTAGTACCTCACACATGCTAGGCAAGCGCTCTACCACTGAGCCACAACCCCAGATGCTTGCCTCCCTACCTTAATGAAGCCCATGTGATGAATCCTCTCAGCTATAAGTTTTTGCTTTTAACAAAGGTTGGCCTGTCTGAGTACCCATCAGTGATTCCCTGATAAGGAGGGACATGACAGAGAATGATGAGCAAAGAGTGCGCTAATGATATCAAGGCTTAAGGAGGAAAACCTCTTATTCCCTTCAGATTCTCAAGTTGTAATACTAGGACTGACATACAGTGAACAAAGGGTACCCTAAAAATCACAGAGAGTAACTAAAAACTTCAGCCTAACAATGCATTAAAATCTAGACATACATCTAATTAGCTACCTATTTAAATCACTCAGATTAGGTCTCCCAAGCTGGAGATGAAATGCTTTTCTGGGTGACTCCCACATCTATACCATTACCTATCATTTAACAAGTAGAATGCATATTAACAAAAACCATCCTTTGGGCTGGGGATATAGCTCAGTTGGTAGAGTGCTTGCCTCACAAGCACAAGGCCCTGGGTTCAATCCTCAGCACTGCAAAAAAACAAAACAAAACAAAACCAAAAAAATCATCCTCTACTGGATCCATGAGCCTCATATTAAATTACTGTTTTATTATGATCACCTATATTAAAATATATTTGCTCTAGGAACATTGCTTAAAAATGTTCTTGAGTGTTTCCTAACCAAGATATTCCATAAAGAAAAAACGTTTAAAATCATGTTCCTCTTAGCACTGCTGAGTTCAAGACCACAGGACACCATCTTTTTCAAGTGCTGGATATCATCCTGCACAACTGCTTTCTCCCTCAGTCATAGACATTTAGAGTCATAAGGAAATACATATACCATCCAATCCAACCCCCTATCACTACCATCAACAACAATGCTTGTTATGTATGTCTTAAAATAATATCACCAAAGTTATAAAATTTAAGGTTATTTATGTCAAAATGATGGTAAAGGAAGAGAGAGGTTAAGAATGAATACATAGTCTTGGAATTAAACAAATTACAGACTCTTTGAGATGAACAGGACTTAGAAAACATCTTATCCAAAATCTATTTTCCCTAACAGAGAAAGAAGTAGCGTAGAGAGATTATAAATTCTTGAAATATATAAGACAGTTAACCAGTGGCAAAACTCAAACTTGAAACCAGAGTTCCTGATTCTTATGTCTAAAGTTCCTTTGCCACGGCTTAGATTTGTAACCTAAAACTATACTCCCTTTTGCTATAAAACCAAAATTATTTCCATCATAAACAGATCACACAACTGTCCAATGTCTACTTTGTAATATCCCAACATTTAAAGTAGAAAATTTGAAACTTGAAATAATTTTTAAAAACTTAAAATAGGACTTTCCTATTCTCCAAATGACGCAATTTCTTTATTTTTAGACAGTGATAAAAGTGCATGTATTTATCATGCTTACAATACTGTTTTGAAGTATATATACATTTTGGCATGGTAAAATTAGGCAGTTGTCATTTTAGTGGTGAGAACACTTAACATCCAGTTTCTTAGCATTTTTAATACCTTTACTTTGTTTATTTATTTTTTATGTGATGCTGAGGATTGAACCCAGTGCCTCACATGTGCTAGGCAAACGCTCTACCACTGAGCCAAAACCCCAGTCTCTCTTAGCATTTTTTAAGACAATGTATTGTTACTAACTATATCCACCATGTTGTGCATGTAGATGTCTTGAACTTACTCCTCCTAAGTGAAAGTCTGTACCCATTAATCCATCAGTTGCCAGAACATGGATGAACCTGGAGGGTGTTATGTTACGTGAAATAAGCCAGAGACAGAAAGACAAATACTGCGTGATCTCACTGATACTTGGAATCTCAAAATGTGGCTCTCATAGAACTAGAGTAGAATGGTGGCTACCAGGTCCTGGGGCACTTGATGGAGGCAGGTATCAGGGAGATGTTGGTCCAAATGATATAATTTCTTACAATTTTCAAATCACTGTATAATTGGCTGACCCTTGTCCATGTCCATAACTACCACATATTTCAGATTAGAATCCTAATGAAAAGTAATCTGTAAGTACCTTGACTTTCTGTCAAAGTTACTATATTTGGCCTATTTTTTGTTTTCCCTGTCAGTAACTAGACTGGAATCTGCTAGTTTCTAGAGTGTAGGAGGCAAAGTAGCACTGGTATTCCATATCGTAATTCCCATAGGATGCAACGTCAGGAAGCCACTGGCTCCAATTCCAGCCCTATCAGTGATTTATTGTAGACTTGAGTAACCCTTTAACACTAAGGTTTTCAGTTCTGCTCATTAAAAAGTCCCACAAATCAATGAATTTGTCCAAAAATAAAAATAGTATCTAACATCAATTATTAATCTTGTGCCATTTCATGTGGGACTAGAATTGTTTAAGTGACTGTGTGAATGCTCAGATTAATTATGAGAAGGATAAAATAAACTCCCCATAAATATGTCTAAACTCTTGGAGAATATGATGTTAGAAGAGAGTTGGTTTACCATTCATAACCTCAGGTTCATGTTACAAGTATCTGATAAAATTTTATGGATTCCTTAAGAAGAGACCCCCGTGATTTATATTCCTGAAATAAAATGCTTAGTTTCACTATATTTTGCATATGACAGAATAAGAACTAAGATAAAATTTAAGTATATCTGTGTATGTTTCAAATTATACATGAAGAACTTGGCAAGAGGTCAGATTCTTTTAGGTGGTCAGTAATGAAAATTTGTATTTCCATGTTTATAAGAGCTAAATAATATTTAAGTGTATAAAGAAAATGTCCTCAGTTTATTTTTGTAGTTTACTCACATTTTTCCATCTTTCTCAAAGGTTATTATAACTTGTCTTTGCATCATAGTGTAGCAGTCAAATTGCCAGATTTTACATATGTGCAATGAGATAAATGAAATTTAGTCAGAAATACAGGTATAACAACTCTGGGCTTCCTTGTGGTCATCAACAACATTCGATCAACTCACAGTTGAGGCCCTTTCTGTACTCACTTGCTTAAAGGGCAGAGTTTTGAGATGGATGAGGCCAGCCCCGCCACTGTGATCCTAATGACAATGCATGAAGTCAGAGGTCTCACACAGCATTGTTGTGTACTCTTAAAGCAACCATTTAAACTTTGAGCAATATTATGCACAGCAACAAGAAAAATGTGTTCATAAAGCAGAAATACAATTAAATGTATAAGTACTTTTTCATCTCGCCTTTATTTTATTATGCCCATTTTTAAATGCATCTCATTAGCAAAAATACTTAGAATGCAAATATTTTAGTACAGGATAACTTCATTAAAATTATTACCAAAGGTTTTGACATAGCTGTATGAATAACATAGCGGTTTGAGGAGTTTCCCCTGATTAGCAATTGTGATTCCACTTCATCTTTAAGAACAAAAGAATAATTGATAATATTCCTTCATCTTAATTCCTCCTACTCAAGAGAGGATAGAAGAAGAGCTTCCTCTCTGCCTCCTAACTTGCATCCTTCTCTTTACTCAAACTCAGATCACAAGAACAATGAAGCCAGCAGGAGCCATTCTCTTCTTTAGGGATGTAAAGAATGCAGTTCTTTACATATGTTTGTAAGACAGTTCAGTTTACAATGGGGTAAAGCAGAATGAGACATTTCTTTGACTCTATTGTCACTTTACCACATACCATATTTTTCTAAAGAAAGATGAAAATATAGAAAGAATGAGAAGAGATTTAACCAGACCTTCCCCCATATTAGAAATCCCCAAGCAAGAACCCAAGTCGTAACAGGCAGCACTTTTATTAATTCCATTTCCCACATATGGAGGTCTTATATCCCTGTTATTTTAATTTAGACTAGAAATATCAGATTATTTTGTTCAGCCAGGTAAATCATCCTTGGATCTAAGACCTCTTAAATTAAAGGAAATAACAAATTTTGTCTTTTTAACCAACTCCAGGATCTGAAGTTTCCTTAAACCTTTAATTACATCCAGGGGGAAGGAGAAGGAAACGTCCTGCAAACAATCACATTCTTCTCTCAATAAACCAAAAGTCAAGGCTATCATCACAATAAATGCTGGATGCAAATTCCATCGCATCATTTAGCTCATTTCTCTCTGACCTTACAGCCATTCCAAAGGAAAAAGGAGGTCTGGTTTCTCATAAGTATTACAGAGGTAAAGAGAGCAGAGAGGTCAGGCAAAATTGGCTTAATTTTGCTTATCCCGGAAATTGCAAGAAATCAGCGATTAAATGTCAGCTTCACCATCTGTATAATGAGGGAGAGAGGTGGACTCATGATCTCTAAATCGCTTCCTGTTCTAATGCTGTGTGAATCTGTGAAGTATTAGAAGGCAGATTCCTTTGTTCTCCTCCCTTTATCACCTACAGTCACCAAACCTAGTTTATATATAAATATATAATGTACCTTTTTTTGTACTGGGGATTGAAATCAGAGGCACTTCACCACTGAGTGAAACCCCCAGCTCTTTTTATTTTGAGAAAGTGCCTTGCTAAATTGCCAAGGCTGGTCTTGAACTTGTCAGCATCCTGCCTTGGCCTCCAGAGTCAATGAGATTATAGGTATGCACCATGGCACCCAGCCTTGTTTTGAAATGTAAGGTAAGGGATGAACTGGCATTGGCTCCTTAGTCAATTCTACAGTAGTACACAATAGCTAAAAGGAAAAGCCTATACTACCCTGCAGTTCCAGTAAGAAAATAAGAATCACTAGTATGCTGCATTCATGTCTCAACTCTGATATAGTAAAGAAGCAGGCCTAGAAGCCAAGGGTGGATGAAGAGCTGTACAATGCATGCATGAGTCAACTCTTAAGACTGATCTCTGTCCCTCATTCTGTCTTATTATATATGAGTGACTATCCCCAAGTCAAAAGGAGCCAAGAATTCAACAAATATAGGATATAAGTTTCCATTAGTCTTCCTGTCCTTAATCATGAAATAAATTCATTCAGAAAGTAAAGTATTCACAAAGTACAAGTTATACTTAATTGTAAAGACAACTTCGACATCCAACAAAATAAAATGCCTAAAGAGAAAATTCCAAGGATATCTTAACCATATCTCAAGTCCAATGCTTCAGTAGGTAGGAGCTTAGACACACAAAGTTAAATGCAATGCTTCATTAGGGAATGGCTCCACTCTTTTATTTTTGAACCTTTTACTCTCACCATTTACCCAATGTACTATATCTTCCGTCTACATCTGTAATATCTCCTCCATCTCTGAATGTCCTAGTATCTTTAATCAAAACAACAAAAACAAAACAAAACTTCCCAAGCGCCCAGGGGAATCAATTGCTACATCCTCTGCCCTTCCATAACCCTTTAGTCACACGTCCACTAAAGCACACATTTTATTTTGTTTGCAATCTCTTTCATTGTCACCTTTCTATCTTCAACAGTAAGATCATTAAGGATAGGGCTCTCTGTTTTGTTCAGTGCCAGGTACCCTCATGGTACCCTCTACAGTACTTTATACCTTGTGGCCCTTGGATGCCTGTGGGGTGTTTACCTGGAAGACTGCCTAAGATGAAATCTTTGGCATGAAGTTATCCTTTTATTTGCAATTTGATTTCTGACTTTGGTACAAGAGAGATTACATTTAATAAGCTAAAGGATGTTAAAATAGGTATGAAATTTTAAGTTGATCCCTATCCTCACACGTGATTAACATAATAAAAGCTTTCCAAACACCTGGAGATTTTTTTTCTTACAACTAGAGAGTTCATTAGGTTGCAAAACAGCAGTTCTTGAAATAATATGGAGCTTTACACAAACAAAAGATGGTAGTAGCCATAAGCATGCACGGGGCATATATCTGCAGTATATGCAAATCTGATTCTGGAAGCACATCTACAATCACAATTAACCAGGGCACATGACTACTGCATGTCCTGGAGCCATCTTGGATTTCATATTCTAATGTAAAGATTAGAGGTCTCCAAGAGCCACAATTTGCATTATTACTCTGCTGTACATGTCTTTTAATTTAGTTGGGCTAAACCCATGTAGAAATATACAATTCAACCTGGGGTCTGATTTAACCATGAATATTAGTGTTAAAATTAGAGGGATTATTACTGACTAGACAGGATGTTACATAAATATGGCCTGGGATTGGTAATAAGCCCTAACTATAAAATATTCATTCAGAAAAGGAGAAAAGGCCATATAATGAAAGGAAGACAAAGGTTCTGTTAATATATAAATGATAAAACAGGTATGCTAATTTATTCAGGCCATTATTTAATCAAACCCACACAGGGCACTTAAAAGTGATGGACAAATGAGAGCCCCATTTATGCTATCCATATTAGCGGGAAAATAAAAGGATGTCATTCTAGTACCTTTGGTTAGAATAATAAGCACCTTTGGTTAGATCTAAGGCAGCAGCCCGTTATAGCAAATATCGAACTATCATGGGTAATGTTATGGTGAATCTTTAGCACACTTATTAAAATGCATTGGATTAAAACAAAATTGATTTGCTCACTGCCTATCTTCCTTCTAGATGCAGAACTCCAATTAAAATCAATAGGTTTGAAGCTTGTAAGCACAGTACTAAATTATTAACACCATGAGTTCTTTTAGAAAATTAACACTGATTGAAAAAGTAGAATTTTACATAGACTTACCTTTTCATTCTTAATGAGAAAGTGGCTGCAGAATAATTTCCTTCCAACATTTTCCTCCTTAATCAAATCTATGCTCTGAACGAATTTAATCAAATAGTATTTGCAGTAGTTACCCAATGGAATCTTGAGACTAAGGAAAATTATCTCTTGGGTCCTGCTGGCTTTAACATTCTATGATCACAAGAAAATGATACTGATGGCACAAAGGCATCAATAGTAATATGATTTTAATCTTGGCAAGCACTAAGAATGGAGCTGAGGGGAGATTAGAGTGTACTCTAGAAGAAAGCTCTCTTTTAAGTTCAACAATCCACTTTTCATTTCCTCAAAGTGAAAAATATCATCGGAGTGTTTGATTATGTATGTATGTCTGTGTACAGGGCTGAAAGAATGCTTATTGTTATTTTTATAGCCTTCTTTAAAAGATTTGGAACAAAGCAAGATAGTAAATAAGTACACATTCTGATACTGTGTATTCTTGGAGCATGTGTGTGAAACCTACCGACCTAACCTAAGAAGACCACTACAAATGAGCATAAAAACTAGCTCTGTACTGAGCACATGATACACACCATTTACATGAGAAAGTAGCTTACATTAACTAGATAGGGGCTGGCTGGAAGATGATGATTTTATTATTCTTTCCTTTCATTTGCACAGGGAACACCATTCATTTTTTTATAAAGCCCTAAATATTGTCCTATTTCCATTTTCCCAAAGAATTGCAGCTTAGAAACTCATCTACATTTTACTATGAATTAATCTCCTCTGAAAGTTCCCCAACATTTCCTGAACTGAAAATTGTCAACCTAATCTCCATCCTGCCCCACACCCCACTGTCCTCCTCAATAGCAATCTGAATATGCTAATCTCTCTCTCTACAGGTAGATTCACAAGTTTTTACAACCACTGATCTGAGTTGACATTGCTGAAACCTGTTCACATTACTGAATTAAATGTCTGACAAATTAAATGTCCAAACAAAAGGGGAAATGTCACTGAATTATGAGATATCTGCTAACATGAGTTTAATCTTCTAATTTTTAAACAAATATCACTATTAACATAAAGCTATTTCCATGCTTTCTATACAAATATGGCAAAGTAAATACAATCCATTTTATTAGTTGACATTTATAATCCTTGTGTATTTAGCAATCAATTTAACAAAGCTGTAATTCTTCAATTAGGATGATCAACATCTGGTACCAAATTTGCATACATGTACAAAATCTGATGTATCTTTAAAAAATAAAAAGGCTATATGGTCTATTTAGGAACTTTAAAAGACAACATGATTTTAGAATTGGACGTGACCCTTATAAAACACTTGACTTTTTTTTATTTGATGATGAGTGATTTCTAGCTGTGGCTAGGGTGGGGAGGGCAATGACAAGTAACCTCAGGATGGAGACAAATGACAAAGTTCCTTAATTAGTTCTTGACTTGCCATCGCCAAAATAAGCTTGATGAGCAATTCGAAGAAATTAAAATGCTTGGAGCAGTGTCTACCCAAAAAGATCTGTGATCTACAACTTGAGCTGACTTGTACCCTATCATTTTACAGTCCTACCCAGAGAGAAAGTACCATTCACCAAACAAATCCTCACTGCCCACCCCAAAAGAACTTAAAAAGCACTTTGAAAAATACGACCTCAAGAACTCCCTTTGTCCTTTCTTGCCTCAGCTAATTTTTTCCCTCCCTTTCTTTCCCTTCATCACATTCAGCTACTCAGGGATGCCTCTTCTGACCATCTCTGCAGTCAAGCTTGACTCATCTCTCCTGAGTTTCTGCTCAGGCTGCTAAGGAGCCACTGACAGCTCTCAGCAGATGAGTGAAAAAATAAATGCTGTGTTTCAGGCAATTCCATCATGTCTGCAGGCAGCCTTGACTCTACTTAGTGATAAAGGCCAGAATGGCATGATAAAAGAAGGGATGATGCCTGACACTTTCTGGGGAAAATTGCTGATAGAACTTCATGATTAAACATGGAGAGAAAGGAAATCAGCAGCAAGTTACAAATAATGCCTGCCGGTCGGTCTTCTTTTCCCTTGATAATTTTGTGATTCACCAATACATGTTTTATGGCCTGGTGCCTCTCCCACTAAATCAAGCAGTTAAGTGGCATTTGGTAGAGCCTGATTATTTCATGTGCTATGATCTAATAATTTTAATGCATTTTGATTAAGCATTATTCTCCTTACTGCTGACAAGGTACCTGAGATGTTAATTGTAGGGTGAGGACACTTACTCAGTACAAGGAGGAAACAAATGTGATTATATCTGACACTTAACACTCGCTATTCACTTTCCTTCTCTAATAGATACGGCTGTTTAATTTAAAATACTGATAAAGGCAATTAATGCCCTCTCCTTCCCTCCCTTAAATTCCTTTATAAAATTCATCCACTTTTATTTTCTTTCTCTAGAAACTGAGAAAAATATTAAAATGTATCCTTACACAAACACAATTTATCATTCATTATCATTACCAATAGAATTTGCCATGTAATTCAATGGTTAAAATTTTTCTTCAAAAAGCAGACAAGAATACATCTACATATTTAGTATAATCTGGGGTCTTTCCTTGAATTCAGCTTTACAATACTGGGACCCATATGCAAGTCAGTTCCATTAGTAAAGAGAAAAACTTATCTATTTTCATACTATATCCCTAGCCTACCATAAAACCCCTTCTTTCTTCAGAGTAGCAATTCTCAGTTGAGTTCAAGGTTCTAACGTAGGAGTCAGGAAACTTTCTATATAGGGCCAGATAATAAATATTTTAGGCTTTGTGGGTCAGGTATACTCTGCAGTCTCTGAGTATCACATCTTCTTCTTCTTCTTCTTCTTCTTCTTCTTTTTCTTCGTAGCAATTCTTGAAAAGTATAAAAAAATATATATTTTTAGCTTGCAGGTCACCTACGAACAGGATACAGCCAGAATTCTGCCCTTGGCTGTAGTTTGCCAACTGTCACCATAAGGAATCCACTATATGTAATAAATTAACTGCTATTGTAGTGCATCTAGAATTGGTCTTTAGTAATGTATCCTTCTTGGGAGAATTGAGAAAAGAATTATTCGAATCATGTTCCCTGTTTAATGGTTCAGATGAAGAATCCTGGTTGAGGGAGTGTGAGTTAGATTAACAAATCTCCAAACACACTACTGAAAAAACGGGGAGGATTATTATTTTCAAAAACATAGACATTCAAAGATATTTACAAGGGAAAACTTAAAAATCTAAATTTCAAACAACTTTCCTTCTATCTGAAGCATAAGGCAAACATTATAGCCTTAATATCTCTTAGTAGAAAATTAATTACACAGAGTCAAAAAATAATTACACATTAATTGCCTCAGTAGAAATTGAATTACATCTAATTCAAAATTTGCCTGGAATGGGTAACAAATCCCTTTGATATATAAACAGATGAGTGTTACTTGTTTTACAAATAATAATCTAGTCTTACTTCCTGAGCAGGATCCCCCAAACTCACAGTTTTCTATGCAATCTCCTCACTTCAATTTGAGGAGTGGCTTGCAGGCATTATTTCAAAGAATATACTACATACTTCATCTTAGCAGGTAGGAAGAAATAATTTGGTGTCATACTGTGGAAAACAAATATTCTAGCTTGGAAAACATCTGACCATATTAAATAAGAATATTCTTTTATAATGAACACATCTTCTTTTCAGATAATGGAGTTTTTTTTTTTTTCCTGGGGTCTAAAATGGCTGGGGGTGTAGTTCATTGGTACAGCATTTGTCCAGCATGGGCAAGGTCCAGAGATCCATCCCCAGCACCACAAAAATAAATAATTAAATAATTTAAAAGTCTAAACCTGTGCCTTACCATTCAACCAGGATCATCACTTACACTGTAACTGCATAACATACTCATCAAAAATACACACCAGAGCAATCAAATTAAAATGCATCCAGTTAAACAGACTGACCCAAAACCCAGGCAGGTAAGTAGACAATGGGAGAGAACTGGGTCTGCCTTGCAACTTGAAGCTGCTATAGCCCCTGGACAGAAAGCAGTGGTTTTTGTTTTGGTTTCTTTTTCTCAAACTAAGAAGACATTTATACCTTTTAAACCACCAGAAAGTTAAAGTCAGTAATAGAAATAATATTTAACACCCATAAGTGTTCTTAGAAAATATAGTGAATTGGATTACTAGTACTTAAAACTCTTTTCTCGGCCAAAGCAGAAATCAAATGGTGCTAAAAAGTCATTAGGCAAACTTATTTTCAAGTAAATCTGAGATGCTACTCAGCCTTGAAATGCTCCAAAGAACTATTTTAATCATTCCCTGAGGGAGACCTTTAATGCCAGAATCTACTGGAAAAGTAACAATGATATTAAATTCAGTCATTTGACAGTGAGTCTCTTCTTTTGCCTTCCCTCCCCCACAAAAATAGCAGTCCAAATTAACCAAATAAAAACTGTGATATTCTGGCATTTTCCCTTGTTAATGAAAAGGACTCCTTTACCTGCCGAAGGAAAAAAAAAAAAAGGCCACCCAAAATGACTCCAGTGTCTAGAAACAATTTATTGGAACAATATACATGCCACCAAAATTGCACATCTTAAACAGAAAAGCAGTTGAAATCACTATCCCCATGTCATCAGCTCTTCCCCTCATCTTTCACCCAAGCTTCCTCCCAACCAAAAAGACACTTAACATTTTCTTGCGATAACCAAATTAATTATGTAAATGTAACTCTCATCAAAGAAGTCATAAGCAACAAGAAAGAAATGAATTACTATTACCTCCCCAATTTCCTTTTCTGTTAGCCTTTTCTCCTCTCTGCAGAAAGTAGAGAAATTTCCCATTCTAAAAAATATAGAAAGAATTCTCACTCTTTAAAGCAAAAGACTACTTTTCCCTTTCCTTGGAAATACTGTCTTTCTGTTCTTCCAGACTCCAACACCTCTTCCCTCACCTACATTTTCTGTTTGCTCATGAGGCAGCAGTAATCCTCTGGTATTATGAAATTCTACCTTCCCTAAGCAGGGTTTACACCGCAGCCTCCAAAAACGATGCCCGAACCTCAGCAGATAGAAGATCCATAGCAACAGCGGTAATAGTTTTTTTCACTTGCTATTACCAGAAATCACAGTCCAAAAAGACGACCATGGAGGTGTCACCTATGCTAAAACCTCAAAATTGATTCATTATTTAACTAGTTGAATCCCACGTTTTTCATTGTATGTGCCCTTTGGGAAGCTTGTGACAGAGGAAAAAAGATCTTTCAGTGACAGTCACCATTTTTCATAAAGAGATAAATAGTTTAAAAAAAAGCAGCTCTCTGGGTACAAGATTTTGTCACAGAAACTGACTCCAATGCCCGGTCTCCTCTATAGTGTGAAGTACCCATAACAAATTTAGCTTCAAAATGGGAGCGTAGACAATGATGATAAGTTTCTGTTAACTAGAAGTCATTTGTATACTGCCCAATAGCTCTGATTTTACTAACAGGTAAACAGATTTGTATTTATCAAAGACAGTTACTTTGATGCAATCATTCTCTGTAAGACTATTCTATGGGAGAAATTAAGCAGAGAATTGGAAATCTTGATAAATGTAATCCTACATAATGTTCAATTCTAATTCACTAAAACTGCTTAACACTGGTATTGAATTTCATTAAAAGTCATTTCCCATGATCTGTACCCTGTATGGAATACACTGCTGTGAGTTCAATTTCTTCAAGAATAATAGGGGTTTAAATATCAAAGGTAGGAAGAACCAGCCATGGTAAAAGTACAACATGTGTCACAACATAAGTACGACATGTAAAATCCTGATAACCTTAATATGCATAGGTACATACACATATTTACTTTAGAGTACATATTTTAAATGAGGTAAGAATTCTCCACATTTACTGTTTTTTATATAATAAAAATATTTAGCAACCCCATGAATATCAGTATTTCCTGACTACATAAATTTTACTGACTTCTTTTTAAATGCCGATCTTTTTTTGTTCTTTTTAGATATACATGACAGTAGAGTGTATTTTGTATTATACATACATGGAGTATAACTTATTATAATTAGGATCTTGTCCATGATGTGGAGTTTCACTGGTGGTGTATTCATATATGAACACAGGAAAGTTATGTCCAGTTCATTCCACTGTCTTTCCTAGTTCCATCCCCCCTCCCTTCCCTTCATTCTCCTTTGTCTAATCCAATGAACTTCTGTTCTCCCCCACCTTGTTATGTTACCATCCATGTATGCAGATCTTAAATGACACTGTCAGAAGTTTCTGCTTCTTGAATTTAGCAGTCATCCTTTTACCCATTTTTCTACTTTTTTAAAAATAGTTATATCTACAATTGGTACAACTGATTAAAAACTCTACAAATATTAAGCCTTGGTTTTTTTGAATAAAGTGTTTTCAAAATTGCAAAATACACTTCATGTGGAACCCTTATTATGTGTGCATAAATACAAACACCTATTCATCTGTCCATTCATTCATCTATCATTTTCACCAACAAAAACTTAATCTATCATTTATTTATAAGAATAAGTATCCTGGAAGAGATAACGTAAAAAAGTCTTTTCTTTTTTAAAACTATTTTTATAGTTATTGATGGACCTTTATTTTATTTATTTATTTTTATGCGAGGATTGAACACAGTGCCTCACACAAGCTAGGCAAGCACTCTACCACTGAGCCAACACCCCAGTCCAAGGTAAAAATTTCTTGATTTTTACATCCAAATTGTATTCCCTAAAAGGGAAACAGGTCACTTAGTGATTCTGTAAATTTATTCTAACAATAATTAAATACAACTTCAAGTAGTTTTAAGAAGACATTTCTGCACATGCTTTTGAATACCCTCATAGGTAGCAAATCTTTGATTCTGAAAGATGGATTCATTGGCTGTCTGTTCATTTTAGAAATTGAAAAGTAAGCTAGGTACAAGGTTCATGAATGAGGTGGGTAATCACATTTGCTCACATTGTTTGGTGTTGGCAAACTCATTTGATATTTGCTTCTCGTATTTTCAGTTTTCATCATATGTTTGAACTAAATTCTGAGTTTTCCTACATGGTACCTGTTGGCAAGTGCTAATATATTAATCTGACAGGCATAGAGAATATTTTAGAGAGCAGAGAGGGCATTTAGAAAGTGGTTTGATATTTCCTTAATGACTCAGAATTAACTTCCTCTTCCTTCCAGGAATTTACACGTGCAATCAAAAGTTGGCTTTGGAATGTCATGATTATGAATGAGTAATTTTTTTATATAACAGCAGTCCAAAGATGAAGCTTGTGCTTGCCTGATTGCAGAGGACAGTAGAGTTGGAAAAAGGGGTGCTAATGGAGGGAGGGAAAATAATAAAAACCCGTAAGATGTGTCAAAAGTGGAAAAGGTTGTCAGGCGCAGTGGCACATGCCTGTAATCCCAGTGGCTCAGGAGACTGAGACAGGAGGATTGTGAGTTCAAAGTCAGCCTCAGCAACCTAGCAAGGCCCCGAGCAACTCAGTGAGATCCTGTCTCTAAATAAAACACAAAACAGGGCTGAGGATGTGGCTCAGTGGTCGAGTGCCCCTGAGTCCAATCCCCAGTACCAAAATAAAAAGTTGAGAAGGTCTTAAAAATCTCTAACTTGGGAGAAATATTGTCACCTTTGGCATTTATACTGACATTTTACTTCATTTTAGCCAAGTTGCATTTTGGCAGCTATAAACATACAGATTTCAAGTATAGTAACAACTCCACAAAGTATTTATTTCTAAGAACTGATCATCTAAGAGGTTTGTCCAGATAAACTAAAAATATGTGTAACAAAATTTAAGATATTAAATCAATGATGAATAAGAAGAATGGGCATTTGCTGCCTAATTACAAACTTATTTCAATCAAGGAAAATACAAGTTATGGGTGACAGTGAGATTTTGGAAACTGTAGAAATTGATACAAAGTTGGTTCAGTTTCTTGGAAGGATAATTGGAAATCTTATTTTCATCTCTCATAATTTCACCTAACTAGGTATATTCACACAGGACTCTCCTAGCTCCATCTTCTCTCCTGAATAAATGTATTACTAATTGCTTCAGCTTGGATGTATAACCAACACTTCAAATTCAGTATTTCTAAAACTAAACCCACTTTCTTCCAAGCTCAGCCATATCTTTGACTCTTGACTATCCCATCATGTTTCTCCTCTTGCCATTCAATTAACCACCCAAGTTGTCCAAAGTCTTCCTTGAGTGATGCTCAGATTGGTTCCCAAACCTGCAGAGCAGTTAGGAACTCATTAAAAAATGTACGCCACACCAACTGTATCAGAAACTGAGAATGGGCCCCTTCAGGTGGTACTTATGCAGGCTCAAGTGACCATCCTTGCCCTGGATCAAACCATCATCAATTAAATCTTGCAGCCTTTCTCTATCTCCAACCCAGCCTGTCAGGTTTTTGGAAGTCATGTGCAATCTTCCAAAACAAACAACATTGCTCCCATCATTTTGCTATGTTGCTGAAAAACTCCTTATTATCCATTGAGTGAAGAAGACATGTCTCAGTCTGGCATTCAAGGCCTTTCACAATCTGGCCAAAACAGTTTATGCCAATAGGCACCTACTTCAGACCTCGGTACAGAAAGAATATTGACCGTGCCTCCTTCTTATGGTTTGGATGTGAGATGTCCCCCAAAAGTTCATGTGTGAGACAATGCAAGTAGGCTCAGAGAAGAAATGATTGTGGTATGGGAGCCTTAACCCAATTAGTGAATTAATCCCCTAATATGGATTAACTTAGTGGAAACTGAAGGCAGGCAGGGAGTGGCTGGAGAAGGTGGGTCATTGGGGCGGTCGCTTTGGGGTATGTATTTTGTATCTGAAGAGTGGAGTCTCTCTGCTTTCTGATCATCTTGTGAGCCACTTCCCTCCGCCACACTCTTCCACCATGATGTTCTGCCTCACATTTAGCCCCGAGAAATGGAGCAGGCAGTCTATGACAGAGACCTCTGAAACTGTGAGCCCCCAAATAAACTTTGCCTCCTCTACAATTGTTCTTGTCAGGCCTTTTCGTCACAGCAGCAAAACAGATGCCTAGAATGCTACTTATGTCTTTTCTCCCATTGTTCTCCCATTCTGTTTTAAGGGTCTGATGAAGATGGCCTTCCTTAGAAGCAGTGGAATGCAGTGGCAAAACTCAAGTGCCTGGCATAATGACAGTTTCCTTCCTTAAGCCCAGTCTTCCTAAGGATTCTTGCATTTATACCAGATTCTATCTCATTTGGGATTCATCACTTTTGCTTTGCATTGTAGGACTGCTAAGAGTGTAGGTGTCTAGTCATTTCATTAGAATAAAAACTTCTTGAGTTAGAGACTCTCATACCTGTTATATCTCAAAGACAGGAATCAAGTCCTATGTCCTGCTCAAAATAAGTCTTCCTAAATTTGCTACTAATAATCTAGCTTAAATCAAACTCAGTTATTTCATGAAGACTAGGCATGTAAAAACCTTAAGCCTGGTTCACCACTGTCCAACTTGGGAAAGTTCAATATATTACCATTTACTGACAAGCACATAGAGAGGCTCAGAGTCAAGTTCAAAGGATTTGAACTAGAGAAGCAAAGAGGACTCTAATTAATGAGTTTGCTAACTGTTCTTCTCATGGGGTAGTAGCATTAAAAAGCACACACTTGAAATATGCTTCTTTTCCTAAGGCTGCCAGACACACTGACTATAGTGTCTTTTACTACAAGAGGTCAAAGTTCTATTTTCTGGGCTGGGGAGATAGCTCAGCTGGTAGAGTGCTTGCCTCGCAAGCACAAAGCCCTGAGTTCAATCCCCAGTACCGCAAAAAAAAAAAAAAAAGTTCTATTTTCTGTCACCACACTTGGTAGCATGTGTGCATGCTTTACTGATAGATTTCTTTTGTGATTCTGCTTAAAGTTAAGGCAGGCAGTAGGAAATTGAGACCACGGAGTCTAAAAACGTTCCCAGCACTAGTGGGCAGCAACAATGATGAGGCAGAGGCTTTAGGAAGAAATTTTGACTTTATCATTTCTATTGACCCAGCTTCCCAAAATTTTCTTGTACTGACAACAGTTTATACCCCTCCTGATTATCTTGATTTCCCATCTCTTCCCATCACCCAGTGCTGTTATTTATACCATACTGCATCAAATAGTTAAGCCTAGCTTAATGTACATACTGTAAACTGATATGTTCCAAAGCAATGGTTTAATGGAAAGCTGGGAGAGGGGACAGAGTTTAAAAAGCAGTAACAGCAACTCAAAAATGTATTTTCAAAGAAAAATCTGGATGATTCTAGATGTCCTTGAAGTATTTCCTCCACCTGCCAAAAATTCACTCCTAGGATTATGTTACCAGGCACTATTGAAACCTGGTAGAGTAATTCACTAGACTGCTTAGGAATGTCCTAACACACCTAGTGTGGTATGGATTTCAAATCCAGTAAAACTTCATTAAGTTGATACTGGGAAACTGTTTCTCTAATTCAAAGCAACTCTTATTCTTTGGCTAGACAACCTATTATACTGTAATAAACAAACTGAGAAAACCAAATGATGGTTGGTTTAAGCCCAACTTATTTCAGTCCTTTGTATTTTAAATTAATAAGGTTTTAAAGATTCCGCCTCCCCCCCCATTTTTTTAACAGGTGAATGAACAGGAGAGAGAGGGAAAATACCACCAACATAATCTCTGTTACAAAGATAACAAAGATAGGTTGAGAAGTTTTTTTGTAAATATTCTTCATGAGAAAAATACGGAACAAAGTGCCTTGGATTTCTCAACCACACATTTTTGAAGTTACTTGACCAAAAGGGGGGTAAGTGGACACTGAAAAAAGCCAATTAGAACATTTTCAGCTCTTTCATCTAAGCTGTCTACAGTTTTGTTTACTCCGAGGCTCAGGAAGTATGAACCACAATTTTGTTCTAATTTTACCAGACTATCCCAAACTATGCCATACTAATGGCTAATCTGATATTTTGCAAAATGAATCATTCTAATTCATGGTCTTATGATAAATGAAGAAAAAGAAAGGGCAGTAGACTGCTGTTAGGGAATGCTGAAACAAGTCCAGAGAAGGTTAAGGGAAAGTTCTGGGCAGCAGCCTGGAGCTCTAGCCCTAGTAGGGTAACGTGGAGAAGGTGTGGTGGGAAGAGGCAGGCAGAAATAGAGGAAGAGGACTAAATCTGCTCCATGTATAGGTTTTCTGATTTTTTTTAACATATTAGGTGATTTGCCTGGGTCATATGAAGTTTTGGGGAGGGAAAATAAAGAGGATCATGGTAGAGTTGGCAAGCAATGTGTTGACAGTCTTAGTTTTTAATCCAATTTTGAAGGCATTTTCCTATATAATCACTCTTCCTATTTCATAAGATTGTTGAAAGGAATTAGTTAATATCTTTAATAAATATTTGATCTGGTACATATTAATTCAAGGATGTGGTCCCCACCATATAACACCTTAGTCTAAAATGGCAGATGAAAAGAGAGAAATGTACTTAAAATGGGGCCAACATTTGGTGTATTTTATTGATATTTATTTCTTTTAGAGCCAGTTATTCCATGGCATTGCTCCAGAGATTTTGCTTTATATGTACCCATGATGCAAACTGTTTGAGATTATGAGAAGAAATTAAAATGAGTTTGTTGCATCATATCTAATAATAATATTATTTTTTGTTCTCCTAATTCTATTTTTTAGCAACAACAACAACAACAAAAGTTAAACCATCAATCTTTCAGAAGACACAATTCAGTCAAAAACTCTTGTGGAAATGCCTGAAATTCTACTATTAGGCTTCCATTTCTTTAAAGCTTTATTCCCTGGTGGAATAGTTCACACACTGTGCCATTAATAAAAAAAAATCTTAATATGAACGAAATTGTCTGATTCTAATGTTATAGTTGGGACAGGGAAATAAAAAAGTTTAAAAGTTGTATTTGTTATGGAGGGTGGGGGAGGGTAAAAGGAAGGGAAAAGAGATGGGTAGGTCCTAATCACCAGGGAAAGAACCCTGGGCTGGGGAGATAGCTCAGTCGGTAGAGTGCTTGGCCCTGGGTTCAATCCCCAGCACTGCAAAAAAAAAAAAAAAAAAAAAAAAAAAACCTGAAGAGTCATTGATAATACAAGTACATAGAAGGAGAAAAGGAGAAGAGAGGAGAGAGGAGAATATTTCTCCCAAGCACGGATTTGTCTGAAATCAGCCCTGGTTACTAGAAATGCAATGAGGCTCCTTTTTTTTCTCAAAGCCTTGGAAGGCAAGGGAATGGAAGACTCAGTGTTGGACAGCTGATTAGTTTACAAGTGTATTATGCTAGACATATTATGTATGATGCATTAAGATCATTTTAGTTAATAAAGTCTATTGTACACATCTAGTCTTCATTATCCAAAGAATTAAGCATTACACAACATATTTAAAGAGTCAGAATTGAAAAAGGAAAACTCTGTAGTCTATAACACACTCATTAGTGAACACTTCTATTTGTAATTCATAGGTAATGGTATAAAGAAAGTAAAATACATGGTCTCTGACTTCAGAAAATTCACAAGCTAGTTTCGCAGACACATAACAGACATTAAGAGAAAAACTAAGGCAGTATATAAACGAAGGATTGTCTGCTGATGACAAGAAGTGCTTAGAAATGGAACAGATTTCTATTGCCTGGAACATTCAGAGAAACTTTATGGAGAAAGTAAAATGACAACTTTAAAAGCAGATAGGATTTTGCCTATCCGTGATTACTTAATTGTAACTGTCATGATAGAGCAAAAAGGTTTTTTCTTTTTTTCTTTTTTTTTTTTTTTTTTTTGGTACCAGGGATTGAAGCCAGGGGTGCTTAACCACTGAGCTACATCCCCAGCCCTTTTTATATTTTATTTTGAGACAGGGTCTCACTAAGTTGCTGAGGCTCTTGCTAAATTGCTGAGGCTGGCCTTGAACTTGCAGTCTTCTTGTCTCAGTCTCCCGACTCGCTTGGATTACAGGTGTGCACCACAACACAAGGCTAAAAGGGATTTCTTGTTGGGGAATAACCAGAATTCAGTTTAGATCTATAGAGAGGAGCCAAATAACAGAATGTTTAGGAGTCAGAGCAGAGGGTTTTGGATCTGATTGGGGAAAGTGGGGTTGCTGTGATTGGGGTTCAATAGAAAAATTTGGGTTATCAAGTAAGAGGGCTGAGATAATGACAGTGTTTTCATGCAATTAGCCCTAATATTGTTTTGCAGGATGAACTGTCCATATATATCATAATACCTTTTTTAAAGAAGCCCAAAATAGGGGGCTGAGGAGATAGCTCAGTCGGTAGAGTGCTTGCCTTGTAAGCACAAGGCCCTGGGTTCGATCCCCAGCACCCCAAAAAAAAAAAAAAGAAGCCCAAAATACACTCCACAGCTGATAGTTAATTCATCAAAATAACCTCTCATTGAGTCAAAGAAAATACAGCTTTTATTATTCCCAATTTTGTAGATGATTTGTTCAAGGTTACTGAATAAATGAAAGGCAGAATAAAAAAATAACAGTATCACAATGTTCAATGTTTCTAAATTATTTTCTCTCATTTTCTATGACTCAAGCAAGGGAGGTACACGATGAACCTTATACTCAAGTGCCATTTCTAGACCATCATTACTGATCAAGTCACATGTCCCACTGTGCCCAATTCCCATTTACTCTCCCCAGTAGTCCCTACCCCCTAGCTTCAAACCTTCCAATTACCCCCACATTTCTAAGGTTGGCTGTGATTCTTTTTTCCAGCTGGTCTTCTGCTATTATCATTAGTATATTCAATCCCTCTGCATCAACCACTGGACAACTGGGACATTGGTTAGGGTTCAGCAAATCAAGGCAAAGCTTGTTACCTCTTGCCACCTCAAAATGCAAATCTAATTAGTCCCTTAGGAAGGTGTAAGAGATAAGAACTCCATATGCTGGAATCTGATACCAAAAAGAATTCCTTCTCCAATTTGGTTTTTCTGATGATAGTTAAATAAAGAATCCCTCCCACCCCAGTTACCCCCCCCCCCGCCGTATCTTAATACATTGGTTGTCTCATCCTTCCATGCTTCTCAAGTTTAGCATTCTTTTTCTCAAAACTTATGTTTCCTGTCTCATGAGGGCCCTCATTTCCACATATCCTCTCTAGTATTATGAACCTCTCCCTCCTTGAAAGCACCCCATCCTTCATTTTCAAGTATGGTGCCTGTCATATAGTAGTTGCAAAGTTAATGTCTGATGAATAGCTAAAGCTCCACTTCTATATCTCCTAACAACTTGTCAGACATATTTACTTTGTTATCCAATTGTTACCTCAAAATTTGTCAGTCTGGAATAGAAATCATTCTACTAGATTAGGGTCTTCCCCATTACATTCCAATGTCTTTCATATGTACCATAATTCTCCCAGTTTCCCATATAATTCTCCGAGTTTCCCAAAGAATTTGACTCCTTCTGTAACTAGCTAATTATTAACTCTGCCAATTTTTTTCTTCATAGTACTAAGCATATGGAAGGCAATCTGTCAATGTAAGACTCATTGCATCTGTATAGCTATGATTGACCCACAGAAATGCCTCTTTAGGTCAAACTGCCTTAAATCTCTTAACTCTCTAGTTCATCCATTTATCCAGTATTGTTTTCTCTTCCTGCATATAACTTTGTTCATTGAGTATCCTTTACTCAGAAATGTTTAATGGTTAGTTCAAAGGTTAATAAAATCCTTCCATAGCATTTGAGGACCACCACCATCTGAACTCAATCCACTTTTCCAATCTTATCTCCTATTATTTCTCTAGGGATATTCTTCATCATGGCCCAAATGATTTTTATCACTTTCAGTATGTGTGCGTGTATGTGTGAGTGTGTGCATGTATGTTTACCCATGCACATGCACCCTCCCCTATATATCTATCTATATATACTTATGTTCAAGGTATTCCAAGCAAGGAAATACCCTTCCCAGTATAGATCCTAAAAATACTTTGGAAGCCCTCAACTCTCCAATCTGAAACTTCTATTGTACTTATAGTAAATTCACAGATTTGGAATCAATTGATTATTTCATATAGTTTTAACAACCCCAAAAGATTTTCAAATCTGTAAGGTCAAATCATGCAGTATACTTCTCAGAACCCAGTACTAGGTTCACCAATGCCAGGTAATGTTTTCTATCCCTTAGTTAAAAAAAACTTCAATAACATGTTTATTAATCCTAAAATTCCATTACCAATCATATCCCAAATAAACACTGTTAAACTGTAACACCTTGACCACACTTAAAGATAATTGAAAGCTAGTTTTAAAATTCTTTAGCAGAAACTTGTAAAAAAATTCTTTAATGAAAGGCATAGCATAAAGCATAAAACATTTAGTACTCAATTCAACATTTAACTTTATTCCCCACCTAAATTTTATGCAAGATCTAAAAATTAATTTAGGGTATTTGTCTTCATAAATACTAATGCAAGTTCCAAGGGGAAATATCTTAAGCTTTTAAGTGTGATTTATAACTGAAAACTTCAAAGAAAAAAAACAGGGTTTAAATCATTAAAGAGTAAATATTTGGGTGGAAAGAAACAGGTTTATTGGTTTATTATTTTTTTTAAGTTGTACTTTAAATATTGTTCAAGAGCTCTGCTCCTGGGGTGGAAAATTCCTTTAGTTATACACTAAAGAAGAAAGTACAAATTAACTACAAAAAATTCATACCCTCAACATTTGGTGTAATAGGGCAAAAATGCTCATTACCACAATATTAAGAAATATCAACAATATGAGTTTGAGTAACTAATTCATAAGGAAGAGTTTGAATTGGACTAAGTCCTAGGTTTTCTTTCTTCACTCCAAGTTTCTTTTCTATTTTAAACTAGTGGCAACAGAAATTTCTTTGTTTGAAAGTTAGGAATGCTGAAGTCTTAAGTGATAGAACAGGTAGCTCAGCTTCTACTTCACGGCTCTCCTCAGAGGGAGAAAAACATTGTGGATAAAGCAATTTTGTTTTTATTTCTGGAAAAATCATTTTTTCCATCAATCTTCATAATTCTCTAAAATAAACTGTTAAAAAGTTATAGGCCAGTAGACCACTTCACCCTGATTTGTGGAAATACTATACATTAATTTCAAGAACACATGGCTAACTCAAGTTTTCTTACTACTCTAAAGGCCTAAAAGTTGCTCCCAATGTTAACAAAATTTCAGGCAAATGTTACGGGTTCATGATATATTTCTGTATCTCATCTGCAATACTTTTGCAAAAGAATAGTAAAAGTCTAGGTTCAAGGGTCACACTGCATGCCATCAAATTTATTTTTAGGAGACTGTACAATTTCAACTATGGGAAAAACTTTTTTTGCTTCACCAAGTGCTAAAGAATCACATCTAGAAAAAAAATGGAAATAAGAAGTCAAGAATTTGCTATTTCATTAAGGTGTGGAGAATGAAAAATAGTCTGCTAATACTGAGATGATTGCTCTACACAAATTACGTTTGACAAATTTACCACAACTTTTAGAGGGCATAAATTGCAAAGCAAAATTTAAAATAATTTAAAATATGTGGTTCACATTCTCACCAACCTCAAATTAAGATTTAAACATTCAAGAGATAGCCAACTTAGATAATTAAGCAAAGCAGGAAGCAATAAGAAACACTAAACAACAAGCAGTTCCTAAACCATATAAATCAAATAAAGTCAAGACAAATGAAATGAAGACAAGAAACCATTTTCCCCTCAGCACACAGAGTTGCCCCACATCACAAATGATGAACGGGAGACAAGACTGACGCACGCACGCAGGCGCACGCACACAATGGAGAGAGCAGCATGGAGACCCTCAGAGACAAACTTTACACATGTAACGTTCTATTCTCCACGCAATGGAAAGGAGAGTGCTGGTGGAAAAAATATTACACTTTCTTCTAGATCAGACGGAGCAAAACGACAGTTAGTACTGCAAACTACAATTCTCTTGATACAATCAAAGGCGCAACTGAATGAATGGGGTGTGGGGCAGGGTGGATGGAGGAAAGAGAGGGAGGGAAGGAGGGGGGAAAGTGCCTGAGAAGAAAGTTGGGGGAGGTACTTTGCAAGCTTGAATGGATTACCTTAAAAAAAAAAAAAAAAGTTCTACTATTTCCTACTTCACATCCTCCCCTAATTTTAAGAAATATACACGGACTTCCTGGGAGGCAACCCAGACTAGCCCTAAATGCAGGCTGAAAGGCCTAGGGCTTCAGACACACAGGGAGACCTAGGCTAGATATATGCCCTAACACAGACAGCCCCTTTTGGGGGAAAAGGACTTTAAGAATCATTTTTGCCACCATGCATAAAACAAGACCAATTGCTAAAGAAAGATGAATTCCATGCATCAATTCACAGTGCTTTGATCTTCTACTAGAAACAAGAGTGTACCACTCTGGACTTTTTTTTCTTCACTTGAAAAAGTTTGTTTTCTCATTTTCAGAAGTTCATCAGGGACTGAGGCGTTAGTGATTTTTAAGCCTGTGACTTGTTCCTAAATGGGTTGTTTAGGCTACCTAGCAAAGGGGGAAAAAGCGTGAATGCTTTAAAAGGTTAATTAGGATAAAGGCAGATAGGCTGAATGTACTGATTTTAAAACGTAACAGCATAAAAAGTCGTTTGATACAACTTTTCTTTAATAAAATGAAAATATAATGGGGGATGGCGATGAACTCTTGAATAAGAAGTTGGGTCTCATGCAGTGGTCCCTTGTACAGGACAAAAAGCTTCCTTCAACCACATGCAACAATCATGAGAAAGGCAAGGAGAGGGTGCTGGGAAATGATCACCTCGGTCACTTTGAATATTTCTCACACAACTATGGGCTAGGCCGGGTGGGGGAGCGAGACACAACTTCGCCCTTAAGAAGCAACACCGAAAGGGAAAAAGAAGTCACCTCACTCTTCTTTGCTCTACACACACAGGAAGAGCCCAAATCAACACCACCGCCACCCCTGTCTCGCCCCGCCCCAAGTTTTGTGTGTGTGTGTGTGTGTGTGTGTGTGTGTGTGTCGGGGGGCACGACTCGCGTTTTATCCCACAAGTTCCCAGACACCTCCATCTCTTCCAGGTTAAGTTCCCCCACCCCCAGTCCTCCACCGTGCCACGCTCAGCAGACGCAGGTGTCTCTGGTTCTGGCCTATTTTTATATCCTCACCCACCAGCAAGCCCCGTCTAGTTGCATGCCCCAGTCCCTCCGTGCCTGCCCAGCGCAGAGCACCACCTAGCCTGGACACCAGGAAAACACCTCGAGCCCTACTCCAGGGTCACCTGGCCAGAGCACTGGGCCCTGCCTTCAGGGGAGTCCTGGGGCCGCCCCTCCTCGCTGGTGCCTAGTGCGGGGCGCGCACGGGGCTCCCGAGCAGTCACGTGGGAGGCAGGGGAGGCCTGAGCTTCCTCACCTGCATCCCAGGCACTTGGACAGCCACCGGTGAGTGGGCCATGAAGGCGACTTCTGCTCCGCACTGCTTCTGCGGCGGTGGCGCCTTGGGTTCAGGCTGGCTCCTCCTACAGGGGTAGCTCGGCGGCCCTCCCAGGCTTTTCGATCGGGGCCTGGAAGGACACACAGAAGTGGGCTTACTGGGCTGGTGGCTTGAAGCCCCGGGCTAGGAGGTGGGCGGGTCGCGGCGCGGCTCCCTGGGACTCAGTCTACCTTTCTGGCGCCCGCCCGCCGCTGTGGCCGCCGCCTCCGCTGCTGCTCCTCTTCCTGAATGCAGGGCGCTGTGTGTGGCGGTGGCTGGGACCTGGGCTCGAGTGATGCCGCTCGTCTGCGCCTCGCCGCTTTAGGAAGAGGAGGTGGAGGCGCCCCAGCAACCCGCCCGCTCGCCTGGCCTGGGAGGCGGTTGGGGGCGGTTCCGCAGTTGGCCCTGCCCCCGCCCGGCAGCCGGGCGGTGTCGGGGGAGCCGAAGCTGCAGGCAGCGAAAGGGTTTGGCTGGGGTGGCTGGAGCTTGAGAAGGGGGGGAATCTCGGGGTACGCGGAGAGCAGGACCCCGAGAACGGAAGACCTGGAACTCGACTGGGCCTGGAGAGAGAGTGGAAGAGTTTGGGAGACCCTGGGGGGATGAGAGCGTCCCAGACGTGGCCACGTTGCAGGCAGGCTTGCGAGGCTGGAGCGCTTGAAGCCTCCGAGACGTCTTGGGCTGAAACTTGGGGAGTGTTGGAAGTTTTCCTTGGCTCCTCCACCTGGCCGAGGGTGGGACCACAGAGAGTCGCGGAGTTGGTGGACCCCGGCTCCTTCTCACCGAACCGTGTCCCCAGCCGCGGGCCGAACCACTGGGCAGATCCGTAGTCTCTGTCCTGCTTTCCGGCTCTCCCACCCGCCCACATGATTCAGGTGACTTCAACCTGAGGCTTCCCTACCTCTTGGGCTATTAGTTGGGAGATGGCCAGGCTGGGCTTCTCGCCGCCAAGTTCTGCACGTGTGAAGGAGAGGGAAATGGGAAAACAGATGGTATATCGGCAGAAAAATTAATGAGGATAATAGAGGCAAGGGAAATGAGATTGGATCATTAGCAGCAGCAGTACATGTTATTGAATTCAGCATACACAGCCGTGGTTTCCGCAACTCTCTGCCTCTGCCCGAGTTTAAATTCCACTCTAGGAACTCTTTTGAGACCCTGATAATAACAAAATAACAATGATATTAATAGCAATTACAGGAATCTCATTATAAAGGCACCTTTGGGAACACACAACAGGTTAATTACATTTTTAAAACGTAATATCTAAGAGCCAATTTAAAATGAGGATGAAGTTTCTTACCTGGCAGTTTTTTAGGGGGTCTGTGTACGCAACACAGTTGGGGGGGCTCTAGTAGACAATAAA
This sequence comes from Sciurus carolinensis, assembly GCF_902686445.1. Classification (NCBI taxonomy): domain Eukaryota; kingdom Metazoa; phylum Chordata; class Mammalia; order Rodentia; family Sciuridae; genus Sciurus; species Sciurus carolinensis. The sequence continues at coordinate 110,970,820 of NC_062232.1, read as the reverse complement.
TTTTATTATTTTTAATTTTTCTCAGAGAATAGCATAGGATTATTATCAATATCATCATCGTTATTGAGGTTCTGGGAATTGAACCCAGGGCTTTGCACACACTAGGCAAGTGCTCTGCCACTGAACTACATCTACAGCCCAATATCATTGTTATTACTTAATCATTTTGAATCTCTGCACCCCGGGGATCACTAAATACTCTATATGTGTTGCCTTATTGAATCCATCCCAACACGTGCCTTCTGGAGTTAAAATGCTTGCCCCCATTTTACAGAGAAAAAAAAAAGCTCAACCAGGTAAATATTTTAACCAAATAGCACACAATTAAGAAATTGTAGAGCTGGGAATTCAGACCCAGGTCCCTCTGGTTATCAACTTCCTACTTCCTGTATGGTTTTTGTTTGTTTTAAAAGGTGATAAAGGATATAATTGCATTTTTCTTACTCCTGGTTCCCCAAGTCCAGGTCCTCAGGATTTCTAACCTGATGGTAGGCCCCAGTCTAATCTCTATATCCCACCAGCCTAGCTCACAATTGATACTAGCCTGGCCAGAAAGCTGCAGTGCCACCTAAACTTTAATGTCCATATAAATTTCCAAGAGTTTTTTGTTGTTGTTGGTGGTGGTGGTTGTTTTGTAGTACTGGGAATTGAACCCAGAGCCTGGCACATGCTAAACAAGAACTCCACCACTGAGCTACATCCTCAGCTATGTCCCCACAGCAGATTTTGATCTCACAAGTCTGAAGTGAGCCCTAGGTTCTGCATTGCTAACAAGCTCCCATGTGGTGCTGATTCTGCCGATTCTTAGATCACACTTTGAGTTAGCATGGATCTGAATCAAGCTCCATCATTTAAGACACACCTCAAGTGGGTCCATTGAGACTTCCTAGTTGCTCCAAGCCCCCCTTCAAATTTCTCTTATTGTACATTGGTGGAAGCTGCACTCATGTTGTAGTTCTTTCTTCTTATTACATGTGTTTTGTCTGCCCACCATAATTACTAGGTCCTTGAGGCGAGAGGTTTAGTTTGTTTTACATGAGAGTTATTCAGGCAGCTCTCCCAAGGCAAACTTTTTTTATAGTTTTGTTCATTGTTGAAACCTCAGAGTCTAGAACAGTGAGTGGCATATAGTAGGCCCTCAACAAATATTTGTTGAATGAATGAATGAACTTCCTTTGAATTCTTCACTGAGATTGTTGGGTGCATAATATGTATGTTGTGTTTTATTGATGCCAGGTTAAACTCCTAGGAATTGCTCTGCTGAACCTTTAAATTGGCCACTTAATGTGTTACACTGTTCATTTTTTGTCTTCTACACTCTTTCCAGTTTAATTTCACAACTACCTAAGAGCAAGATATGTAGGGTGTGTGTGTGTGTGTGTGTGTGTGTGTGTGTTTCCTGGTGCTAAGAATTAAACCCAGAACCTCAGGCATGCTGCGTAAGTGCTCTACCAATGAACTACATCCCCAGCCCAAGATGTGTAATTTTAATAAATAAGTAAATTAAACATTTCAGAGAAGTGGTTTTCGCTGACATCATTCTGGGCCAGAGTTACATAATAATGTAGAATAATGAATGCTAAATTTGAGACCTAGACAACTGAGACATTTCCTAAAAGACACTGCTTAATAAACTTTCTGGACCTATATTCAGGACTACTAATATTAAATAAACCATCTGGGGTTGTTATTTTTGATAGAGATAGTTTGGAATTTTTTTCAGCACTGGGGAGGGAACCCAGGGCCTTGTGCATGCTAGGCAAGTGCTCCACCACTGCTCTATTGCCCACATTTGTGTTCTTATATGGAGTTCCTTGTGGTTTTACTTATACTTTTTCCATTATATGTATGTATGTGCATATGTTGCATATATATGTATGCATGCATAAAATCTTGAGAAGGTGTCAACATTTGAAAACAATTCAAAGTTTAAGGGCCCGGGGAACTTTTTTCTGCCTTGCAGTATCTGAAATGCATGAGACTACAAGCAACTTCAGAATTTTTCTGGATTGGGACTTTTTGCATAGACTTTACCAGTTGAGAATCCCTAATACAAAAATCTGAAAACTGAAATGCTCCAAAATGTTTGAGCACCATATTGGCACTCAAAAAGTTTCTGATTTCAGGGTCTTTTGGATCTTGTATTTTCAGATTAAGGATGCTCAATGTGTACATTTAAATGTATTTCCATAGCTTGATGGACAAAGTTCCCTTAGACATCACACCTAAGCTTCTTGGTAGGTCCATAGGGTGTAATATAGCACCTCAGATAGATTTTGGTATGTTTTTGATTCTTGTGACTATAAACACTTAATAACTGTATAAAAAGGTTATACATAGATTGTGCAGCCAGTGGATTACAAGTTAATATCTTTGACCCCTAAAAAACAATTTAAATTTAGCTTCTGGGGTTCCAATTTCCTGATATTTGTCATACCCTCAAAATTAAATATTTAACCTTACCCATGTTTATGAATATTTACTAAATGAACTGGTTCATAGCTAAAGTGTACATAGATGGAAAGGACCAAACATTAATGTAGACAATAGTGAGGTAATACATTAAGGCCATGGTTCTCAACCAGGGGCAATTTTGCTTCCTGGAGAACATTGTTGGGTGTCACAAAGGGGTAGGGGGCATGTTCCTGGGTGGGTAGAGGTCAGAGATGCTAAATACCCTACAGTGCACAGGAAAATCTCCACAACAAAGAATTACCTAACCAAAAACACCAATGGGGCCAAAAGTTGAGAAACCATCCTCTACGCTCTCAGCATTAGGGGCTACTAAGAAACAGACTTGAGGATCACTGTTCCTTCAGGATTTCAGTTCAGTGTGGTATCTGGGGTCATAAAAACGTGGGTACTGGAAACAAAGCAGTATACTTTTTTGGTTTGGTAGGGAAATAGTAGGGATTGAACCCATGGGCACCTTACCACTGAGCTACATCCACAACCCTTTTTATTTTTTATTTGGAGATAGAGTCTCACTAAATTGTACAGGCTGGCCTTGAATTTGAGACTCTCCTGACTCAGCCTCCTCAGTTGCTAGGATTATAGGTGAGTGCCACTACACCCAGCCAAAGCAGTATTCTTATGTTAACATTGTACTAAACCATAGATCACCTGTCCCCAAAGAGTGAATATAATGACAAGAAATTCAAGTATGCTTTTGTTACCCCCACCCCATACACAAAGGGCTCTTCAAAGTAATAGTGAACAAAATAAATTTAAGGGGAAAAAATCGACTTGTTTAAAAAACAGCCACTGAAGTTGTTCAAATGTACCAGGCATTACTCAAGAGCCTTCAAATATGTTGACTTATAAGTTAAATTTGACTTTTAACTCCACGTTACAAAATTTAAAGATAGGGTTTCACATTTTGGACTTCCACATTTTTAGCCTAATGACTGTGTTGAAATATATAAAATGTGTAATAGTATAAAGGCAAATGATACAATTATCTGAATTTCTTTCCATTATCAGAATATTTAAAATGAAAGGAAATTATCTGGGTAATTCTAGAAGCTCACCATCCAGTGACAAAAGTATTTTGATTCAGGTTATGAGACTTTATACTGATATTTGGAACTACAACTTTCAAGGTTATGAGACTCTATACTGATATTTGGAACTTACAACTTTTATCAATAAAAGCATATGTGATACCTCAAATCTCCTCTTTACTCTCTGTGGGTATCAAATTGGAAACCATGACATAATAGTTCTTGCAGATGTTGTATCCTCGCTATTGTTCCAGCAAAGCATCCCGTGGAAAAACCTATTGAATCAATTCTTGGTCAGGGAACATTAAACCTGTGTAATTGCTGAATTCTCTAGAATAACCTTGTACCTTTTGGGGCTTGCACAATACTCTACCATAGTATCATTTATAACAGAAACCATACTATGTGAGACTCTGCACAGATGAATTTTCTCACTGGCTTTACTTCCTGACACTACTAAGGGGAATACAGTAACAGAGGAGTTGGGTGAAAGCAGATGCTGCTTAAGTGGTTTCCTGCTTATGACATTTCTTATATGCTTACTCACTTTGAAATATTTGCATTCAGGTACTGAAAGAATCGAGCTCAAAACTTCTTACCTTTACCAATTGGTTACAGAGCTGAGAAAGGTAAACATGGCCTGGACACTTTCATACACATGTAGAGGTAGGAATCAAAAGATGGAATGTTCAGAGCTCCTCTCCTGGTTTCGGTTTTGCTACCTGTCCAAACTCTCCATTACAGACCTACTGTTGACCTTTAGAGGACTTGGACCCGAGTTGAAGGTCCTCAGAGCCTTCATGAGCTCACTCTCAGTCTCCTCTGTGCCAAGAGACATGCTGCTTGCTGCACCAGTCATCCCATAATGATCATTTTGTCTTCCTATGTGGGTATGTGAAGAACTTTTTTTCTGAAACTTTGAAGGGCATTTTGGGGAGTAGCTTTTGGAGACTGGGCTCTTTGTAATGAGCTCAGATAACTTTTTTTGTGCTCTCCAGGGTACATATTTTAGTCACAGGTGAGCCTTTTCATGGGTTTCCAAGAAATGATGCTAAATAACCAACCTGGGTGATTTTTCCCCCTCTGGGTTGACTTTTGAAAATATATTGAATTGCCCACTTGTTCTTTAATTCATAGGCTTCTCAAGAGAACAGCTCTAGTCAAAGGTGGCAGTTAAAAACAGGAAAAAAACTGGCAGTTAAGACCAAATAGGAAGTGACTATGCCATCAGCTCACGCTGAGGAAAAGGAAGTTGTTGCCAGGACCTCTAAGAAAGGCAGTTGTGTAAAATTACCACCCTTCAACTTGCTTAGTTGAGGTTCTGTCACCTTGTGGTAAATACTTCCATGGTTTAGTCCTGCTACACTCCAGAGAACATGAACAGAGTAAGGGCATGATAGGCACTCCTTGCAGGACTGTTATCAGAGACAACCAGAAGTTTCTGGGGGGCAGGAACTCAACATCGTAAACAAGAAAAGTTGCCATTCTCCCCTTTCTTATTTCCTGGCCCACACTGATACCTTAAAATTAGTTAACATTTGGATGTTATATGATGAAGTCCATCACAAGGATCCAACTGTAGCCTATAATGGAATTTTCACTTAGAAATAGAAGTCAGAATGTCTTTGTACACACTCATTTTGACCCCAGATCCAGCCTAAGCCACACCACCTGTCCCTTTTCCTTTCTCCTCCCATCTTTTCTTTCTCATATAATTCCTGCCATAAGCAGAAAGCCACTTAAGTATTAAGAAATGCAAGGACTTTGCTTTCTCCCAGGAGAATGCCACAAGCAACAAGGAATATTCAAGATAATATGTGAAGATAATAGAAGTCTATTCAAAATACTAGAGCAATAAGCACCAGGGAGCAATTCACCTTATCTGTGTAGGTCCTGGAAGGCTTCACAGAGGAGGCAATATTTGGTCTAAGCCTTGAAAATAAGTAGGGAACCAGGAGGAGAATTGAGAGGGAGTGAAGGGAGGGCATTCGAGACAGAAGAACAGCAAGAACAAAGGCCTAAAACCAGGCCTTTGTATGTCCCATCCCTTATGATCTGGTGAAGAGTCTGCTATCCATTCATATGGATACTGAATTTGTAGGTCTCAGATGAGAAAGGGCAGTTGTGTTTTATCTTTTTAGAACACTGGGATAATGTGTACTCTTGGTTAAGAACCACTAGTTTACAGAAATGACAAGCTATCTTTGAGGACTAGCTGGTAGTTTGCTTGTGAACAGGCAGAAACAGTCTACGAGGAATCCCAGCGTGAGGCTAGAAGGATAAGCAGACCATAGCCTTATATGCCATTCTGCAGTTTCCACTTGATCCCATAGGCTCCTAGGAGTCCTGAATGGCTGTAAGGAAGAGAGGAATTTGATCCAGATTTGTTTTTTCAAAAGAAAACTCTGCTTAGCACACAAAGGGTAGAGTGGATATGGTAGAGACTAGAAGCAGAGGGACCTATTAAGAGGTCATTGTAAAAGTACAGAAGAGGGAATGAACTAAATTAATGGCTGTGAGAATAAAAAGGAGGGAATAAATTCCAGAAACAATCTGAAGGCAGAATCCAAATTGATTGGACATGGACAGGACCGGAGGGAGAGGTTTAAAATGCCAGAGACATCTAGCTTAGGAAATTGGGGAAATGATGCTGGCGACTGAGCCACAGGAATACAGGAGGCCCCGGATAGGGGAAAGGTAAGGAATTTAGTTTGGGTACCCTAAATTTGAGGTGCCTGCATGACATCTAAGTGGACAAGTCCAGAAGGTAGTTGAAAATAGTAAAAGGCCAGATTGTAAATATAGATTCCACGTCTGCAGATAAATCCTTTGCAACCTCATGACAAAGTATCAATAAAAGGCATAAAAAATAGAAACCAAGTTGGAATCATTCACTTCCCATTTAGAAAACCACTTCTTGAATAATTGTCCTATGTTTAGGGAGAGTAAAATGCTGCCTGTGCCTACTGGCATCATATCTTCCTGCAGGAAGCATGCCATTTTCTTCAAAGTAGTGATTGTTAATCTTGTGTCTATAAGATTGTATTACTGGGCTGGGGAGATAGCTCAGCTGGTAGAGTGCTTGCCTTGCAAGCACAGGCCCTGAGTTCGATCCCCAGCACCCCCCCCCCAAAAAAAGATTGTATTACTAAATATTTCTGCTGTGTTCCTACATACATAAATCACTCTTTGAATGCATGATAATGACAGTAAAGAAAGGAGCAGAGTAAAGGACAGAAATGATGTGAAGAGATCTGAGTGCTACATTGCCAGGTTTTCTGGGATAGTTTTCTTGCATGCAACTGTAAAATAGATTATTGTGCTCCAGAACAGTTTGTATTGTATTTCCCCTCCTACACTCAAAAGAAAATGAGGTGGGAGATGACATGCATGCCTGGTCTCACGAAGCCAAGTTAGTGTCTTCTGCAATGGAAAGAAAAACAGGAACAATTTATTGCAATCTAAAGCACAGATTACTGGCAAAATCATGATATTTGCCTGCTGTGAAAGTGCACAGAGACTTTAGTTAATATTTCTCCAATTTTTCAGAATCATTCATACTGTTCTGGTTCTTTCATTCTTTCTGTGCTATTGACCTTTTATGAAACTTCACACAGCTCTATAGTTTACCATATGTGAAGGTAAGCATTCAAATGGCTAAATGCCAACTTGAAATTAACATAGATAAATCATGCTTTCCATAAAAATTGTGAAAATAGTGGTAGACATTTACAATATGAGATCATGAAAGCAGATACAAATAGATTATATTTTGAATGTTTTGTACACTGCATTTTATTATGTGTTTGGGTTTTTTCCTCAGGTGTTACAAGAAACTGAAATATACCAGCTCTTAAATTTTAATGTTTCGTCCGCATCTGACAATATACAGATTTCTGTTATGCAAATATAGAGAAATGGGTACTTACCATATTGTGAAAGATGGATTTAGTTCATGAAATATATTTTTTTAAAAAGATATTTTTTTCTTATATTTCCAGACCCTAAAAGCATAAAAAGGTTATTGCTGTATGGAAAGGTCATTTATATGAACAATAGCAGAAGAAACTGTGTCTGGGTTGTAAAATTCTGGGTTATTGAATCTATTTCCCAATAAAAAAGAAAGGTATTCAAAGAAATATGCATAAAAATGTTTCACTCTCACTCTATTTTGGTTCTGCACATAGTAAATGAGGTATAAAGTAATTCTTTCATTGTCCTTCTTAAAGTAGAATCCTAAGCCAAACTTGGATTAATGTAAATGGAGGAATTAATTAATTATAATAGCTATCATTTCTATAATGCTTAATCTGCCAGCCATGACTGCAATTTGCATACATTCCTATTTAATCCTTGCCATACTCCCTGAACTTGGTACTATTATCATCATCACATCCACATCATTCCCATTTTACAGAGGAAGAAACTGAAGCATGGAAAGATTAAGTAACTTGTCCAAGGTAGGGTTGCCAGATGAAATATTGAATGCCAGTTAAATATGAAGTTTAAATACACAATGAGTAATTCTGCAGGAGACACTTATATTTATGTTTTAAAATTATTGTTTTGTCGAAGTTCTAATTTAACTGGCTGTCCTGTATTTTTATTTACTAAATCAGTGAACCCTGTATGCCAAAGTCACACAGTTATTAAAAGTTGGAGCCAGAACTTAAACCCAGAGTATAATATCAGAATTCATATTTTTATCCATTACACTTATAATGATTATAATGAATGGAGAGTAGAGTGCTTCATATTATATATATATAGAGAGAGTATCAAAAGCACCCATGACTTTTATATATATAGAATATATATAAAATATATATTTATATTTATAAAATATACATTTATATATATAATATATTATATATATTATACACACACACACACACACACACACACACACACACACATACACACACCCAATGGAATATTACTCAGCCACAAAGAAGAATGGAATTGTGGCATTTGTCAGTAAATGGTTGGAACTGGAGACTGTCATGCTAAGTGAAATAAGCCAATCCCAAAAAACCAAAGGCTGAATGTTCTCTCTGATATGTGGATGCTAACACACAATAAGCAGGGAAAGGGAAGAAGTTCATTAGATTAGACAAAGGGAAATGAAGGGAAGGGATGGAGGATAGGAATAGGAAAGACAGTGGAATGAATTGGACATAACTTTCCTATGTCTATATATGAATACACAACCAGTGAAACTCTACATCATGTACAACCACAAGAATGGGGTCCTAATTAGAATAAGGTATACTCCATGCATGTATAATATGTCAAAATATACTGTCATGTATATCTAAAAAGAACAAATAAAAAATAAAAAGAAGAAGAAAAAAGGAAATAAGGAAACTTGAAAATAAAAAGAAAGAAAAAAACCATGACTAAGGATAAACCTCATGGGCAGGATCATAGGTTTATAGTAGCTTTGAATTTATTAATTTACTGATTGTTAGTATAATTTGATCACAGTATTTTTGAGTGTGAATATTTGTTCCAAAAGTGATAAGATCTATAATACTTTTGAACTGATTTTTCTGTCACTGCTCTTCAAGAAAGAGATTAAGGAAAAGTGTGATTCACTGTAATGAGAGGAATTGACTGATCAGTATGTTGCTCAAAACACCTTTTCCTTCTATCACAAAGCAGTTTTGTATTGTTTATAAAGAATAAGTGCTTTCTTTCAGTAAGAGCTTTTTAAAAGAAAAAAGATATGTATTACCTTGCATCATTTTCTATTCTTTTGATACTTTTACTCTAAAACAGGCAATGAGACATCTACTCTTTGAAAGGTAGTGCAATTTAATAGGGGAATACATGGGCTTTGGAGCCTAATGGACCTTATTACCTGTGCACACTTGATGTTAGAGCCTTGTTTTCTTTAACTGCAAAATGGGTATTATTAATTCCTATGTCAAGTGGTAGTTCCTCTCTCTTGTCCATTTGTCCCTTCCCCTGGGCCTCTACTACTGTTACCAACTCTTATGAATCTTTGAAAATCTAACCCTTATTTTACAAAAGCATTTGACTTGCCCAGCAGTTACACAAAACTCTGGGGTAGAGTCAGTTGGAATCCAGAGTGCCTAAAATGCTAAATGTTTTCCTCTCTTCCGTGATTTTCTCAGTCCCTAAAATATTCAGGTTACAACAGAAGACTACAGTGTGATTTCTGCTCTTACAGATTACTTGGAAGGATTTTGAGAGAGTGCCTTTTCTAAAAACATTGAGAATGTTCTTAGAGTTTCAGATTGGGTGTTTTTAAACATGCTTTAGTCTCTTAAAGAACACAGAGACACAAAAATACATGGCAAGAGTAGGATAATTGTTATTAAAGCATTTTTCCTTTTTTATCCTCTGCATATATGTGTGCATGTGCACTGAATCAAGGTCTGGTGATGTCTTTTTTTTTTTTTTTGGGTGCTGGGGATCAAACCCAGGGCCTTGTGCTTGCAAGGCAAGCACTCTACCAACTGAGCTATCTCCCCAGCCCCTGGTGATGTCTAATGAGGGGAAGTGAAGAAGTAGATGTAGTTAGGGCCAAATACAAAGTCATCATAAGATTAGGAAGCAAATAGCTGGGCACAGTGACACAGGCCTGTAATCCCAGCAGGTCAGGAGCCTAAGGCAGGAGGATCCTGAGTTCAAAGTCAGTCTCAGCAACTTAGCAAGATCCTAAGCAACTCAGCAAGACCCTGTCTCAAAAAATAAAAAGGGCTGGGGATGTGGCTCAGTGGTTAAATGCCCTTGGGCTCAACCCCCCAGTACCCCCCCCAAAAAAAATTAGGAAGCAAATAACCTTGCTATTAAGAAAGATTCATACTAGCTCTGTGATCTTCACCAAGATAGTTTTCTGATACCTCAGTTTTCTCATCTGTTCAAAGAGAATGATAAAAATACTTGCCTAAACAAGTTGATTTAAAGGCTAAAAATGAGTGGGGCTTTTTTCTTTAAACTTTCATTGAAGTATGAAATAGCTACAGAAAACTACACAAATCCTAAGTGGTCGCCAGCTCAGTGAATTTTCACAAAGTTAACACATTCATGTATTTATCAACCAGATCAAGGAAAAACATGCTGCCTGCACCCGAGATATCATCTTGGTCTAGTCACTCCCTCCTCCAGCCCAAAGTTATACATTTCCTAGCCATCTTGTACATTTGAGCTTTAAGTGAGGATCTATATAAAGTAGAACAGCTCCTGGCACATAGTAAATACTATATAAATTTGGAAATGTGATTTTGACAATAAGAAGGAAGTAGATGTTTTGGGGTAAATTTCTTAATAGGGATAATCAAAAGCAAACTTCTGAGATAAGGCATATGACAATAAAGTTAAATGTAACAAGTCAATTTTTAAAATTGGAGTTCTTGAAAATGTTTCCCTTTCATAAATTATATCTATTGTATATTCCATGAGAAGAAAAATGAATTCCTTTTGAGACATCAGAGAAAACATTCTCCTGAACATTTTAGCATAATCCAGAATAATAATGTTATTCTGAATGATAAAAGAATAATGGATGAAAAATGAGTTTTGTCTGAAACCTTTTTAGGCCTCAATTTCCTTGTTGGAAAATGAAGATTAGGCTATCTCCAAGGCTCTTTCCAGCACAGACATTTAATGATTCTATGAAAAAAAAATCTTAAAAAGCAAAATCTGGAAATCTCTGAACCATTGTTTTATAGCCAATTAATCAATTTGGAGTCACAGTCAAACATGACCTTTTACGAGGGAGGCAGCAGGGTTTCTGTGAGGGAAAATCATGTCTGACTAATGTATCAGTGCTCCTCAAGAGAGTAAATAACATATGGGCAAGGAAGAACCCAGGGATAGAATTTTAAAGACTTTTTAAAAAGTCCTTGACAAGCTTCCATATTGTTGACTTTTTCT